>NW_023425403.1:22172245-22667245 GCF_014108415.1 Molossus molossus
TCAGCATCTTTTGTAAAAAGATGATCTTCTCTCCACTGAATTGCCTTTGAATCTCTGTTAAAAAATCAATTGACTGTTTATGTGTGAGTCTATTTTTGGTATCTCTTTTCTGGTCCACAAATCTATTTACTTATCTTTACTCCAATACCACACTGTCATGATTACCTTAGCTTTATAATAAATCTTGAAGTCAGGTAAAGTAAATCCTCCACAGTCTTTCTTTTTAAAAGTTGTTTTGGCTATTCTAGGTCCTATGTATTTTCAAAAGATGTTTAGAATCATCTTGTCAATTTCTACAACGTCTGCTGAGATTTTAATTGCAATTCTCTGGATGTAAAGATCAACTTAAAGAGAACTTACAAGTTAGTATTATCTCTCAATTTATACTGGTTTTTTAAAACCCTTTTCAACAATATAGTTAACTTTTTTAAGTATTGGTCTTATTCAGATATTGTTAGAGTTACCCCAAGTAGTGCATGTTTTGATGCTATTGTAAATGGCACAGATTTATTAATTTAAATTTTTATTATATAAAAAATACATTTTTTTAATCCTCACCTGAGGACATTTTTGCATTTATCTTCAGATAGAGCAGGAGGGAGATAAGGAGGAAGAGAGAGAGAGAAACATCAATATGAGAGAGACACGTCGACTGGTTGCCACCCACACAACCCCAACGAGGGCCGGGGACGAACTGCAACCAAGGTACATGCCCTTGGTGAGAACTGGACCCAGGTCTCTCTGGTCCATGAGCTGACTCTCTAACTGCTGAGCCAAACTGGCCAGGGCTATTTTTTATTTTTTATCTTATATCCTGAAAATCTGCTAAATACTTTTATTAGTTCTAGTAATTTTTTTCCCCCACACATTCCACACTGTACTTGGAAATTTCCTCAGCTAAATATCCAAGTTTATTGCTTATGAGTTCTACCTCCCCGCAGCACGAGAACACAACTCTTCCAAGATTTCTGCCATTTTATAACAGGAATGCCTGTCCTCTCGTGTCCAGTAACATCTTCCTCATTTCTGACAGATCTCACCAGAATCACGTCCATTCACGTTTCTGGCAGCATTCTGTCCGTGGTGGTATATGTATGCACCGAGACCACGGAAACTGTGTCTATTGCTGTCCTCACTTCTTTCCAAGCCTTCACCACAATCACCTTTAATGTCCATATTTCTACCAACTGTGTCTTTAGGGCAATCTACGGTTTATTTTTTTTATATATAATGCACCTCAAAACTGTTCTGGTCTCTACCTATTCCCCAATTCCAAGGCCACTTGCTCACGTGTAGGTATGTGGTAGAGCAGCACCTCATTTCCTGGTGTCAGGATCTGTATTAGATTCCTACGGCTGCCATAACAAATTACCACCAACTCTGATAGCTCCAGGGAAGAAGCCTTGGGCTAGTCTTTCCTTGCTTCTGATGCTTGCCAGTAGTCCTTGGCATGCAGCTCTATCACTCCAGTTTCTGCCTCTATCATCAAATGGTCTTCTTCTCTGTGTGTGTGACTGCACAGGCTGTTTTGTAAGGACACCAGTCATTGGATTTAGAGGTCAAGTATGACCTTAACCACATATGACCTTAATCAAGTATGACCTCATCCTCACTTGATTACATCTGTGATGACCCTATTTGCAAATAAGGTCATGTTCACGGGTACCAGATGTTAGTACTTCAATATATTTTGGGGAGACAGAATTCAAACCACATCTTTGGGTTGTCTTTTTATTGTTGAATTATACGAGTTATTCACGTATTTCAGACACTAGTACCTTATCAGATGTATAATTTGCAAATATTATTTCTCATTTTGTGGAATTACTTTTTACTTTGTTGGTGGTATGTTCTGAAGCACAAAAGTTTTTAATTTTGATGAAGTCTAATTTATTTTCTTGTCTTTTGTATGTGTTTTATGGCACTTGGCATTTGAAAACCATGCCTATTCCAAGGTCATGAAGATTTATTGTTATAAAGGTTTTACAGCTTTGGTTCTTACATTTAGATCTATGATCCATTTTGAGATAATTTTTGTAGATGTGTGAATTAAAGGTCAAACTCATTGTTTCGCATGTAGGTATCCTGGTTGTCATAGTACCACCTGTGAAAAGACTGTTGCTCCCCATTTCATTGTCTTGACACCTTTTTGAAAATCAGTTGAATCCATCAACATAAAATATTTTTCGTTTATATAAGTGTTCTTTAATTTCTTTCAACAGTGTTTTGTAATATTTAGAGTATAAGACACATCTTTTGTAACATTTCTTAAGTGTTTTATTCTTTGTGATGCTATTGTAAATGGAATTGTATACTTAATGTCATTTTTGGATTGTTTGTTGCAAATGCACAGAAATAATTTTTGCATGTTGATCTTACTCCAACCTATCTAAAATTAAGTATTACTTTTAATAGTGATATTATGGCTTCTATAGGATTTTCTATGCATAGTATAATGTCATCTATGAATAGAGATAATTTTAGTTCTTTCCAAACTGATTTAGTTCTTTCCAAACTGAATGTCTTCTATTTCTTTCTCTTTTCTATGTTTTTTGTTTTATATTTTTTCCCTTTTTGGTTCTAGAGAGAGAGGAAGAGAGAAGGAGAGAGAGAGAGAAACATCGATGAGAGAGAACATTGACTTGCCGCCTCCTGTATGCCCCCTACTTGCGATTTGGCCCACAATCTGGGCATGTGTCATGACCGGAAATCGAACCTACGACCTCCTGGTGCGTGGGTCGATGCTCAGCCACTAAGCCACACCAGCCTGGCTATTTCTTTCTCTTTTCTAATTGCCCTGGCTAGAACCTCTGATACAATGTTGACTAGAAGTGATCAGAACAGAGTTTCTTGTCTTATTCCTGGTTTTAGGGGGATAAATTTTAGTCTTTCACTATTAACTATTAGTGATGGGCTTTTATTATAAATGTTTTTTATGCAGTTGTGCAAGTTCTTTTACAGTTTTGGTTTGTGGAGTGTTTTTCTTATGCGAGGGTATAAATTTTTACAAATGATTTTTCTGCATATATTGCAATTGTTATCAGGATTTTAGCCTTAATTTTATTAAAATGGTGAATTACGTATTAATATGGTGATTTATTTTATTTTTTTTATTGCTGGGACAGATCTCACTTGGTCATGGTGTATAATCCTTTTTCTATTTTGCTAAATTTGTTTTGCTAGTATTTTGTTGAAAAATTTTACATCTATTTCATAGGGGATATTATACTGTCATTTTGTTTTGTTTGTAATACCTTTGTCTGCTTTTGGTAGCAGTGTAATACTGGCCTTTATAGATTGAGTTGGGAAGTGTTTTCTCCCCTTCTATTTTTGGGAAGAATTGATGCTAACTCTTCTCTAAAGATTGGGTAGAATTCACTAATGAAGCCATCCAGGACTGGCTTACTTGTGCAAAGTTTTCTGATTATTAATTCACTCTCTTATGTATTCTGATTTTCTTCTACTTCTTGAGTTCGTTTCATTGCTTTGTTTCTTTCTAGGAATTTATTCATTCTAGGTTGTCTAATTTGTTTACATACAATTTGTTCAGAGTCCTGGCTTATAATCTCCCTTTCTTTTCTCTGTAAAATAGTAATGGATTTACTCCAGACATGAGCCTTCCATATCCCAGCCTTGTGCAGCTCATAGCTTATAGGAGAATTAACAGGTTCACTGCCTCCTGCGCCCACCTTCAGAGCAGCCCCACTGGCTGGGAACTCCCTTCTCCCTCTGTCTCAGCTCCCAGCAGTGCAGCCCTATTTAACACATAACCTGTGGCTCCACTCTACTATTTTCTAAATAACATCCTCTGTAGCAGCCTCCTGCCCTGCTGAGCTGCTTGCCCGGGCAGTCCAAGTTAGCTCCCTAGGTAGCAATGATTGTTTTGTTTGTATTCTGGTAATAAAGTTCCACAGGTTTGCAGCCATCCATCCTTGCTGAGATTTCTCTCCTAACTTCTGTTTTTATAGTGTGTGCTTTTGCAGAAAATGAGGTTTTATGGGGTTACATATATTGCATTGTAGTAGAAACACCTCTTCTATGTCACTACAAGTCTTTTTTATTTCTGTCTTCACTTACTAAAATACTAATGTACAGAAATAATCCAGTGTAGTTTTAGTTTTCGTTTTTGTGTACTATGATGGACACTTCAAGAAGATAAAGCCATAAATCTGAAATCAAAACAGAAACAAATCTTGTATATCTTGCCCTGAGTATTTGTACATTAAAGGCCCTTGTATTTGTGGGAGGTGCATTTGCATGTGAAGAAACATACTGAGGGGGATTAATTACAATACAAAAGGGTTTAAAACTTCTGAAATAAAGGAACTAGGAAAGTTAATTAAAATCTCTTTCAAACCCTGGCCGGTTTGGCTCAGGCGTTAGAGCATCGGCCTGCGGTCCTGAGAGACCCAGGTTCGGTTCCGCTAAGGGCACGTACCTCGGTTGCAGTTTGTCCCCAGTTGTGCGGGTGGCAGCCAATCGATGTGTTCCTTTCACATCGATGTTTCTCTCTCTCTCTGTTCCTTTCTCTCCCTCCCACTCTACCTGAACAAAAAATGAAAAAATGTCCTCGGGTGAGGATAAAAAAAAAAAAAAAAAGTCTTTCAAAGCAACAAGTTCTATATCTTAAACTTAACGGCATTTTATATGTTATATTTCAATAATAAATAAATAAAAACGTGTCTTTAAAATGTAATTCAAACCTCTTATTTGTCATTGCTGAACATATTTAAAATTCCCTCTATTTAACTGATAATCTGTTATTTTAATCTTGGTCCCAAAGTGATTTCCAACCTTGTTTTCAGAGCCACTTAAAGTAGAAGAAAAATCATAAGCTTTTATGGAGACTTTTCCACCGAGCAATTCATTTTATTTTGGGGTATCGGGTATTATAGCATATAAGTCAGTGTTCTTTTTCATATCATTTCCAAAAGTGTTGAATTTTCCATCTCTTCTGCATTGGAAAATGAAAGAGAAAAGCTATTCATTCTTTAAGTTAAGTACATTGCAGACACTACTTGATAGAAAGCCTCCTGGCCTCCTCCCCTATCAGCTGCCTGTGCACACACAGATGCGTCAGTGGTGTATGTGGGTGTTTA
Organism: Molossus molossus; assembly: GCF_014108415.1. Lineage (NCBI taxonomy): Eukaryota > Metazoa > Chordata > Mammalia > Chiroptera > Molossidae > Molossus > Molossus molossus. The sequence goes on from NW_023425403.1 coordinate 22,177,345, forward strand.
TTTCAGTGCTCCAGTCCGTAAACTGTGTACGAGTATTAATACCAACTTCTCTGCGATTTTCTTATTAATGAGCATAAATAGTCAGATTGCCCTTGTATATAAGGAAATGCTGAATAGTCACAATACTGCATTAGTTTCAGCACAAGATTTATAATGTTGTCTAACTGTATATAGAGAGAGCATAATATATTAAACAGAGCATCAGCAGCAAGTTAATAAAGAGAATAATTCCTGAACCCTGATTTCTTGTGTTTTAGTTTGTCTATTCTTTGGGAGTTTTTAAATATAAGTATAATGTTGATAATGATCAGAAGGTTGAGGACTCTAGAGATATTTATAGCAAAAAAAAAAAAAAAAAGACAAGACTTGGAAGACACAAGATCATTGTTTTCCATATTTTATAAACAGCTGTGTGGAGGAGGCGACAGGCATAATGTTCCTGATGTTTGAGCAAAATACAAGCTTGTCAAGGCCAGGATCTCAGTCTTCTTTTGTATTTAATCACCTTAAACTGAACAAAACATGTATTCGATGCTCAGTGTAGAAGACATTTGATAAATATTGTTGTAAGGTGAACTACTCATTGATTAATTCCTTAGCAGGAATTCAGGTTTAAAGGTAAAGGTATTTTTTTATATAAAAAGATATTTCTTGCAATTAAAATCAGAGAACAGAATGAGCTGCCATCAGAAGTAGCAATCTCCTCATCACTCCGAGTGTTAAAACTAACGTTGGCTTAATCTCGTGGATGTATTATTCATGACTATGATATTCTCTCCAGGGCCAAAGAGTTCTCTTACAAAACTGCAGGGATTGTTTTCCCCAGTGATTTTATAGTTCTACAACAAAAAATATTTCAGGCTAGAATTTAGGAGCTTGGGAGAATTCCAGGAATAGTGATATAGTTTCAGCTACCCCTGGAAACGCTTCCAGCAGATAGAGATGAGAAGAACATACAAGGAGCCGAGAAACAAGTTAAACTGGGATTTTTGAGACATTGCATTTAAATGCTCAGATCTGACTCAATTACTGCATGATGTGAAATCGGTAGTTTGTGGTTGGTATTTTTATGTGTGTATAGTACAAAGATGGTGCAAAGAGTTGCTGATGAGTCATTAAAATTTTATCCGTTCAGCTGACTGGTGTGGCTCAGTGGATTGAGAGTCCTCCCGTGGACTGAGAGGTCCTGGTTCAATTCCCATTCAGGGCACATGGCCAGATGCAGGCTCTATTCCCAGTAGTGGGTGTGCAGGAGGCAGCTGATAGATGTTTCTCTCTCACATCAACATTTCTATCTGTCTCCCTTCCTCTCTCTCTAAGAAGTAAATAAAAAACATATTTTTTAAAAAACTGTCCTTTCTATGTCAAATACAGTGACTCACTGTCTTACCTCTTCCTTCAGATCTCTTCTCGAATGTCTTTACATCATGGAGGCCTTAGCTGACCATTGTACTTAAAACTGCAGTGCCCTCCCTACTCCCTGGCGAAAACCTATCTCCCTTAACTCCTGAGTGTTCTGTTTGGTGCTTGTCCAGTATTAGTGTACCATGTTTGACTCACCTATTTTATTTCTTGTCAGTTTCCCTCTGGTAGAGTATGAGCTTCATGAGGACAAGAATTTTCATGTTTTGTCCACTGCTATGCTCCTAATTCTCACAATGCTTGCCATAGACACTCAATGAAGTATGCTGAATTGAACTAATAGGGAAAACACAGTGTCCTTGCCATTTATTGTTCATTCTCTATCTGACACACTCTGTCTCTCCTATCAACTGTGAATCTCTTACAAATAATTCACAAAAATGGAAGGAAATGGGTATGCATCTGCACGTCCTTCCTATCGCCTAGTGACATCAAAGCTGTGGTAATGACTTGGTGCAATGCGTCATTCACATGTTTGTGGTGATGCTGATGTAAACAAACCTACTCACTGCCAGTTATACAAAAGAATTACATATACAGTGATACCTCGGTTCTCGAACATAATTCGTTCCAGGAGGACGGTCGAGAACCAAATTGTTCGAGAACCGAAGCAATGAAACCCAATAGGAAATAATGGAAACTGGATTAATTCGTTCCAAGCCCCAGAAAATGCCTATTTACTGGCCTAATTTGTATATAATATGTAGAAAAACATAAGTCTCAACAAGAAATAAAAGTGTACAGTATGTCTAAGGGTTAAATTCAGTGTAAAGCGTGACTCTCTCCACAAAGCGTGACTCTCTCTCTGCACGCACACTGATGACGCAAGCAAGGCGCGCTGGGCCGAATGAACGCCATTCGGCTCAACTCGGCTCATCTCGGAAGTTCGAGTTCCAAATATTTGTTCGGATTCCGAGACAAAAGTTTCTCGAATCTCCTGGTCGAATACCGATTTGGTCGAAATCCGAGGCGTTCGAGAACCGAGGTATCACTGTACAATTATGTACACTACATATACTTGATAATGATAAGAAAGGACAGTGTTACTGGTTTGTGTATTAACATACTATATTTTTATTGTTATTTTAGAGTGTACTCTTTCTACTTATAAAAAAAAAAGTTTGCTGTAAAACAGCTGCTTTATACATTTTGCTTCTCTTATCTCTTGATTGTATTCTTTTCTCTTGTGCTTGATTTTTTATTTTTTAATCCTCACCCGAGGACACTTTTCCATATTTTGTTCAGATAGATTGGGTGGGAGGGAGGGGGAGAGAGAGAGAGAGAGAAACATCGACGTGAAAGGGACACATTGAGTGGTTGCCACCCGCACAACCCAACCAGGACGGGGACAAACTGCAACCAAGGTACGTGCCTCTAGTGGGAACCAAACCTGGGTCTCTCTGGACCACAATCTGACGCTCTAATGCTGAGTCAAACCAGCCAGGGCTCTTGTGCTTGATTTTATCGCAGGATGTTTTGTACAGTAACATGCTGCACAGGTTTGCAGCCTAGGGCAATAGGCTAGACTGTGTCGCCTCAGTGTTCTAGGCTGTACCATCTAGTTTATGTAAGTCCACTCAGATGTTCCCACAATGACAAAATTCCTAATGACACATTCCTCAGAATGTAGCCCCGTCATTAAGCAGTGCAGGACTGTTCCAATACTACTTATACTACTTCTCCTTAGTCTTCTTGAGGAAAATAAAGGCGCGGAGGTGAAGAATGAGATGCTCAAATACTAAATACTGCTAAGTGCCAGGCACGTGCAAAGCACTTGGTATGCATCATGTCATTCATTCGGCCCTAAAATCCCATGAGGTAGTTGTTACAATCTCTGCCTTTTGAGATAAAATCAAGTCTCAGAAAGCTTAAGAGACATGTTCATAGCCACATAGAAGTGAAAGAACCAGGACCCGAGTCCCGGTCTGTCTGACTGACGAGGACAGCTTCTTCCTGGATGGTGTTTGAGTCGCTCTCTGCTCAGTAATTCTCTTTCGTGCTCTCACATTGCACAGATTTTAAAACGTTTTGAGATATAGATAATACTCACTTGTAACACCTCTATTTTTATGAATAATGTACATGTAAACAGCAATTGTTTTAGTCAGATCAGTATCTCGGAGAGTTTATTGAGGGAAGGAGAAAGGGACCTCTTTGGATCATGATGGAGAGGGATTTGATATATATTTTTTTATCCTCACCCGAGGACATTTGTGCATTTATCTTCAGATAGAGCAGGAGGGAGAGAGGGAGGAAGAGAGAAAGAGAAACATCGATGTGAGAGAGACACATCGACTGGTTACCACCCACATGACCCCAACCGGTGCCAGGGACAAACTGCAAATGAGATACGTGCCCTTAGCGGGAACCGAACCTGGGACTCTCTGGTTTGTGGGCCGATGCGCTAACTGCTGAGCCAAACTGGCCAGGGCAGGGATTTGATTTTTGAAAATTTTTTGTATTCACATGGTACAAGATTCAAAAATTGCAAAAAACAGTAAATCATCCTCTGTCCCCGTTCCTGCCCAAAGCCACCCCTTTCAAGGCAAGAATGACTCTGATGCCTTCTCCCTGGGAAAGCCGGGCCATGCTTTAAAAAATCAAGTAATTAAATGTTAACCAACCTCCTGTGTTCATTGCCATGCACCTGGCTCTTTTCACTTGATAAATAAGTCTCAGGAATGGTAATAGGAGATGTTGGACCAGTGTGGGGATAAAGAAGGTTCTGGACACTTGGGTAGCTAAAGAAGCGATTGACGCGGCAAGGCCCTGGGGAAAGGTTTCTCGAGCAGCAGTGAGGCCAACACTTGAGGACCAAGGGGTGTAGGCAGTAAGGAAAACCGGAGAGAGAAGAAACATGTTAATAGCCTAGTGCTTACATTCCAGCATTTTCTATAACTGATCTCTTTAATGCCCCGGGTTATTAGTAAGTTCCCTGAAGACACGGGACATGCCTCCTTCCTTCATCACTGTGCCCTCAGAGCCCCGCACACTGCTCGGTACCCGCTAGCCTAATGCTGCTCAGTCTTCCTCCCTTGGTGCGGACCGTGCGCATCAGCTGCCCCTCCCCCTCCCTCCTCGTTAATGTCGCGGAAACTAACACGGTTTCTTCTTCGCGCAGCGAGCGTCCACTGTCCTCCTCTCTAACCCAGGTGGTTTTCGTCCCCCATCCTTGCTGTGGCTTGGGATATAGTCTCTCTCTTCCTCCCAGTCTCCCAAGAAGGAGCAAAAAATAAGCTCTTTGCCCTGTAGGGGTTTTATTGCTAATCGTTAAAAAAGAACAGTTGGAATATCAAACAAGGAGAAATTGCAACAATTACAAAAGAATTAAGTGGAGTGCAACACAAGTCTGACCTCACCAGCCTCTCAGCCCAGCCCCGCCCGGTTTCCTCCAGCTCGTGGGCGCTGCCATTAAGCCCAGCTGCGGAGGGGAGGACAGAGCTGGCGGGCCCAGGGAGAAGCCAGCTGCCAGCTCCGGACTCCTGCTTTCTTTTATTTCTCTATTTTTTGGTTCATTTGGCTTCTCACTCTTATCTAATTAAAGTACGTTGGATTAGGCTATTTCAGGTATTTCTATCACTTATTTTCCTACTCCCGTCTGAGGCTGTCAAGGCAAATAATCAGATGTTTTGAACCGTGCTTCTGTTCTCTTCTAAACAAAGCCTTCTCGATGGCAGGGTGGGGAAGACCACTAACGGGTACCCAGTGATCTTGTGTCTGATATATAAGTAGCTGAGTATTTGGCTGCCCTAATAAATATATGACAAATGTCCTTTTTAGGACTGTTTTAACACAGATGCTTATTTTCTCTCATCTTTTTCTCCAAGTAGCTGATGATGTCCCCAATGTCCATACTTATACATTCATATAGACAAATGAGTGCCTGTAACTCTCGCATCTCATGTTAGTGTTGCCTGTGACAACCAGGCGATCTTTATGGAGCTGTTACTGTACAATTTTCTAATCTCGCTTTACAGTGATGAGTATTGCACACTAATCTGCATAATGCCCTCTTGATTATATTTGCTGGATATGAGTTTCAGTTTACTGCCATTTAGGTTAAACATTTTATAGTTTTCATTTCATTAGGAGGCTTTTAAAATTGTTTTTATGTGAGAATCTGATATCTCAATGGGAGGGATATCATCACTAATTCCTCCTAAAAATAATCTGATAGGCAGTAGACATGATGTGAATTTCTCATTATCAAGATTTAAAGAAGAGATACATAGAGAATATTTTATGTGATCACGCAATGGCTCTTCTGTAGCCCAGGTAATTCTGCCTTTGTCTTTGGGTTGAGTAGTTCTGCACTGAATTGTAAACTTTGAAAAATAAATCTTCACACTCCAGCTCTTCAACTTACTGGTTCTGGGTTCTTTCTTGGCTAAGTACCCTAATGTCTCTCTTTTTTCCTTAATTTGCAAAATAAAGATATAATGATGCCTGTCTCGTAAGGTTGATATGTGGATTAAATGGAGTAATGCCTCTTATAGGCTTACAAGCATAGATTCAGAAGCGAAACTGTGCAGCTTGGGAAAGAGACCAAATATATCTATGCCTTTGTTTTCTCATCTGTAAAATAGGAATAATTATAGTTCCTAATCAAAGGTCGTTTTAAGGACCAAAATATCTTAATACTGGAAAACACTTTGGTCCCTGGCATTTAATAAGCCTTAGGTTAAAATTAGCTATCATATGGTATGTGCAAGCATTGCATACATCCTGATCATTGTCTCACCAACTCTCTGGGATCTGTGCAGCAGTTTATGTGTTTATCTAATGCAGTTGTTTTCTATAGATTTGGTCAGAGTTTATAATGCAGTGCAAGTGGATACATAGTAGGTATAAAGTGCTTAATTTTGATGTTTTCTACAATTTTCTTTATGTTTTACTATAACACACACACATACACCTTATCCTTCTTCTTGGTACTTTTTTTGAAGGCAGAGGGCTACCTTCATCTTTGGATAGTTTTTAGTGCTTAGAAGAGTGCCTTGTTAGTAATAAGTATTTGCGCTTAATAAATATTTCCTGACTGTTAAGTTGGTTACCATTTTGGGGAGGAGCCCTAAGAGCAAGTGAACAGGCTCAGATCATTATAGAACCCTAAGAGCAAGTGAACAGGGTCAACATCAATCTTAAAAATAAATTTATAAATAGGAATTTGTGGAGTTTGGTGCAAATTCATATTTTGAAATCCAAAGGTGCTATGATATAAAGGAAAGTGTGTGGGATTTGTCTTCAGCCCTGGAGTCCTATAGTCTGGGACGTGATCTCAGGCAAGTAACTCATGATAGCTCTTTCTCCATCTGTAATATGAAGACCACATATGCCCTCTTCCTATTTCACAGTGACCCTTAAAATTGTTCACAGAGATAATATATAGGAAAGTGCTTTATAAGCTATAAAATTAATGTATGAATATTAGGATTGTTGATATTCTGAGGCAAGCCGATGATTCTGAAAAAGAGACTAAATATTTTTCTTGCTAGTTTTTTAACTGAGCTGGTTTTAATATTGTCTATTAAATTCATTCTGAAAAATTCAGGGTAGGATCCATCAGTCCTTTAGAACAAAGGGTCTATCAGGTGAGTGAATACATAATTCCAAGATCTTACCCTTAGAATAAGAGGGGTGGGTGTCATCAGTGGAGTTGAAGTCTGGAGTAGAGAGAGAAGGAGAAAGACCAGCCTTATTCACATAGTTGCTCTAGTTCTGTTTCAGCCCTCAGAATGGAGGCTGGTGTGCCCCTCCCTCGCCTCTCTGTCTCTATATTCCTTTTCATTCATCTCTCAAACAATAGCTTCAACTGAAGCCTAAGTCGTAAGCCTTAGTGTAAGGCTAAGGAGAAGGGGGAGCATTCCTCCTCCAGCCTTGGTAGCAACCATGAAGTATGTTCCTCTAAGTTCTGATCACAAGGGAATTAGAAACTCTATGTTTTTTGTTTTTAAATCAATATATGCCAGGGGCTCCAAAAAGAAGGATCTGACCACAGGGGCCTCAGTTCGTTTCTGTAAGCTGATAAAACCCTCCTGTGGAACATTTCAGGATGGAAGGAGTCAGAGGAGTCACTGCATTGAAACCCTAATTTTAGACCTCAGAGTCATCCTGCTGCATTTCATTTGTATGCCTGAAAACAAGATGTTTATTGGAACTCAGTGAGTGCTCCGTAGGCTCTGATCCCAGAGACATTCCTCCATAACTCATCAGAGACCCAGGTCATTCCTGAGACAGTAAGTTACTGCTCAGTCACTGAAAATACTTGGGGTGGACAGTGGGAGGAGAGGGTCCTATGATGAGAAAATGATGATGTGTTCTCTTCTTAATAGGAAAACGAGGCCGCCCTGACTCATTCTCAGGGTGAAGGGCTTTTCTCATTGAACTGTTCTGATCATGGTCTCTCCCCGAGCCATTTGCCCTCTTTGCCTGGTTCCTTTCAAGCCCAGTGGTCAGGGAGCATAAGCCGGCTGGCTGAGATATGGAGGATGGTCCAGAGGTTCAGGAACAGTTTGCCACTGTGAGCCAGAGCCAGGCTGGCCGCTTCATGGTGGGACCCTTGGCATATGTGAGTCGTTAGTTGACACTGAAGCTCTTGGGGGCCGAGAGAAAGCACTTAGATCTCTGCTGAGCTCCGTACTCTGAACTCGCTCCCTTGTTCTGGCGGCCAGTGCAGAAGGGCGAATTCCCCAAAGCCTTGGAAATGTGTGTGTATGGGATATAGGAAGCTTCTTCAAGCTGGAAAAGAGATTCAGTTAAACTTCCACTAAAAAAAGAAAAAAGTTGTGTTAATCCACAATTCATTCTAAGAAAGCACAGACTATGAGCAGCCGGTCTGAGGGCGCGCGCCCGCGGCCAGGATGTAAACGGAGCGTGGACAGAGCAGGTGACAGCTGACACCCTGCTTTGTCTTTTCCCACAGCTCTTTACCAGGAGATGAGCTTTATGGTTAACTTCTCTCTGTGTCTGTTTTCTTCTTGGGCAGAGTGGGTGATGACATTGACTCTCTTCACAGGAAAGCCTAGATGATGGTTACCTAAGTAATGAGGGCAAACCGGGAGGGTGATGGGCACGCTGATAGATGTCTCCCAGCGGGGGGACCCCTCCAGGCTCCTTTCATCTGGGTCTGCGGGCAGCCTGCAGCATCACTGTCTGCACTGTCTCCTCGGGCCTTCCCCCAGCCCTTGCCCTGCGGAGCTTTGCACTGTCTGTTGAAAGGGTCCCTGGTTCCCCCACCCACAGCCAGAGCAGCCAGACTCCTTTTCCTCTCTATGTGAGAAACTGAGGCAGGAATGTGTCCATATTGTGGGTGATTCCTCCCTGTTCCCATCCTGAAGAAAGCAGCTTTTAAAAAATATTCCTTCCTGAAGATGCACTTTACGAACTTTCTGGAGAACAGTTGAGTAAAATTTGCGTTAGAAATTCGTAGAAATGCGCGTGACTTCACGGAGGAAGTCCACGTGGCTCATCACGGCTTGTCTCCTCGTTTACTGTTCTCCCGTGCACACTGGAGTGTGTTGCCTTCGAGAGGGAATTGAACCGCGTTTGGACTTGGAATGAAGCAGGTGTCGCCCCATCTGCCCAGCCAGGGGCTCCAAGTCTGACAGATCTGCGCTCTGGGCATAGGCCTCCACAAGTTGCTCCGGCTACGGGCATGTCCGAGAAGATCCATGTGTTCGCACCGAACCGTGGAAGTGTGGACGTGAACAGGTTCGAGTGATCACAGTCCACACTTTTTGTTTTCAGATGAGGGGTCTGAGACACTGAGAAGACCACCAAAGAAACTAGAACGTGGGTCTATAACTCCAGTATGAGCTTGTCTCTAGTTACAGAAGGTTAACGTTGTGGAACTTAGAGAAGTCATTGTAAGGTGAACCTTTAAAAAATAGAAGAGCCGATTGTGTTTGCACTATGTATCGTGCTCTTCCAGAATTCACTCTTAGAATACCTGCAGCTGATTCTGCATACTTTAGGGGCTGGGGCCGTCTACCTCAATTCATTCACATTTTATATCGAGGAAGTATATGTTCTAAAATAAAAGACAGGAACATGTTTTTATTGTCTACTCAGCTAAGTCTCAATATACTGTGGGTCCCTAAAATTGTCTTGATTAGGGCACTGTGGGCAGGTGGTAACTATATGCTAAGCTTTTTACATACTGTGTTACTGTTACGTGTCAACTTGACAAGGTCACAGGTTACCCAGACATTTGGACAAACATTATTCTGCGTGCGTCTGTGAGGGTGTTGCCGGATGAGATGAACATCTGAATTGTAGACTGACTGACCGAGTGAAGCGGATTGCCCTTCCTAATGGGGTTGAGCCTCATCCAATCACTCGAAGACCTAAACAGAACAAAACTGAGTAAGCGGGGCCTCCTGCCTGACTGTTTTAGCTGGGACATCCATCTTTTCTGGCCTTTGGACTCAAACTGAAACATGAGCTCTTCTTAGGTGTTGACCCCGCCGACTTCTGCACTGGAACTTACACCGTATGCCAATACGTAGACCGTCTTTCCCTGCCCGAGCTAAAAGCTTCAGTGACTCGCAAAGGGCAGGATGGTGCACATCCTGCACAGGTGGTCATGGCGAGACTGTTTCTGCTTTGGTGGGATGTTTTCCCGTGGTTTGATCTAAGACACCAAAGAGTGAAGTTTTGGTTCCTTTTCCAAAATAATTCTGTTACACAGACCATCTTAGATATGAAAACATGCTGCCTCTATTCCCTCAGCTGCACTGTGCTGAGGAGAGGGCTGAACTGGGAGTAGAAGCCCTGGTTTCTAATCTCTGCCACCAGTGGAATATGTGACCTTGGAATAGAAACTGCCAACCTTACATGCCTCCCTGCTGAAATGGAGAATCTGGAGATGACTGGTTGCTGCACTGTGTACTGCTAAACCCTGGGAGTTTCTTAGAAGTCCTCCAGGGGTCAGGTTGGGATTAGAGTCTCTGGACTCTTTAACCTGGATTCAGCTAAAGAACATTAACATGTACCTGTGTTCCATGTCGGGTTATACACAGTTTTGCTTGAGAGCAGGAATTTTGTTAACATGAAGTCACTCCAAGGTTCTGAAAAATGGCTTAAAGTGAAATCAGGGTTTAAATATCTATTTTTTAGATCAATAGTGCCTCATACGAGAAGAAAGAAACTACCACAAAAAGGAGCCAAATCAGACTCAGGTGCTTTCAGAACTAAGACACCTGCCAGGGTTGTCTCTGAACGTTGCTTTCCCTGTCAGAGGTGATGTGGGAGGGTATTTTTTCAGGAAGCTGCGTCTTGATTCCTGTTGCGTATTAAAATCTTTGACCCAACCCTTCTGCCTCACGAACTGGACAGACAACCCAAGTGAGTGACTATCCAAACCTTCTACAACCTTGTTCTGTGAAAGCATTATTTAGAATGGTAAGTAATGGCAAGAAACAGGAAAATACGCTAGGAAAACTCATTGCCCTAACAAGCAGGTGACAGATGGCTTGTTCCCATTTTACCCAGTTGAACCACTTGAGTTGGCTTTGAACTGAACAAATCGGTTTTATATTTTTCCTGGCATTTCAGCTCTAACCCTAATGCAGACAAGCAAAGGCCAAAGGACCAGTGGACTGAGTCAGCGATGCCAATACTTCAAGCGTCTTGAAACTAATTCAGGCACTTGAGTCCTCAAGACAATGATGACCAGGAACCTGTTAGAACCTATTAGAACTTTCACCAATAAGAAGAGACCACCTCACAGTCCCTCTGGGTCCAAATTGGGCTGAGCTCAAACCTCTTAAAACCTCTAGGTGTATAAATAATTCCCCTATTTTATCTCTTCCAAACCCTGTGAGAGCCTGGAAGGATAACCCTTGCAAAAGAGTCTTGGTGGGTTCCTGAAACAGATGAACTAAGGTCAGCCATATGTTCCAGCAAATTAGAGCATCTACTTGAAAAAAATTTTTTGGACCCTGGTAGTCTTGCTAAGTGGTTAGGGCATCAGCCCACAGACCAGAGAGACCCGGGTTCAGTTCCTGCTAAGGGCATGTGCCTCGGTTGCAGTTGCTCCCTGGCCCCAGTTGGGGTTGTGTGGGTGGCAACCAGTTGATGTGTCTCTCTCACATCAATGTTTCTCTCTCTCTCTTCCTCCCTTTTTCCCTCCCACTCTGAAGATGAATGCAAAAATGTCCTCCGGTGAGGATTTTTTTAAAAAGTTGGTTTTTTTTAAAAATAAAACTCTACTTTATTGAGTCTTTTTTTTTATCCTCACCCGAGGATATTTTTCCATTTTTTTGTACAGATAGAGTGGGAGGGAGAGAGAGAGAGAGAAACATCGACGTGAAGGGACACATCGAGTGGCTGCCACCCGCACGACCAACCAGGGCCGGGGACAAACTGCAACCGAAGTACGTGCCCTTAGCGGGAACCAAACCAGGGTCTCTCGGACTGCAGGCCGACGCTCTAACCGCTGAGCCAAACTGGCCAGGGCTATTGAGTCTATTTTTTATAGTGTGTTTCTATGGGGACTATGTTCTATAAAAGGCAATATATATATATATAAAGAAAGTTTTTGCAAAAGGTACAAATTACAATCAATTTATGTTTATTTTATTTGTTTTTAAATTTGACACTTTCTTTAATGATTCTTTTCTGGCTTCTTCCTTTGATCTGAATCACCATGTTTATTACATAAAGGGAGCATTTTGCCCGAGAGTCATTCTCTTGTAGACTTGCTGATAGTTCTAATCCCCAGCAAATAGGAAAACAATGAGTACAGACACTGAAAACCACATGAAACTTATCGAATAGCTGCAAATTCTCTAATCTTTACCCAAGTTTCCATGTTCAACCTCCTCTACACTTTTTTCTTTTAATTTTTTTGCATCCCCTCTTCCAAACTTTATCCTCACTCAGTTCAAATCCTTCATTGTAATCCATGGGTTTTGCAGCTGATCTTTTACAATTGCTTGCCCCCCTGAACATGATGGCTGGCCAAGTATAAGTTAACGGGAATTCTAGACGGCCCTTTGTACACAAACCTCAATACTTTGTTTCAGTCTCTGCAGGTTGCTATATATTCAGCCCTGGAGCAGGGAGACTACACTGTGACCTCTAATAGGGCAAGGATCACAGTGATGATACATATTCTAGACACTTTCATGAGTAAGTTGCTAAAATATCAGCAGAGTGTCATGGTGAGGGCTCTGAAGTCAGCCAGATTGGCTTTACATCATCGCTTGCCAACTATATACCCCTTTGGATAGTCATTTATCCACTGTAAGCCTCATATCCATTGTCTGGAAAGACAGGTATAATAATACCTGTCTTTGTGTTGTCATGAGTATTAAATGACCTTAGTGACATAAACTGTTAAGTGTGGTACCAGACCCTAAAAAGATTTCGATAATTGTCTTCTCCCTCCCTCTCTCGCTCCCTCCCTTTCTTCCCTCCCTCCCTTCTTCCTTCCTTTCTTCCTTCCTTCCCTCCTCCCTCCCTCCCCTCTTCCTTTCCTTTTTTCCTTCCACCATTTTATGAGGGTGAATCTGGGAGTATTAACAGAATGGATGTCTAAGCCAGTGGTTCTCAGGTGTACTCTCCTAACCACCAGCAGCAGCAGCATCACCTGGGATCCTGTGAGAAGCGCAGATCCTCGGGCCTTAGCCCAGACCTCGTAAACTAGAAACTCTGGTGCTGGGACCCAGCTATCTGTGTTTTAACAAGCCTGCTGGATGATTCTGAATCTGAATATTCTGGTGTGATATTTTAAGTCATGCAAGTGAATCTCTGCCTCTAGTTACAGTGAAAACAGAAAGGCCTTGGCTTATACTGTAGTTGGGCAGTATGACAGATGTAGAATCACTATTAAAATGACTAGAAAAGGAACATCTTGAGCACTTCAGTCTGTTAGGAGTGTGCCTTCTACTGAAGATGTGCATAGGATAGGAAAACAGTGCCAATAACAGCTGCTCTGTAATTATTTTGTCATTCTCAGGTAACTAAACAGCATGAGAGTGTTGACCAAACACGCTCTTGGGTAACTGGCATTGGAAGTGTTGAACTCTTCCCAATTCAACAAAAATCAGAATACAACTTGCAAATAGTGTGCGCAACAGGGAGCGACTAAATAGAGCAACCTTTCATTGTTTTCCTTCAGGGATGTAATTTTGGGCTTTCTGGAGACTCTTGTAGAATGGAATGTACATTCTATATTTATATTGTGGATAAGACCTGGGAGGAGACCTGTCTAGTGTCACAGCAACCATAACAATATAAACATACATTCAGGTACACAGAAGACTTCATGAAATTGTTTTCATGTTCAATGGTTATATAGAACATGTAAGATACACCGCTCACACGTCTCCCATCTGATGTATCTTTTAAACTGAATTTCCTTTCTTGATCTTTTAGAGAAGAACCTGTTAGAATATTATCAAGATTTGTTCTAGCCACATTTTTATTAAAATATTTTTTGGAGAAGTTCTGATGTCATTCTTAGGATTTTTTTGTCTTTGTCATTATAATAGTGTTTATCTTTCCCTATTATGATTAGGAAAGTATATTCACCACAATATTTTTTGTTAGTCATTGGTGTGTTTTTCTATTCACCTTTTCCACATCAACTCTATTGTATCTATCTTGAAAAGTGAAAATAGTAGCTTTAAGATAAATCTTAGTGATAATTTCATATTAACCAAAGACAATGGAAGAAATACAGGAAAATGAGAAATGCATCATTTTTGAAGGTTAAGATTCTCATACAAAATATTTTAAAGCATTTATAAACAATAGCAATGTTTGTTTATAATGCTCAACAATATTGCAATTACTGGATCCCAATGAAAAATGTATTCATTTACAAAGTACTTCAAACTTAATCAAATTCTTCCAAACTAGTGTTGTTCAATAAAAACATAATATGAGTCACATATATAATTTTGAAATTGTAATAGCCAAATTAAAGAAAGGTCAAGAGAAACAGGTGAAATTATTTTTAGTAATATATTCTACTTAATTCAGGATATTCAAAATATTGTCACTTCATCATGTAACCAATATAAGAAAACTGAGCAATATTTTACATTCTCTTTTTGCGTGGAGGTTTTGCAATCCAATATGTGTTTTATGCCTGCAGCACACCTCAGTGTGGACCAGCCCTGTTTCAAGTTCTCCACAGCCACCTGTGACGATGGGACAGGGCAGGGTTACACTTAGGGAAAGGATAAGTCTATAGAATATCTTCTTAAATAAAGTTCCCCCAATATAACAGATCATCAGATGAAAATATATACACCTACAAATAATTATCACTGAAGTAAAAGTGTGTAATTATCTCTAATTATTTGTCAGCAATTATATATGTTAAGAAACATAACTCTAAAACTGTTCTTAAAAGACAGCATTACAATTCAGTTGACAAGTGTAGATATTTGAAGATGAAGTGGTTTTATACCATCCATGTTTAAATTTTTTTTTTTTTTCGGTATGTGCTCCTAGTGGGAACTGAACCCGTGACTCTCTGGTCCACAGGCCAACACTCCAACCCCTGAGCCAAACCGGCCAGGGCTCCATGTTTAAATTTGATGAACTTTATCAAGCACCCTCTATCCTTGATTTTGAGATATGCCATTCACATTTCAACAGTTTTGAATACAGAACACATCTTGTCATTCATGTGTGCATCTGATATGTTTATACTTCTTTTCCCAAAACTTTGTTGTGTCCTTCTCAACACAGAAATAGTTGTCAGACATTGTGTGGTTATGTTTGGTGAGAATGTTTCAGGACTTGAAAGATGAATTTCTTAGAATTTTTATTAAGGATAAGAAATTAAAGGTGGGATTGTACAAATAACAAATAATGGAACTAAAGTGTTTGCCTTGGATAAGTAAAGGTGAGGGGGATAAAGCTTTCTGTTCCAGCCCTGCTTCAACCACAGGGATAAAAATCTATAAGATGTTATGATACTTGACCTTGTTAATATCTACATACTATTCTGCAGAAGCTGCTAGAATTGAGCTTCCTGTTTGCATGGTGGATGAACTAGTGATCTCTGAATGTTGACTATATTCTCTAAAGCAGACTCCAAAACAACAGCTAATACAATGTGTTTTTTATACTATTGCTTTCTTCCAAGAGGCATGAGTGGCGACTGACCTACATTCATACAAAAACAGAACTAGATCTCCAATCAACTTGTTTTATTAGACCAAATCTTTAAATACCCTTTATGAAAGAAAGATAAAGGAATGGGTGGGGGAGGGGAATGATTGGGACAGAGGACCAAGTTCACTACTCCTTCTAAATATAGTTGAATTACTTAAAACTATTTCTCTTTCATGGTAATAGTGAGACTCTTATTTTTACACAAGTCACATTTGTCTTTTGGACAATTCAAAACATTTTTTTTTTGTTTATCCTCACCCGAGGACATTTTTTGTTCAGATAGAGAGGGAGGGAGAGAGAGGAAGAGAGAGAGAGAGAAACATCGACGTGAAGGGACACATTGAGTGGCTGCCACCCACACGACAAACCAGGGCCGGGGACAAACTGCAACCGAGGTACGTGCCCTTAGCGGGAACCGAACCCGGGTCTCTCGGACCGCAGGCCGACGCTCTAACCGCTGAGCCAAACCGGCCAGGGCAATTCAAAACATTTTTAAACACCAATTCCAATAATATTGCACGCCAAGGTAAATAAGAGGTTAGAATAGCTACAACATAAAGCTTGGCTAAAATACCACAAGATAAGTATTCATTATTTTACATATATGTAAACAGGCACTGTGCATCTCTCCACACAGTCTCGGGAATCTGTGGAGTAAGCTCTCATCGTCCCTGCATGCCCGGTTGACATTCTGCCCTTTCACTGGTCCCAAGAAACAGGTGGAAACCTGGAAGCGCCAGAGATGGTCCACAAAGTCGAGGGCAGCAGGGAGCCCGGTGCCTGACCGCGATGACTTCTCACGGGAATTTGATCCTCACACGGGCCAGAGTCCAGAGCGCACGCCTGCCCTCGGCCCTGGTTCCTGTGCGGGAACAGGCTGCAGCAGAGCGGCAGCGTGCGCCCCCTCGCGCCCTGTGTTTAATGCGGGTTGCAGTCCACGTCCGCTGGGAAGAAAGGGCTTGTTTTTGGTTAGTGTGCTCTCGGTTCCACATTTTGTTTCAACGTTTCAAGAGAAGGAAAAACTTTCTTATTTGTGCTTCCTCTGTAAGATCCTGTGCACTTTCTACCGCCGCCTTTCCAGGGCGCTGACCCAGCGAGGCCGGGCCAGGTCGGGCACGTGCAGCCATAGCCTCGGTCAGGAGGCTCTGGGCCCTGCCCTCCCTTCTTCAGTTCCCGCCCCCCACGAAGTATGGGGTCACTGGCATGCAGGAAGCGGTGGGGTTTTAACCCACATCTTTTGAATAGATTCTGTGGAGTGCCACACTTTTCCCCAAACCAAACAAGACCAGTCTAAATCCTTTACCGAGACCCCAGAACTGAAAGAGGGAGAATTACTTGGTTTTGTTTTGTTTTGTTTTGTTTTGTTGAGGACTAAGATAGGGAAGGGACCAACTATGAGATGCTCAGTGGATCAGCAAGTGGAAAACCATGACCATACAACAATGGCCAAAATGCAGAAAAATAAAGCTTTGGCTTGTGGGAGGCAGAGCATGTGTAGGTTCTGGCGGAAGCTGGCCCCTGTCGCCTGGGGCTTCTGTCTTTGAAATGGAAGGTAATCGGGGCATCTAGAGCCCCCAGGCACCGCATGCCGAGTGAGGTCATGTTACTAAAACCCTGCGAGGGGAAAGCAGTGTGGAGCAGAGGGGCTATTACCGTTCCCAGATTATTTTATAAAAGTGAAACTTAAGTTCAGCGTGATGATTAACAAGCTATTAGAGCCACGGTATTGATTTCCCTATCTTTAGAGTAGCTAATGCAGTGCCCGCCCACAGGCCACAGACCCAGCTTCCCTTCTTCCTGTGGGCCCTTCTTCACTGTGGCACTTGCCTTGGGAAAATGCAAATCATTTAACATGTGCCGTGGGACACCTTCATCATGCAGGTGCTGGGGGAGAGGAGAAACGCCGGAATGGACTGTGTGTTTTATTAATGTTTGCTGATAACAAAGGTTAATACATAGAAAAATCAAAACGTTAAAAGTAGAAAGAAAAAAGTAAATTACTCCAAAGTCCTTTACTCTGAAGAAGCTGGTGTTCGCGTTCCATGTGCGTTATACGTTCACATACGTCTGTGATCATAGCGAGCATGTTTTATAACTTGTTCTTTGTTTCTTTCTTATTCTACTCCTCACACGTAACAATATCACTGACGGTTTCTCATGTCACTTAACATAGATTTTACTATTGCTTTTATCTGCAAACTATTTCATTGGATGACATACACTACTAGCTAAACCATTTAACCATTCTCCTGTTGATGGACAAAGAGGGTGTTTACAACATTTTTGCTCTCATAAACAATGCTCTGATGAATCTCATGTGTGCATCTGTGATCTTTTGACCAATTTTCTCTCTGTGATAAATCCGTGGCAGTAGAGTTGTTGAATCAAAAGATTTGGAGATTTTGTATCTTGAATTATATTGACCATCTACCCACTGGGAGGGTCATACCACATGATTTTCTGCCTACACTGCAACAGAGTGCCTGCTTCCCCCCAACCTTACCAACACTGGGTAATGTCAATGTTTTTGATCTTCAACCAACTGATAGGGGAATGAAATGTCTAATGATTTTTATATTACATTCTAGCCATGCCATATCAGACTATAACTGAATGCAGTTGTTATGTGTCAGGGGACCTGGTTTAACTCATAACACACTGTTTGAATCTGTTTAATAACCAACTATGATATAATGAGACTTTGCTGTAGTTTGGAAAAAGAAGCCAAACATTCACATGGTTTAAATTACTCTCTCATTTACACTCCCAATGTGCTAGATCATCTGGGAAGCCCCTTGGAGATGCCCCAGATGACCCAGTACAAGTTGTCAACTGCACTCTCCACGAAAGAGAGACCGTTCTGGCCTGAAAACCATGTTCAAGGAAAGCGTCTTGGAAGGAAGTACTGAGCTACAACTGAGATGGCTCCATCGGGTGGCTTGTGGCATTTAATTCACTAGGAGGTATTAGTCCCTTTGCATTCAGCAGTAATATTTTCACAGTTTTGACATGTTTTAAAGGTTAATGTCTCCAGGACAGGTCATTGAAGAGGCCTCACACTTCATCAGAAGCATTTTATCTTTATTGAACAGCCACACACAAGGCAATATATTTTTTCTTTTCACTGACAGGTTATGCCAAGATTTACAAGTCCTGATGTACATGAAAGCAAACATATGTTTGGGCAAAAATTCAAATAAGTCAAAGATATAGGGTCAGCTTTATCCTAATACAAAAGTCAGAACTTTCCCCTCTTCTGCCTGAACCAAAGGCCAACTCTTGAACACACACAAACACACGCACATGCAGCAGGGTTTTCATCTTTCTTTTTTAAATATTGTTTTTACAGCCCTGGCTGGTTTGGCTCAGTGGTTAGTGCATCGGCCTGTTGTCCCGACAGACCCAGGTTCAGTTCCCATTAAGGACACATACCTTGGTTGCCGTTTGTCCCCAGCCCTGGTTGGGTTGTGCGGGTGGCAGCCATTCAATGTGTCCCTTTCACATCGATCTCTCTCTCTCTCTCCCTCCCTCCCTTCCTCCCTCCTACTCTATCTGAACAAAAAAAAAAAAAAAAAAAAAAAAAGGAAAAATGTCCTCGGGTGAGGATTAAAAAAATATATGTATATATATTGTTTTTACATATTTGCTTTGGATTCAGTTTTCTGTGAAGACGTGATTGGTTTACTGTGAGTTACCTTCTGGCAAGTTGATCTGCTGCTCAAAGCTTTTTGACTGTTGTCGACTAATTAATTTTGAATCCTACGATAATGTATTTTCCTCAAGTTATTTTCAGCTAGTTTGCATTCTACATACATTACAGAGAGAAAAATGAGGAATGAGAAAGTTATCTTGAGCCAGCATTTTGAAACCTGTTATTTGGAATTCTAGAAGTTTATGTCTCCTGCCCCGTTGCTAAGCCCTGTTTCTGGATAACCATCGAGCAGCTACCCTGGTCTGTGGCCGACGTGGCTAATTGGGTCTGGGCAATGATCCATATGCCGTATTTTAGGTTTCTCAAACTTGTTTCTGTGACTACGAGTGAGCACTGTGTTCTCCACTCTATTCCTTCAGCTTCTGAGTCCTTTGTTTTTCCTGGATCTCCCTACTTGTGGCACCCACAAAGCATGGCACAAACTGGACAGTGAGGGACCAGTGTGAGTAGGCACACTGAAAAGCACCTGTCCGAGGTCCCCAGAGCTCAGGGGTCCCAGTCCAGCCAGGAGGGCTGGATCATTATCAGCAGTTAACAGGGGCCACACGCCTCCCCCAGACCCTTGGCTTCACGATGGCTTCCCAAAATATCTTCATCTCGAATGTTCATGATACATGCTCTTTTTAGCGTTTAATTAAATAAAAAGCACTGGTCATCAATTTTGTGGTGTAGAATAAGCAAAATCTGGTAAATCAAGAATATGTGGTAAATAAAAATCAAGATGAAACCTTATAATTTTGGTGCAGAGAGCATATTAGGGTGAGTCAGGAGACTTGGTTTAAGTCCCAGATTTACTTCTTACCAGTTGTAGAATCTTAGGTGATTCAATTCAAATACTTGAGCCTTAGTCTCCTCATCTGTGAGATGCAGTGAAGAGGAGGTCATATATAATGATCCTTGGCATTATATTTGGTACATTGTAGGTACTCATTTAAAAGTGGCTATTATTATGATTTAAGCCCTCGATGGCTTTATATTTCTATGATTTTCTATATATCAATAGCAAATCTCTAGCGCATCTTGGCCAGGCAGGTACCACTGAATTTTTAGCAAGTTAAATGGAATGATACAATCTGAGCTGCAGAGAAAGGAGTTAAAAAAAGCAGTTAAAAGCCGTTAAATGTATCTCTTTTTGGCAGTATTTAGATCAGTTGCCAGTATCCATAGAACAAGTGCTTTAGGGCAGGAAAAATTGGGATATCAGATTTCTTAATAGCTGTAGTAGAGTCCTTTTTAGAAAGTACTAATTATCTCTCCATATTGATTGTTTCCAGTTTTATTGAGATATAATTGACATACACACTGTAGAAGTTGAAGATATACAGCATCATAACTTGACATATATTTATTGCAAAATGACTAGCACAGTAAGTTTAGTTAACAGCCATCATCTTATATAAGAAAAAAAAAGAGAAGAGAAAAAGAAAAATAAATGTTTTTTTTTCCTTGTGATGAGAACTTTTAGGATTTATTCTCTTAGCAACACTTAGATACAGTGTATTGGATTTTTACATTTCGTAAATAAGTCTAGAGGTAAATGTGAAGGCCATGAGTGAGTATGATTTCACCAGGATGTGAATCAGATTTGCAAATTAGTGTGGCAAAGGGTGTCAGTTGGTTTGGTTTAAACCAGGAAACAACAAACTACAGCCCAAAATACAGTGTTACTGGCACACGTTTATTTACACTCACGTCTGCTTTCACTGCAGATTATTTAATTGCAAGAGACCCAGAGACCATACTGCCCTCAAAGCTGAAAATATCTATTATCTGCCCTTTTACAGAAAAAAAAGTAATAATTGTCAACTCTTGATTCGAATTGTAATGGCATTGTTTCTGATAGAATAGGTGGTGCCTAGTACCAGCATGTAAAGTTTATATTGCTACTGAACAGCACATGATATGCAAATCCATTTATTTGGAGTAAGAGAGAGAATGTCCCAGGTACCATCATTTCTAAGAGGATGCATACACCCAGGTAGGACTGGGAGTGAAAAGATGGAACTAAAGTCTCTTCCATGGGACACATTTTTCTCTGGCTGGGTTGTAGTTCATAACATCTGAGGGAAATCCTCTCATCACAGGTCAAGGGAAACAGGAATATGACTCTATAAAGGCTCAGAGAAACATAATAAACAGGTTTTCAGCCAGCGTTAGGCTGGGCAAGAAATATTTAATCAGTAATAACAATAAGAATGGATTCTACATTGAGAGGATCTGTTTTGGAGCCCAGACCGAAGGGACCATGCAGCAAGAAACGAAAAGCTAATTTAGGTGACTTCACATAGGGACAAAGCTTACGAAATAACAACTCAGCAGCTGTCCAGGGGAGAAACAGGAGTGAATTTTCACCCATCGCCATGGGTTGCCGTGAACTCCCTGCGTGGACTTTTAGTGTCGGAGCAGGGATGGCACAGGCACGCTGATGTGCAAACGATAAAAGAAGAAAGACCCAGATGGATCCATTTTTATCAGATATAGAAAAAAGAAAACAATCATTCAGATGTTTTAAACTCTTCTGACGCAAAATATTGTGCAATTCATAAACAATTCTTTGTGACTATTTTAATTCATGTCCAGAAGATAGGACTCACCAGCTACCCTCATGTACAAAACAATTGCTCTTTGGGTGTGTTTATTTAATGGTTACGTAGTACGCATGACCCTAGAGGATGTTTAAGTTGGTGGAAATGATGAATTGATGAATGATGTACATGGAAACTGTGGTCACGGGCCCTCCTGTCTCTGATCACCACCCCAACGCCACACGCCACACGCACACACTGCCTTCCCGCAGTCTGACATTGGCCACTGTCTCCGCGACACACAGAGCCCTTGCCCAGGATAAGCTTTTCTTTCAAGTGCCTATCGGGTTTTCAGCATGTGCTTTGAAGAGATAGTGACGTGGCTATGCTCTGACATACACCATAATGTCAGCACCGTAGAAGCAAGTGGAAGATTCTACTTTTCTGATAATGATCAGTTGCTGTTTCCTGTCTTGAAGAGGAAAGCTGAGCAAATGCAAAGGTCATCTGTGTTTATATTAACAATGCAAGAGTTACACTGCATTTTCGCAACAACACCGGGTCATTATTTATCCACTTGTCCTTTTTTTTTTTTTTTTTTTTTATCATCCTTTGAACTGCCTACATTTGCTTATCGTGATATTTCTAAGTCTGTAAACAGCCCAAGAGTAGCTGTTCTATTTCTCGAAATAGAGTCTTAGGTCATTTTATTATCCAGCATTATAAGTCATAGGAATTCACCCATCTGTTGTCCTTCCATGTCTGCGATACCTTTAACTCTTTAAGCCTATAGAAAATCTAGAAAAGCCATTGTGACATTAGTTTGTTACTTTTTTTCTACAACACTGCGTTTCAGTGTCTTTTTTCCCTAAAAAATCACAAGGAAATCATTAAATATTTGTTTCTTTGGAAATGGTATTAAATATAATGACTTCTCCCCTTTCACTTGATTATTTTCCTTGGGATTAGAGACACTCAGAGTCTCTTCTTACCAACTCAAAAAAAAAAAAAAAAAAAAAAAGTCTGTAAAGATCATAGAGTCTCCAGGGCTACCTTTCAAGTGGCCAGTGGGCAGCTCTCCATGGCAGCGGAACTGGGTGTAGAGCAACCGGCAGTCCAACATGAGCAGTCTTGTCAATTTGAAAATCATTACATAGATTTCAGGACATACATGATTACATTTTGTTGCATGTACATTTTGAAGGTAAGAACACATTGGTAGACCTGTTTTCTTTTTTTTAAATTAATTTATTTTTTTATTGATTTTAGAGCAGGAAGAAGGTAAAGGCATAGAGAGAGAGAGAGAGAAACATCAATAAGAGAGAACATCGATTAGCTGCCTCCTGCATGCCCCCTGCTGGGGATTTGGCCCACAACCTGGGCACGTGCCTTGACCGAGAATTGAACTGACAACCTCTTGGTGCATGGGTCGATGCTCAACCACTGAGCTACACCAGCCGGGGGTAGACCTGTTTTCAATACATCTGACTATTTTTAATTTAAAAACTCCTTCAGCAATGAAGGGGAACAATGAAGAATCAGGTTTGAATCAAGTGTTAGGCAAATCACAATTTATCAACTGATTACAAGATAGTTCTAATATGTGAGACAGAGTAAGTTCTCTTTCAATCATCTATTGGGGACAGATGCTGAACATTAAGGATATAGATAAATGTTCAATTACTTATGTTGAGTAGCTTATACACACAATATGAATAGGCAATTTCAACCTCATAATTATTTCGTTCCAAGTCGTGATCTGTCTGTTTCGGGTGGAATAGACTTGACTGTTGTGTATTAACAAACTACCCCCAAATCTTGGCAGTTAACTATAACCAAATACACTACAAATACACTACCTGGCCAGTGAGGGTTAGCAGGTGGTTCTGCTCCACCTCATTCTCTCTATGGGACTCACAGTGACGGAGGAGTCTCTCTTTTAATATTGATGCTCATTATGGCCAAGACAAAGGTGAACCACAAGCACAAACTATGTCTTAAGCTTCCACCTTAGATATCACACAAGTCATTTCTACCTCTATGTCCATTTTAGTAGAAGAACAAGTCAATCCAATTCTGACTTCAGTGTCTTGGGGAAATATAATTCCACCCCTCACAGAGGGGGAGCAGATAAGGGTGAGTGGCACTAAAACACACCACTCCATCGGTCCTCAGTAACATTGATTTATTTCAGTAAATTCTGAGTGTTTGTTTTTCTTACAGATCCCATTTTTTCTTTATTTTATTTTTTTTTCAAGACCGTTTTTCTCTCCATTCCCTCTTCCAACACCACACTGTTGTACATATCCATGAGTTCTTTCTCTTTTTGGTTCAACCCCTCCATCACACCCACCCTCACATCCCTCCACCCTTTTTGAAACATCATCCTGAAAATACTGCTTATGGAAATCAGCTTTAGGGGTTCTGTTGTTGGGATATTTTATCTGACCTTATTAGCAGATTTCAACCATAGGCTTAAATGGATGACCCATGTCAGAAGGGTCACCGCTCACAGAACTCCAGGTTTCTGTTTAAGAGTTTAACACTTATGCGTGAAAAGAGTATACCCTTTAGCAAAGGGGCCAAAGCTCCCTCCTGCTCTGTCACCTGTGTTTCTTTAGCAAGTTACTAAAACTAGGGACAAGGTGCTGAGGTGTCACTGTTCAGCAAGTCCATAGGTTCTGTGCTTATGCCAGCTCCCTGATGATTGGATCACTCCCTAATGGAAACCTAGCTTTTATTTCAGCAACAGTAATGGGTGTCCTGGACCCCTGACCTCACGTGAAGATGTCTTTATGTTGGATCTGCCCTATATCTGGGGTAGTTGGTTCAAGACTTAGAGAAATGTCTACAGCTCTCTCATACCAGGTAAGTTGCTTGTTTTTGCCTTGCTTTTGGGATAGGACCTAGTCATATTCCATCCACTATAGGAAAACAGATTAGTATTACACATGGAAGCTCGTTTACTCCTCCCACTGTGTTCAAGTTTTCCTAACTGAGCATGAGCTGCACCAACGCCAGGGCATATATAACCTTATGCAAGTCAACACAGTCATGTTGGACCTTAGAGATCGGAGGGTGGGAGTGGAATAAAATGTGGTTTTCTTAAGACAACTAAATAACAAGCTGTACGTTTTACTATTTGAATGGGGTTAGCAATCTACATGGATATTTACCCAGAGTTTCTCTTCTCTTTGTTTTGTAGAACGATGGCACCTAAAGGGGGGATTTGGCCAGAAGAAATAATGGCTTCCAGCCTGGTGAAGTAGATCAAAAAGTGAAGGTAAGTGTTCTGAGACCGGTTTCCTAGGACCAAGTCTTCGCCTCATTGCACACAGTCACAGCCTCCTCTCCCCACTTTGGCCCAAACACTAGGAAGCCTTGTGCCCACTGGCAGTGATTCCCTTGCCATATGCTGATTACTAATGCCAGCAAAATACCTCGGTGCTTTGGCAGTGGCTTATACAAATACGTGTGTTTCTAATTACAGGGAAATTGTTAGAACACGACTTGGACTAGAGATACACAGTTATTAATCTGGGAAGAAATAATGCTTTGTTTTCCAACAGAAGAAAATAAGAGCTTTATTTTAATCATTTTTTCCCTTTCTCTCCCCTTTTGTTTATCAAAATAAAATGCATGGGCAATATCATAAATTGGCACTACCAGAAGTTCTTGCAAACAATGTGGCCATTTCTTCTCAGACTGGACATCCTACATCTGGGACCTGGTTTCTCACCCATCCGCTTCCTTGCATGCCCAGAATTGTGTCCTGCCATTGTTCCTTCCCGTGTTAAACACCATGTACATTTCAAAAATAAAAATAAAAAAAATAAATGTAAACTAATTAAAGTTGTTATTTTAAAATATATATCTATGTAGTGTATGTGCAGAGTTATTTTGCTTTTTCTAATTTTCTTCTTGCAGGTCAAAAGGTTAAACCTGAGAGTGATCTGTGTGTATGGAGATGAGAGGTTCAATTGGGCAAGGAGGTTGTTTAGTAAAATCACAGTCCTGTTCTTGACTGTGTGTCATAATTTGCATTATTAAGCCAGTGTGTCTTCCGCCTTAGGACAGTGCTACTATTATTGTTGGTAGATTTTGCAACCTAATCTTGACTCATTCAGTGAACCGCACAAAATCACCTGAGGCTGGAATCCCCGTCCACAGGAATTCCCTTTCAAGCGTTGAGAGCCTCAGGCTCCTTCAAGATCCCCCTTCAGAGTTCACGTTCTCTTGCATATAGAATTATTTATGCTTATCAAAGAAGCAGAGAATGTTTGTAACATTCCCTTTGCTTCACCTCGTCCAAGGAAGGAGAGAAATCTGGTAACACATCTGTGAGCAGCAATCAATGATCTATTCTGTTTTCTCCTGGAACAAACCTGGCAAACTGAGAACACACGTACAGAACCCGGGCGAGTGGAGGGAGCTTGGAGGCACTGGTGAGGCTGGAGACGGGCGCATGGGGAATCCGCCACAGGCGCATTTCCATTTAAACCCCGGGCTGAGCTTCCTCCCAATAATCAAACTCGTCTTTTGCAGTATCTGACAATTTGCGTACATCATAGTATTCTCATCCCTTCACATGAGGACTGTGCTTTTCTTTTTGTGTAAATGATTAGTAAATGGCAAAGCAGCTGTAGCAACTGATGAAAAAAGGCATTCTCTTTCCTACATAAGGCACTATCGGCCACCTGGACATGTCCAGTCCAATTGGATCGTGTTACACTGCAATCTTTTCTTTTGGGTGCCTCAGAAACACTTTTCCAAGGTTTGCTAGTTTAAACATCAGGCAACATTCATTGACTGAGCATTTCTTCACCAAATAGGCACTGCCCTCCAGTAGCTCACAGTTTAGAGATCTCTCCATGATGCAAATAACTAGCATTTACTGAGCATCAACTGTATCTCCTCGAGTATATTACCTCATTTAATTTTCATAATTAAGTGAAGCGACCAGTGTAACACACGAATGTGAAGCTCAAAGAAATGAGATAACTCATCTGTGGTCACAGAATGAATTACATGGCACAGCAGAATTTTGATTTAAGCCCAGAGTTTTTTCAAGTCTGGAGCCTAAGCTCTTTTTGCTTCTATTTTATATCGAGCAAACTGTGTAATATACATAAAGTCACTCGGGAAACATGACTGAATGACTAGGATGACAGGTGGCACCTTCAGGAAGTAAGAGTTCCTGACTTTCACTGGGATTCTGTCTTAATCCACCCTCACCAATAAATAAGAATCCCACATCCTGGCCTGGCTTTGATTCTCAAGATTCCCAGGAACACCTCCTCCCCAACCCATCCCTCACTCAATGGCTGGTGTATCCCTTTGCATTGGTGGTGACTTGGTCTGTGTTTACGAAAACAGTCACAGTTCTTACTAGTCCTCGAGAGACAAGACCTCACAGGACAGTTCATATTCTCAGAGTTCCTCAGAAATACCTGTTTCCATGGTCAGAGCCCACCTTGAAAAAGGTGTCTCCATAGACCCAAGTCTAGGCTGATTTTATTATTTTAGCTGTCTATCAATATCTCAGATTATTTATTGTGTGTCATTTCTTTTATTTACAAAAAACAAAGAAACTTGATGAGGTCAGACGTATCCACTTTTGCTCTGATTATCACCATAACCCTAAATGTCTGATTTGTCGGTGGGGCTAGCCTCTATCTTGTAAGATTGTTAAACAAGTTAAAATGAAATAAGAAATACCACAAGTACCTCTCAGGCATTACTTCACAAATGGTAAACATTACTATTTACTCGCTTAATGTGATGCACTTTCCAGGAACTTTTGCGTTTAAATAGAAGATAATAAGCAACCAAACCCAGGTTAAGGCAGTGAAATTCTCATTGCAGAATTATTCTCTTCTGTTATCTGGTGGGAAAGGTTATTTTGGCAGGATACACGTGAGGAAGGTGGGCTCCTTGAAACACACCTGGTATGAGGCTCATCTTTCAGGGGCCCGGGGCCTCTCTCTAGGAGATAGTGATAGAAAGTTTGAGGATTAAAACACAAGCATAACAATAGATTAAATATAGTAACAGCTTATTATGTATTAAACAGATTCTAAGTTTATTTTACATTAATTTACTTAATCCTATCAACAACCTTATCATGTAAATGTCATTAATTATCCTCATTTTACAAATAAGGTAACAGAGTCCAAGTAAGATTATATAATTTGTTCAAGGCCGCTCAGTCAAGAGGGAGATGGAGGATTTGGATCAGATTTTTTCTGACACCACAATCCCCGTGTTTCACACTATATCCCACTATATTTAATATCGCAACGAGGTCTGCTCAACCTGGACAGACCCTGAATATTCTTGGCAAATCCCGTTTAGAGAGAAGTGCTTCTGAGAGGCGGTCAGTTAAACAATGATTCAATTTAATGCCAGATCTAGGCCAAAGGGAAATGGGAAGCCTGCGTTCTGGAGGAAAGAACAGTCATATCTGCAGTCCTGGGACACAACATTGCCTATACTCCTGAGTGGATGCTGGGGGTGTGGCTGGGGCGGGCCCTGCAGCACACGGTCTATGTTGTCAGTATCAACTGGAACAGCCATGGTGCTGGGCAGTGAACGTTCCTTCCGGTGGGCTGGGCCCCGTTATCTCTCACCTTCGTCTGAGGACCAGGCAGCACGGCCTCAGTGGGAGGGACATGGGGAGCGGCATCAGGAAAATGTCAGAATGAAAGGACACGTAAGTCTCTAAAGGATGTTTCGACTCACCCCTCACTCCCTGCAATTAGGAAAGAGATGATAAGGGCCCGAAAGGGTAGAAGAGAGATTGTAGACCTAGGCCGTTCTTACCGGGCTCACGGTGGAAAAGCAAGATATACCCAGGAGCAGAGCCATGGAAACTATTAGAAACCGAGCTAATTGCAGACTTGTTGTGTGCCTCAGGAAATGGGAAGGCATTTTTCCCTTTGGGGCTTGTATTTTTTCCAATTCCCCTTGTTCAGGAAGAAATTAATTCTTTGAGCAATGTAACCTCCTGCTATGATTTCTCAACTCCACAAAGGAGAATAATTATAGATTAATAATGGCCCCAAAATAGAAAATGCTAAATGTGGGTAGCAGATAAGTGGAAAATATTCTGTCTTGTACATTGTGTTGTTTTGGTTCCTGGCAACATGGAGGAATGATTCTCACCTGGGCAACCCTAAATGAATGTTAGAATTCACCTCTCTTTCCAACTGGTGTGCATTTTCAGTCCCAGTGGGACCAGAATTTGAAGTGTCCTAAGCGTGGTCAAGAGGAAGAGACATTTCTTCTGGCGCCAATATTTGTCCTTCCTTGGGCTGAGAGATGGGTGACCTTTCACATACATGACAACTGGGCGGTTTTCAGGATATTTCTCAGTAGTAGAACTTAGATTTAACTTACTGAGAAACTTCTGGGGATTAGACCCTGAGCTAGATATTTCCCCACAAGTTATTCATTCAAGAACTTGTTCTGCCACAGCCGCCACGGGTCAGGGGCCTTGCAGAGTGTGCCCAGCACTGTGCTGTCCCTTAATTCTCACGATGTCTCCAAAAAATAGGTAGGATTCAGCCTACTTATTTTACTAACGAAAAAAGCGAGATTCAGAGAAGTGGCATATATGGAGTCATGCGATTAACATGTGACGGATAGAAATCAAATTGCTTAGAGTCTCCAAACTTACTGAACTCTTACTGCCCCAGAAGTTCAGCCCCGGACCCGTTGCCGGCACCCACAGGCCTGGAGCCAGCCCCCCGTGTGCTCAGGCTCCTAGGCTTGTTATTGCATTCTGTTCCCTGGGCACCCCCGGAACAGCCTCGAGCCTGTTCCCGATACTCTGCCTTCCAACGTAACAATGGCCTAATCTGACAAAATAATTTAAAAGGTTCATGCTCAGAGAGATTGCCAATAATCATCACCTCTTCCCAGGTACATTTTAACAGTGGCCTTCTGGAGACAATATGCCTGTGTTTTTGTCTGATATTTAAAAATTGGGATGGTGGCCCGGCTGGTGTGGCTCAGTGGTTGAGCATCAACCCACCATGCACCAAGAGGTCACTGGTTCGATTCCCGGTCAGGGCACATGCCCAGGTTGTGGGCCTGATCCCCAGTGGGGGGGCCTGCAAGAGGCGGCCAGTCGATGTTCTCTCTCATCAATGCTTCTCTCTCTCTCTCCCTCTCACTTCCTCTCTCTCTAAAATCAGTAAAGAAAACAAACTTTAAAATAATAAATAAATAGAAATTAGACTGGTTGAGAAAGATACAGATAAGCAAGGGGGAGGCAGATGTTTCAGTAAATGCCTTTCTGGCTTCACTTAGGGCCTCCGTTCTGAGAAATGTAATCATGGCAAACCCAGAGCCTCACTGGTGTCCACGTTAGTCAGGTGGGTAAAGACATTCACACATCACAGAAGTGTTCTGGGGAGATTTCTTCCCCCGAACTACAGAGCCTAGTGTTAAAAAGCACCTTTATCCAAACTGGAAAAAAAAAAATCAAGTTCATAAATATGGTATTAGCGCAAATCAGTGAGTTGGCGGCTTTGTGTAATCACTGTTGTCATCGCCCCTATTGACCGACCCAAACAATCGTGTCGCCTGGGAGAGCCAGAGCAGAGCATGTTACACCCTCTGGATCCCTCATGCAGGTCCCTTGGGCTCGGGCACGGGGCTGGTGCACTGTGAGCAACAGTCACGCTGGTAGCTTAGTGTGTAAATGTGTCCGGTTAACAGTCTACACGCTGCGTTTTCACATTTGCCGTGCAGAGAAAGACGTCTCTTTCCACCGCACAAGCACCACCAGATAATTTTTTTATATCTAAGAATGTAAAATAAAATCAAATGACTTCAACGTTCTAAAGAATCAGAAGTCAGTGAAACTCACAAATATTTCTTTTTCAATGATTCTGGATATACTTTAGGATGTTTTGGAACATCTTTGTATAGTAACATTTCATTTTATTTATTGTCATAGATGTGTACTGGGACTTCTGCAGCAAAATAGTTTATTGCTAATGTGTTTTTATTAGCCAAAATGAAGATTTCTTTAATAATTTATCTTTCTCCATTCTTGGAATTCTGGAATGCGTCGTAGCCTTATTCTGTCACTAAGTGCGTATACTTTTATTTTATTCCTCAAGCTTCATTTGTGAAGTTTTCTACAAATAACTTGCCTCGTGAAAGCATTAGAGGCTCCATTTGGCTTCATAGTTATCAAGTAACCAAACAATGATTTATGAAGGAATCTCTTGATTCAGATCTTATCGTTTCCTTCCTCGTCTTGCATTGCTAGAGGAAGCATGAGTCCGATCACCAAGGTAATATTGTTTCTTGGACAGAGTTACGGCAAGGTCTTTCTGTGTGTGCACACATCATCAATTAGGCTGTCATCATTGAGTCCAGATGAAGCTGTAAGTATTAGATCTAAGTGAATGATCATGGGTCATTATATGTCTTTTCTTGGCTTAGAGATTTCAGTGACTTATTAGTTTTTATGGTGACTAACAGTATAGAAAAAAAATTGTGTAAGGATATGAGTGTTATGGTGCACAAACTGGGCCTCACACGACCAACACACACACATGCGCACACGCACTTAAAAATACTCCAGCGTGTTACGGCATACTCGGCACCAACATCCTCATCACAACTCTCTCACAATGTTTCATAGCCAGGCAGGGAGCAGAATTGTTGGGGACATTATTCACAAAGTTTTATTTTGGGGACTCGAGTCATGAGTGTGCTCCTACCTGCATAATAGTGTGCGGATAAACGAGAGAGACCCGTGGTCCGTTTTTTAGCCATATCAGGGGAACTTCTACTTGTTAAACTCACTCAGACTTGGGATTTATTTCAGTTGAGATTACAGGCCCTTTCTGGAAGTCCTCCTGGGTGTTTTGGTTTGGGTTTGGTTTCGTTTTCGAACCTGCGTAACACCTGCTTCATTGCTCAAGACCTAGCTCATCTTGGAAAACCCTCTATTTCCCGAGCCTGCCGACCTCCTCTTCCGAACTCGGCATCGCTCCCCTGTGCTTCCTTCTGTGATTTCTGTTGTCACCTACACGTACTGCATCGTACTGTAAAGTTCGATTACGAGGGAAGTATTCCTCCCTCCTGTCGCTTGGGCTTCCTTGACAGGAAGGGTCAGGCCACGTATCTCAGCCTCCCGCGTGCCCAGCTCGGAGCCTGGCTATGTAATAGCCTCTGTAGAAATGTTTGTTGAATGGGTGAATAAACGTGAGAATCCCACATCGGCTTCTTGATTTGCACTAGAAGTCACCTTTCATTTCATCTGGTTGGTTTTCACAAAGACCAGTGTTAGGAAGAAGGGAAGGAAGGGCATTAGCTTGTAAAACACCTTAGTATTGCGTTGTGAATATGACATAATTTGGGGGTTCGTATCAATGAAGACTGTCCTTGAACTAAATTTCAGAATTTTAACCCCATTCCCATGTTATAACACCATCATTTTTTTTTTACTACTATTGCTATGGTTTTGAGTACTACATTTTCAATAGGAAATATCTGATTGCAATATATTTCTGTAAATATTTTTATTATACATCATGAGCTGTTTTTCCCATATGTAAATCCCACTCAGGTACTTACCTCTTTTTAGATATTATGGTGTTTGTGGAAGTTTTAACTTAAATTTTTAAATAATATCTTCCCCAAAAATAACTTTTTAAATTACTTTGTATTTTAAGAGAATCAGAGATTCACATACTGTCATAAGAAATGATATAGAGAGATCCCCTGTGCCGCATCCTCACCAGAGATGGTGATGTCACGTCTTTATTTTAGCCATTACAGTAGGTTGATAGTGATATCTGACTGTGGTTTTAATTTGCATTTCCCTAAAGGCTACAGATGTTGAACATCTTTTCATGTGCTTATTTGCCATTTGTTTATCCTCTTTAGTGAAATAGCTCTTCATGCCTTTTGCCTTTTTTCCATTAGATTGTTTTTTGTCTGTTGACTTTTGAGAGTATTTTATATATTCTTGAGAGCAATCCCCTAGTGATTATGTGGTTTACAAATAGTTTTCTCCTAGTATGTATCTTATCTTTCCATTCTCTTTATCATGTCTTTTACAGGGAAAACGTTTTTAATTTTGATAAAAATGATTTTTATACTAGGTTGGCAGCCAGATATCCAAAGTTTCTTCTGTTAGAAAAACTTGTCCAAGATAATGTAAAATGGTTTTTATATATTCATAAATCCATCTCCACTAATGTCCTGCAAATTTAACCTTCACAATAATAATGAAAACAGAATCCTAAATTACAAATTGGCTAATTGTTTTTCTTACTCAAATCTTTTGCTATAAATTTACTTTCACCAACATTTGTTGCGCACCCTCCCTGTGTTGAGTAATAAGAACACAAAATTTATAATCTGTGGTTTATTTGCTTCAGATACTTATATTTTACTGGACTACATCTAAATTTCTATTTGGCAATTTCCTTTCAGGAAGCTCATTATAGTCTTGTTTTCTAAATCTTCATTGCGTTATGATGAAAAAGAAAAATAATGTCTTAACTTCGCTTCTAACCGTGAAACCCAAAGAAATAAAGTGAAATAACTTGTATGTCCTTCCACAAGACACAGTAAGAACATTCTCACGATCTTGACTTTTAGTTTTCAAATCCTATTTACAGCAAACCAGGCTATTTCTTAGGACATAAAAGGTCACTTTCAGAAAATACCAGAACCTAATAAATAAAAAGTCATGATAACTTTAGCAGCACTGTAGAGAACTGCTTATATTAAAATTTAAAAGCTACTTTCCTGTGCTTTGTTTATAAATATGTAAAAATTACATGTACATTTGTGCAATAATTAGAATTAGCCACTGAAACATGAGGGAGGATTATTAATGGTTATTTCTATGTTTTTAATTTCACTAATTTCTGATTACTTTAAAAAGTCGTTATTTTTGCTTGTCATACTCTTTCCCATAGAGAGCATTTTTAACTTGGAGGATATAAGTGAATTTGATTGGCTGAGCACAGCAGAGAGAATTGATTGATGACTAAGAGCCCACGGGGTAATGTGTCATCATAGTTGTTTCCATGGTGATGAACTATGATGTCACAAACTCATTAAGCTGTGATTCAGTGAACTATTTAGCCAGAGGATGAAAAGTAGCAGTCTGCCAGAATACCATCTTTGCTTTATGTGCTATTATTAATTAAAATCAGTGGCTGGGTATTTCTCTCAGTGAGATTATAGAAAGATATTCATGTATTCAGACTTGCCCAAACATGGCTATGCTGGTTTTAAATGGAAGTTTTTCAAACACCAAAGCATGTAATAATAGAATTTGACTTAAAGTGTATATTCATAAGAAATGACCTTTTCTTCTCACATTCTGAAAAGCCTGATCATTAATCACGGTTCAATTGAGGCACGTTTTTCTCGGTTTACTTACTCTTCTATCATGGTCTTGTTTGGGGTGTAAAACATTGGCACCGAGTAAATAGTAAAGGTCGACCGTGCCCCGGTCCTCAGAGACGGAAAAAATAGCTTTAGATTTAAAATTAGGCACTTTCCCTGATCGGCTTGGTTGGTACACGCCTAAGGCTGGGTTTCCATGACAGCACCAGAAGCAAACGGTGGGCAGCGCCCTGCCCGCCCGCTGTTTGTCCCATCTCCGTGGCAGCGGACAGCCGGCGGAGCGTGCCTGGCGCGGCGTCAGGTCGGCGACTCCCCCGGGCACTCGCAAGCCTTCCTCGGAC
Source organism: Molossus molossus (assembly GCF_014108415.1). Lineage (NCBI taxonomy): Eukaryota > Metazoa > Chordata > Mammalia > Chiroptera > Molossidae > Molossus > Molossus molossus. The sequence continues at coordinate 22,211,871 of NW_023425403.1, forward strand.
CTTTGATGTCAGTATCTAGAAAGTTTCTCTGATTCCAGGAGTGCTCAAGAATTTCACAAAGCGGTCGAGACCCGTCAAAGAGTCAGCCTGGCTTTTCAACCAGAAATTAGGGGTCGAATGCAGCACTTGGCTCCGAGGCCCGGCGTAACACAGCCGCATCGAGGACCTGGGTCACAGGTTTGACGTCACCAGTTTATCACCTTCAACTCTGATACTTGATTTTCTCCCAAAAGGTGAGCTCCAAAACCTTTTCCTCTACCACCGAATTATTGTGAGAATTCCAAATAACACAGATTTAAAGCTCCTCGTTTAGTGATTGGTATGAGGTCAGTGCTTAATAAATGATGCTTTTCCTTTCACAGTAGGTATCAGAAAGGTCTGATCCCATCAATGCTCCGCACAAGTGAGGAGTCCCGAAGCACACAGAAGGCGGCGGATTCTCATCATCTCCCCTCACCCCCACCCACAGGACACACAGTGGGTGCAGGGGGTAGAGAGCTCCACAGAGGGGGCCGTCTCCCCTCTAACCACGGGCCTCCCCTCCCTCATCCGGGTCACAGAAGCGCAGACTGCCCTCCTCCTGCAGGTTCCCTGGAGCCTGGATGCAAAAGAACTGCGCTGTTAGGAGCTGAGGAAGCAGGTCCGCCCTCTGCTGCCCTGGCCTCTGGCTCTCGGCACCTCCCACGTGCCCTCACTTGGCCAGGCTTTGACCACTTCTCTCTCACAAAGCGCCCCTATTGTTGCTGTTTCCACGGTAGGGAAAAGGTGAACCCCTTACTGAGGGCTGCAGAACACTGGACGTCCCTGGAAGAAAAGGTTTGAAAATAATACTCAAGTTGCCTGAGATATACCCAAATCCAGGTGTTTAGGTCTTTTTAAAAATTTCCCCAAAAAAGTTTTTAAAGTCATCTTTGACACTATTTCATAAAGCCTGTAAGTGGGCCAAAGACTTATTTTACTGTGTACCAAAAAAATAGTATACACTGACTAGGGAGAAAAAGAAAACATTAGAAATAGATCTATCGAGGCTATGCCATTCAAAATAGGCTTCGTAGCATCAACTCTTTCAGAGGGCTTCCAGTCTGATCGAGACAGGTGGTGGATTCCAAACTTGGGAAAAAGTGCGCCCTCAGTTCTGTGAAGTACAATAGCTACTCGAGGGAGACCTGCCCGGTGCACTAGTGCGAACATCTCAGAAAGCAGGAGAGCATACGTTCGTCTGCATAGTAAATGACCACAGCTTTCCCTTGTGTTTTAACCTCCCCATGAACCCCTGGGTTCTACTTGCCAGACCACTCACATGTCCATCTTCCCAACAAGGGAGCGGTAAAGTTACTGTACTTCTAGTGACAGGGGACAGAGGACTAGAAGCAGAAGTATAGGAGGGGTGGGGTGGAGGGATGAGTGAATGTCACTTGTGAAAAGATGCAAACAGATTTAGGGAGCTGAACAAGGAGAGATCTGGGAAAGGGGAAGCTGATACAGAAAACCAGCGCCGGTCACAGATGTCTCCGGAAAGAGGAAGGACAGCTATCACAGAGTATCCCATTTAATACCAGAATGTCTCTCTTTGTCTGAACACAAATTCCTATAAGGATTGCTTTGTGGGCTGATATACATTTTTCACCCCAACAATTGGTACTAATCTGCATATTAGTTACCAAACGTTCTTAGACAAGAGTATATATGATTATTTATTGTTTACATAAACTTTGTCCTGCGTTTGGGAGAAAAATCATACTTTTCCAAATGCTTTTCAACACAAAATTTCTTAAATTTAAAGTAAGAAAAATGTATGGTTCTGGAAAATATTCTAGTGGTTTTTGAGATTGTGGACACGATTATGAATTCTTGTCTTGAATATCAGTACCACAGTGCTTTCATGCTGTCTGGAGATTAAGTGGGATTCACAGTACAGTTTCCTTTGGTTTCCCATATATGAGTTATTTTACTTGCACGGAATTTTGAATAGATGAAACACATTTTAATCTTCTATTTTTCTACTTTGTTTAAAAGCCAAGGCAGCATCAGCCAAGCCCTTAAACCAGTTGACTTGTTAATGGATTGGCATGACTCAGGCATTTTCCGAAGGGTGAACCCACATTTGGTAAACCCATGTACTTTCATCATATTGTTTTGTCTGTTTCCCAATGACTTGATGAGGGACATCATTCCTTCCTTGGAAGTCTGACAATTTTGTCAAAAGAGATGCTGTTAACTAGTGCAAATCCAGCAATTAAAAGGATCATATCTGCCCTGGCCAGTTTGGCTCAGCAGTTAGAGAGTCAGCCTGCAGACTAATGAGTTAGTTGCGGGTTCAATTCTGGTCAGGGGCACAGACCTCGGTTGCGATTTGTCGCTGGCCCTGGTTGGGGTTGTGCGGGAGGTGGCCCAATGTGTCCCTTTCACATCAATGTCTCTCTCTCTTTCCCTCTCTCTCTCTCTCTCTGTCCCTCTCCTTCTCTCTCCCTCTCACTCTATCTGAACAAAAATGGAGAAATATCCTTGGATGAGGATAAAAAAATAAGTATATCTAACAAATGAGGCTCCCCTAAAGCAGTCATTTGGCCCCTCTTGGCTCTGTCCACCTTACCTCTAATGTAAAAGTTAGGACTAACTCACTTCAAGGATTCCTAGTAGCTTTAAATAAAGTTTACAATTGTTTTCTAGAGCAAGACCAAACAAACAAAAATGCTGCTTAGTTATTCTTATTACAATAATGGTGATTCAAAGATAATTTTGGGAGGGGAGTAGCCATCCCTGAATATTTCTTAAAAGGCACTAGAAGTTGGATCATCACCTGAGGACCACATAGTAACAGGCACACCGTTTGTCCATGTGCCCTGTCCACGCGGCGGTCTCCCCTACAGTCCAGCTGGTCCATTCCTTCACTCCTAAAGATCACTGAACCACCTGATTTGTCTTTTTCTACAGCCTCAGTCTGTCTGTTTCACCTTCTGGGTGACATGTGTGCTCTGAATGTGCAACTGAAGGTCTGAGTATTAGCCCCAATTCGGAATGAACATAACCCAAAAAGATGGGCAACAATGGCACTGCCCAACTGATTTCTGTGCTATTCTCTACTCTCTTTTCTTAGGTAATGCATAATAATTAAAATGGCCTAGGCTCTACTTTTTAAATTTTATTTCCCATGACATCCAGGATTGTTATCTATGACAATCAATTAGGGAAGACCTAGTTTACGATCACAAACCATCCCAGGATTCATCAAAAATGAGGATGTTTCATATGAATTATTAATTGCTTAAAATGTGGCTCCAAGCACCTGGTTTCACTATAGGCCACAGGGATGAGGCTGTGTTTATGTGCAGAAAGGCTCAGCGAGTATCCTTTTCAGGAAGATGCTTTGGTACGAGCAGTGTCCCTTCTTTGTAGTTAACAAGGCAAATATGTTATTTTTATTTCCATATTCCCAGAATAGGGACTTGAAAGGAAACCAGATATCAAATAAATAGACTAATTTGTTGAATTCTGAACTAAATCTCTATTTGTTTATTTGGTTTTTTTTTTCCCAGTATTAACAGATATTTATTGAGATCATACCACATATAGGGAACTCTGTGCATCAGGCAAACCTTTAAATCAAAATTGCCACACACTGAGTCAGGCCTGAAATAACATTCCAGTCAACTGCAGCCTTTGTAGCAGAAGAACATATTCTCTATCTTTTTTTTTTTTAGATTTATTTTTATTGTTGAGAGTATTATAGATGTCCCGTATTTTCCCCCTCTGCCCCCCTCCACCTGGTTCCCACCCCATCCCACACCTTCACCACACTATTGTCTGTGTCCATGAGTTATGCATATATGCATATACATTCTGTGGTTAATCTCTCTCTACTCCCCTCCCCACCCACACCCACCCCTCCCCTCTGAGATTTGTCAGTCTGTTTCATTCTTCCATGTCTCTGGATCTATTTTATGTGATATTTGTCTTTCTCTGACTGGCTTGCTTCATCCAGCATAATAATTTCTATGTCCAAATATATATAAATATACATAAATGTTACGGAAAAGACTCAGACCAAACATCAGAGGAAGAGACAAGTTTCCTTTATTCACGCATGCGGACCCAGAGGAAGCAATCTCCAAATTCTGGGCCCCGAGTTGTAGGGCACACCTCGCTTTGTAGCAGGCTGGGCAGACATTCTTTAGATGCGAGAGCAGTAAGCAGCTTACAGAAGCAGGAAGCGAAAAGGTCTGGTTAAACAAAAGGGTCTGGTTATTTCATGGGTGCTTGCTTTTTCTAAAATAGTGACTTACTTCCTCTATCATATATATATATATTTCATGACATGGGTATAATGTGTCTTCAAAAGCAGCTGATTGAAACTATACTGGTCTCCTTTTTCATTATGCTTTGGATTTGCATAGACTAAGAAGGGATACCATCTAGGAGTGGTAGAAGTTTATAGAAAGATGGTCCTTCCTGTAGGCAAAAGAGGTGCCATGTTGGCAGCAGCATGGAAATCACAACCTGGAGCTCATGTTCTTGACTGTTCCATTAGAATCTCGTCTTAGCTTACTACGGCACTTGAGAAGAGAAATGAATAAAAGGCTGGGGAGCCTTCTGATTTCCATGCCGGTGTCTCCACACTGACCAGGTGGGGTCAAGATGGATGGTCAGACATGATGAACCTCAGTTCTATACTGTAACATAGTCATGGGGCAGAATCGGGTAGTCTCTCAACTCATACCCCAAGGACCTAGAAAATTATAGAAGCCAGAAGAACGAGGCCCTCTCTTGGCTTCTTGTTGGAAATGGTATAATCAGATCCCCTGACACACTCCTTCTGCAGTCATAAAATCATCCAAAGCTAATCACTGTGGGGCAACATTAGCATTCTATGTAGTTCTATAAAGACAAAAATGAGCTTGGACATCAACGTATAATACCAAGAAATACATCTACTTTTACTTCACTCTATTATCTTAGCCAGTTGCAATTTTCTCTAAAAGGAAACTAAAAAAATAACATTTAAAAATAACACTTGGCTGGTTTGGCTCAACGGTTAGAGTGTTGGCCAATGGTCCAGAGAGACCAGGGTTTGGTTCCCGCTAAGGGCATGTATCTCGGTTGCAGTTTGTCCCCGGCCCTGGTTGGGTCGTGCAGGAGGCAGCCACTCAATGTGTCTCCTTCACATCGATGTTTCTCTCTCTCTCTCTCTCCTTCCCACTCTATCTGAACAAAAAATGGAAAAATGTCCTCGGGTGAGGATTAAAAAAGTTAACACTTGGTTTACAATGGATTGCCCAGTGAAAGAAAAGATGCCTTTCTTACCCTAAATTTCTATGAGGACGTTTTCTAAAATGTAAATCTCGGGGGTTGACATTTTTGTAGCTGATTATTAACATTAGTAGAACATCATTTTTAAGTCTGGATAATTAATCAGCTTATATTCTGCAGGCTTTCCAAAGCTTAGTTATGTATGTTCTCTTCAGTTCAACTCTTCGCCATATTTTATCATGAAAAAAAAAGAGGACAAAACAAAATGATTTCATTTAACACCAAAGATGCAATTATTAAATAATTGCTACATTTAGTCATGGTACTATTACCTGGGTCTAAGCTAGGGAAATACATTTATTTTTATCAGCAACTGATGTTGATGCACACACTTGAACAAACAACATCAAACACATAAACCACCAAAAGAATGTGAAAATTACTTCGTTGAACTTCTTTTACCATTGATCAATGTTTGATGCCACTTGTTTGAGATTTTTCTTTCAAGTGTACTTCTAACCAGGTTCTTTATTTAATCAATAGGAATAAAGTATCCAGGGCTTACATGAGCATAATCTCTCAAGATCCTGATTTTAACACTTTCATAATTTTTACGTAATAGTAGCTTCAAGGGATTGGAACTGCTCTTTTCGCTGGCCCGAGTCTGGGAGGAGGATCCAAAGTCTCTGCGCTGTTTTATTTTATTTCTTTTTACCCCTAAAGCACTGGAAATGGTTGGAGCTGAAGTACTCCTAAAGCAACCGCAAGATGAGGCAAAACAGGAATCAGATGAAAACCAAGCTCACCCACATCCTACGTCAATTAGCTATTTTCTTTTTCTTTGTAAACAAGGAGGGGGTGTTATAGCTTTTAGGATAGATGTTCCTCTTTACTCCCAGCCCTCCCCAGAGTTATTTTCTGCCCTTCCATCACCCCTCCTCCCAAGAAAGCTGACAACAGAACATGTTTTCTCATACAGTGTTTATTGTTTACTTTCCTGTGGCTTCATCTTGAAGGTCATCGGCACATCGAATTACCTTGGGAGATTCTTCAGAATAGTGTGTGTGTGTGTGTGTCTGTGTGTGTATTTAGGAAGGATGTGAGGAGGACTGGGAGATGGGTCTCTGAATAACATGTTGGAAGAACAGTAATAAGGAAAGTGGCGTTTAGAATTGTACCAAGTGCAATCTGTTGTTGATAGAGCTCAGTGCGGACTTTGGTTGTGTAGTTAGCCTAAAAAACAGAATAGCAACAACAAAATGTAATTCCAAAATTGCTGACATTCAGTTTTTTCAGATGTGGGGTTTTTTTTTAAGATGTAAAAACAATATTGCCCTGGCCAGTTTGGCTCAGCGGTTAGAGCGTCGGCCTGCGGTCCGGAGAGACCCGGGTTCGGTTCCCGCTAAGGGCACGTACTTCGGTTGCAGTTTGTCCCCGGCCCTGGTTGGTCGTGTGGGTGGCAGCCACTCGATGTGTCCATTCACGTCAATGTTTCTCTCTCTCCCTTCCTCTCTCTCCCTCCAACTCTATTTGTACAAAAAAATGGAAAAATATCCTTGGGTGAGGATAAAAAAAAAACAACAAAACAACAATATAACTACTATGTTATACCCCTAAAACAAATATAAAATTGTATGCCAACTGTAATTTAAAAATTAAACAAACAATATAATCATAGGCAGCACACTTTGTTGGACTTGAACACAGGAATTCATTCATTCATTTAGTTATTTATTGAGCACCTATTATGTGCCAGGCAATGTGCTAGATACCATCAAAGATCACAAGACATGTGCTAGAATTCACAGTCTAACAGAAAAGACATAAAAGCAAAAAGTGGAAGTATATTGTGGCAATAACTGTTTGGATATGGTGTTGTCACAGAGGAAGGATACTTCACCTAAAGTTTCCAGTCTGAGAAGGAATGCACCACATAAAAAGGGAAAGGGGCCCTGGTTGGTTTGGCTCAGTGTTTAGAGCATTGGCCTGTGGACCAAAGGGTCACAGGTTTGATTCCAGCCAAAGGCAGGTATCTGGGTTGCAGGTTTGATCCTCGGTCCCAGTCAGGCTCATGTTGGAGGCAAACAATCAACGTGTCTCTCTCACATCAATATTTCTCTCTCTCCCACTCTCTCTAAAAATCAATGGAAAAATATCCTCAGGTGAGGATTAACCAAGAAAAAAAAGAGAGAAAAGGTGGGTGGGTGGTAGGTGCTAGTACTTCAGAGAAAAACAACCTGTGCAGTAGGGTGGAGTTATGGGAGAGCACAGCAGACTGAAGGACCAGCAGTTCAAACTGACTGGCACCCGAAGTCCTGGGAAGGAAATGGACTAGCAAAAGAAGAGATCATTGGAGTCAAAATAATTAAACTGTGATTGAATGTTACATATGATAACATCTATAAGAAATCTGGCAATGTGATGGGCGGGTGACTAAGAGCAAAGATAGACCTTTTAGGCTTTTGGGGTCTAGCAGAAATATAATCATTTTGTTGGACACCTAATGTAGACACTTGCTAGATTATTTTATGTATTTTATCTCCTTTTATTCTTACTACAAGTCTGTGAGTTAAGGTTGATAAAGAATTACATAAAGGCAGAAGTCTATAAAGATCAACTATGAAGCAGAGGGGAAGTCTCCAGTGTCCCCGGGCTGGTGCCGGAAGAGTGAGAAGCGGGTAGGAGAGCTCAGGGCGAGGGCCCGCTGGACACAGTGCTGTTCACTCACCCGAGCTCCTGTGCTTTTCCCAATGAAGAACAGTTGGTTGGCAAGTAGAGAAGTGAGGAGGCCTCCCCAAATCATTTGGAGAGAAATTGGAAAACCTTAGCTCTGTGGGTTGCCCTCAACTACTTTTTAACAAAAATGGCAGATTTTTAGAAACCTACAGGAATACACAAATCTTTTTTGGCCTTTTAGACTATGACATCTCTTAAGATCAGTCTGTATTTTGGTGATATAATAATGCCAACTTCCTCAAACACCCCCAAAGTGGAACACTGGGGGAATGACATGGGAGGGCACACTTGAACTCCTGTTTGACTGCTGTGAACATGTCTTGTTTGATTCTCCCTTTAAATCTCACCATGTGGGCCATCTAGTCCCTGCTTCATTGCACCACTTACTTATTTATTTATTTGCCCAGCACTTGTTATTCTCCCTCCTGCTCTAGCAACCTGCAGTGGGCTTTATTCGTTTTCTGACCAGATACCTGAATGAACTGCTCTCTGACGTTGCTCCCTGGAGAAGTGAGAAGGAATAGTGAGAAGGAATGTAAGCCCAGATTCAGGGCCCTCGTTCCTAGCACCCGAGCTAGGAGGGGTCCCTTTCTTCTTGAGGGAAGAGAGTCTTTCGTTTCTATTCAACAGTTGCCTTCATCACACTCATGTTCTTTCCAGTGGCTCTTTGTGCCTCAAATAATATTTCATATCTCAGCCATGCTATGCTGGCTCCATAAAGACAGAGATGAAATTGGATTGTTTATAACAACACTTTACTTCTTAACCATCAACGAGTCTTTGGGTTCATTTAGCTGAACTTTTAGCTCAGGATCAAGGTCACTGAGAAATATTTTTCTATTCTTACACTACAATTCTAATTTTTGTCTTGTTTCGTTTCCCTTATTTGCGGAACTTAAAGTTTGAATCTTTGCTTATTAAACTGACTTATTTCTGGTCAAATCAATTCTAGAAACAATCATTTAGTTGAGCATCTACTAAAGTGATCATAAGACAATGCTTGCTTTAAATGGGCTCTGAACCCAGCTGGAGAGGTACACATATGGAATGGACTGTAACTAAAAAGTGGGCTCTAGCCATGGCTGGTTTTCTCAGTGGTTAGAGCGTTGGCCCTCAGACTGGAGAGTCCCAGGATCAGTTCCCGCTGGGGGCACGGACCTCGGTTGCAGTTTATCTCAGGCCCCAGTTGGGGTCATGTAGGGTGGCAGCCACGCGATATTTCTCTCTCATGTCGATATTTCTCTCTCTCCCTCCCTCTCTCCCTCCTGCTCTATCTGAAGATAAATGCAAACATATCCTCCAACGAAGATAAAAAAAAAAGTGGGCTCTAGCCCGGCCGGTGTGGCTCAGTGGTTGAGAGTCAACCCATGTACCAAGAGGTGGCCAGTTTGATTCCCAGTCAGGGCACATGCCCAAATTGTGGGCCTGATCCCCAGTGGAGGGCATGCAGGAGGCGGCCAATCAGTGTTGTCTCTCATCGATGTTTCTATCTCTCTTTCTCTCTCCCTTCCTCTCTCTCTAAAAATTAATAAAGGAAAAAAAAATTTTAAATAGAGTGGGCTCTGCTTGGTCCTACAATGGAAATGTAGCAAATCATGCTGTAAACAGAAGAGGGGGTGATTTGGACTTTGAGATGGGGAAGATTTCCCAGAAGAGGTGACAATTGAGTTGGACCTTGAAAGAAAAGTAGTATTTCATGAACTAGAAAAGGAGGGAAATGAGAAGGCAGTATAAATAAGGATACAGAAGCACAGAAGGGTGTGTCTTATCCAAGGGTTAATAAATAGGTACAGGGCTACTAAAGTCTAGGCACAGGTTGGAAGCTTGAGGAAGTGGGAATAATTTATCCTGGAGAGGTAGATTGGCCCTTTATTATAGAAATCTGTGCATGTCACATTGAGAAGCTTTGAGTCCATTCTCTTGATGTCTATGAACTATTACATGTTTCAAAAGATAGATCAGGTGGAAGAACAGAAATACAGAGGATGATATTCCAATATGTATATTTCTATTGCGAGTCTAAGAGTATATAGCATGTCTGCCCTGTGTCCAATATTCTTTGTATGCTGTTTGAACCATTTAAGAATAAGAAAAATTAAAGCATTTTCTCTGATACAGTATTTAAATAATGTTTAGCTAGCAATTCCTCCTAATTTCCCTTTAATAAGACATTTATCCCAAACAGACACCATCTCCATGGTAAGTGACAATGAGGAGACCGGTTGCATTCTATATAGAACAGTAGCTACATTTTCAGTTTTGGAATAGTAGCTACATTTTCAATTTTAAGGCTGCTTACAATTGATGTCTACTCTTATTAAGTAGAAACATCCAAGAGGTACTAAAAGTTATCATTTGTGTGTGTACTGATTTTCAGGTATTAGAAACCAGAGTCTGTACCTGTAATTCAGTTAAAACTTGCCTTGACTTTGAAGAGTTTCCCAGCATTCCAGGTCTTTCCTTGAAAATTTGGAATGCTTCTGGAAAGATGATATTCATGATGTATTTTTCCTTTGAAAAAATATTTTTGTCAACATTGGGAGGGAAAAAAATAACTGAGGTGACATCTTTCTCCTTAATATGTTCTGTTTGAAATTAATATCTTATTGACGAATTAAGTAGTAGAGCTTAGTACATAGGAGCTGTTGAAATGTTGTGTCAGTACAGAAAATTGTATTCATTATTATTCTCAACATAAACGAGCAGTAAATACACGGCACAAGGGGGTATATGCGTTAGGGCCTCCCACATAAACTTTGCCTCTGTAAGGATAAACATTTTCTTATTATTGCAAATAATCAACAGGAGAGTAGTGAATACAAGTTTAGCTTTTCTCCAGAATGTTTATCGTGGTTACTTTAAACTGTTTATAGGAAAGAGAGAACTATAAATGTCCTTCAGGAGGTGGGCAGGACCATATGGCTCAGAAGGCTTTTCTGTGATAAAATGTTTGGTTCAATTTCAGGCAACACATGGTCCTTCCACTGCAATTATTTGTCATCTCAAACACTGTTGTTGATATTCAACTCCTGCAACAAATAACACCAACCTAAAACATTTATAGTAAGTTAAGAAGCAAGGTTCATTCAGGAGCTGCTGGGCTCCAGCTGCACCCCGACAAGCCAGCCTCCAGTCAGCTGTGGCTCCCGCAGGTCCAGAGCACAGCCCTGCCCAGAGCGTGCTGCGGAGAAACTCACATGGGCCTTCCAAACAAACTCTGATGTAATCTACCTCAATGTTTTCCACACCGGGGCTTTGCAAATTTTAGTGTTCTCTAAGAAAATAGCCTGTATATCCAAAAGCTTGGGTAAGGGTTTCATTTCTGATGTGGAAAGCATGCCATGCCTTGAAAAAAAGTGTCTTGAATATAGCATGGGCTTTAACTAGATGTTAGTTGAATAGGAAGGCAACATTTCTTTGTACGTGACCATCAGATCAGCTTAGACACAGGATTTCTTGCTTTGTCTAAATTCAAGCAGTCGTGACTGAGGTTAGCAAGAGAAGAAGTAGACCTAGTCCCAAGATCTTGCCATGTTCTCTGATACCCCACTTCATTTACACTGACAAGACTGGAGGTCATCTTGGTTAAACCCTTAGAAAGACACCGTGGCAAAAACCTAGATTCTTTTCTTGGGAGGTTTTTTTTTTATATGTATATATTTATATAAATTATGTTGGTATTATAAACCCTTAAGTATAGTTCAATTTCAATTTCAATTTTTTTTCCCCAATGATTATTGTGTGGGACAATGAAAAGTAAATCCTTTGTAGTTTTCACGTAACTTAAGAAAGTTAGCTCTTGTGGTTCCTCCTGTTCCATCTCAGTCAAGAAGAGCACCTCCACCACCTCGCGCACACACCCATGCACACAAATGCGTCCTTTCTCTCTCCTCTACGTTTCTACACTTATTGGAAGGTTTTATAAAATGGATACAGAAATGAATACAACAGTTTTTATTTTAAGATGTTTACAATATAAAAGGGAAGACAGTAATGTCAACAAAGAACTATGATAGATATTAATGTGATCCATTTTATACCCTACATACTGAAAAAGTACCATGGGAGCACAAAGGAGAGAAAGTTTCATTCTGATGAGCATGGTGATCAGAACGAAGGAGACTGCATGAAGAGATGGGCTTTGAATAGTCTTTAAGGATGAGTTTGATTTTAAGAGGTAAAGAGAAGGGAAATAATGCTCATAGAACAAAAGAATACCTTGTTCTTTCCTTCCTTCCTTCCTTCCTTCCTTCCTTCCTTCCTTCCTTCCTTCCTTCCTTCCTTCCTTCCTTCCTTCCTTCCTTCCTTTTTTCCTTCCATCCACATATCCATCTTTTTTATTCTCCCTCTGTTCTTTTCTATATATGTATAAAAAACTAGACTACCAAAAGTAATGGACATTAATTTTCCTTTGGGGTTTCTAAATGTGGTGGATTTTATTGTGGTTAATTTTATGCAAAAGGCAGAATCTTAAAAAACAAACAAACACAACAACATAAAACAAGCAATACAAATAAATTTTTGGAAATAGAAAAATAGAGGATAATAAAATCTGCATGGTCGAAATTTGTTGGCATTTTTCTTTGTAGTATTACAGAATTGAAATTCTGAGTGCCCCACTAGTAGATTTTAATTAACCTAGTCTTTATAGTTGTAATGAAGGATGGTGTGATTAACATTAGTACGACAGTCGTGACTGGAACTTATAAAACAGCTTACTATTTATAACAGTAGTTCTCAGTTGGGTAGTATCTTCTGCCTAGGGAGCTTTTGACAATTTCTGGTTTTATTCTGTTGGCAAGTGTTGGAGATACTGGTGTAAAAGGGGCAGAGCCAAGTGTGGTCAAGACAGCCACTGCCCAGTGAAGGATGGTTCTGCATCTCACCCAGTGCCTGGTGTCCAACAGATACTCATGTAGGTGAAAAACTTATGATCATTTTTGTCAAGAGCCTATCTCTGTTATACATATAATTTTTATGATTTAATATATACTGAATTTTTTAGGCATGTAATTACCATGCAAATAAAATTTTAAAGTATATTTTGGTTTTTTTTAGAAATTTGCTGCATTTTTTACCATTTCAGAGAATCACATCAGACCAATAGTTTGTTATTTCAGTCACCAATACAATGCAAGAATGTGTAAGTCTTGCCGGCAGAGGAGCAAGCATCTGGCTACGTCTCTGTGGTTTCCAGAGCAATCATGCTGAGCATGTACCTGTTGAAATACAGTCTAGTTTGGTGGCCAAAATTTGGATGCTGCAGACTGCCTACATTCTCTTACCATCCACTCTTATCTCACACTAGCTGTGTGACTTTGAGCAAGTTTCTTAACCACTCTGTGTCTCACTTGTCTGTAAAATTAGAATAATGCTAGAACTTATCTCATAGATATTTAAAAGGTTTGACAGCTAAGAAAAATACCAGGTATATGGTGAGCATGATACAAGTGTTAGTAGTTATTATAAGCTCATATTTTTCCCCCCAAACTCTAGAACTAGATGTGTTTAGAATTCGCTATGTATTTGTAAAGGTAATTTAGTGACTGTATTGTGTATATTATGTAATATTATAGGGTGAGCATCTATAATCAGAAACTAATTCTTTTTTCTGCTGAAAAACTTTTGTCCATTCACATTAACGGGAAAAATTAAAAACCGTTATCAGTTTCATGTGTGTTTCTGTCAGGCTTTGTTGCCTAACAAGTTACAAATTTTATTTTAACTTCTGAGCCATTTGGATTGTAGAATTGTGGAGGAATTATGGATCTGAATTTTATTACTTATTACAAATTATTTTCCTCTATTTCTCTTCTATGTGTCAGGCATTATTTTGATTATTTAATAGGGTATCTTTGTAGGGAAAGAATAGCATCTACGAATTTCATTTTGAGATTTTTTAAGATGCCTTCCATATTATTGAAAAAGAAAACATTGGGTCTGATAGGGATGAAAACCACTCATTTATGGCTTTTTAAAAATATAAATTATTTCATTTGATCTTCACCTTAGCCTTATGAAATAGGTTCTTACTTTAGAGTGAAAAAAAAAAAAAAAAAAGCAAATACAAGGGTAATTAAAACACGTCAGATGCTTCCATCTCAGTAGGGCAAGAGCTGGCATTGACCCACATCTTGGCCTCTGAGTCCTGGCCTCTCCCTCCCCTCCCTCTCCCGATGCCTCGGCCACGGAGGAGGCCGGTGCACCTGCACCTGCCTGTGACTCACGTTGCACCGGGCTCAAACGAGAGGCTCCAGGCGCAACACAGGTGAAGATTTTTGTGCTATCGTATTATAACTCAACATACCTTCATTTTCTACCTACTTTGTTAACTAAAAGCTATTTAATGCCTGGATCTATTTTTCCCTTCTTTTCTTTGAAAATACTTTCATAGAAAAGAAAGTTTACCCTTTTAAGATTTCCTTGATTTCGCCCTGGCTGGTTTGGCTCAGGGGTTAAAGCATCGGCCTGCGGTCCAGAGAGACCCGGGTTCTGTTCCCGCTAAGGGTAAGAGAGACCCGGGTTCGGTTCCCGCTAAGGGTACGAACCTCGGTTGTAGTTTGTCCCCCGGCCCTGGTCGGTAGCGCGGGTAGCAGCCCCTAGATGTGTCCCTTTCACATCGATGTTTCTCTCTGTCCCTCCCACTCTATCTGAACAAAAAAATGGAAAAATGTCCTCGGGTGGGGATTAAAAAAAAATTTCCTTGATTTCAATTCCTTTTTAGAAAATACTCATAAGCCCTGGCCGGTTTGGCTCAACCGTTGGAGCATCAGCCTGAGGACCAGAGAGTCCCTGGTTCAGTTCCCAGTAGGGGCACGTACCAAAAAAGTAAAAAATACTCATAAGCTCCACTAGGTTTTCATTGGAGAAAGAACGCAATGGGCAGTGCTCAGGAGTGGGAGAACATTATATTAGAGGCACAAAGAGTAAGTTCAGGCCCTGGTTTGGCTTAACCAGACAGCATGATTAACTTGACCCTCGGCAAATCCCTTGCCTTTGAGAATGAAATGAGGTGCCACACATAATACAGCCAGAATAGAGTCTGCCAAGTAAGTGCACACACCGTACTCTATCACTGTTTCTGTACCTGTAAGACAAAGGGTGTGCACTGTATCAAGAGTCTATCTCTGGAATTCAATAATAATAGAACCATTCTAAATTATCCCTCAAGGAATCAATCCCTGTGGATCTTCTGCCTTCTGCATTTCCTCACACCCCATTTTAACCATAAATAATAACATACTGCTCATTTTAATGGTTTTACTAATAAGTTATATTTCCAAGTTGAATCAAACAGCAGAACTCAGACACTGCTCAAGACACAGGATATATGAAAACTGTCGCATTAACCAGTCAAAATATTTTTTTTTTGTTTTTTGTTTTTTCAATCAAGAAGCAATCACTGAATAGCTTTCTTTGCTTTAGATAGCAATTAGGTTAATAATTAAATGAGACTGATAATCACCGCGGAGGAACCCAATCAGCCAGATTACAATGTGTTTCTTTAAACCTCTTGAAAGATCACATCACAGCTGAACAGGGGAATCTGCTTATGACTGACGTCCCTTGGTCTCCACTAATTGTGTTGCTGGATGCAAGTCATCAGAGGAAAAACTGCTTCAAACAAACTTTGCTTCATAAAGCTATGCTTTCCATTTCCAGTTATTTCCTAAGTATGCTCAGATGGAATTTGCTTCTTCCTAACAAGAAAACAAATTCTGCAAGGGGAGAAAGAGTGGATTTCACACCCTCTGTTTCACACCCGTTCAGCAGGTTCTGACCTATAGGCTTCCTTACTTGCAGTCTTGTTTGCTCCTAAACAGGAGCAAACTGTTTTTATGTTTACAAAGCACCTGAGAAAAATACACATCCTTCTTGTTACTTGCTGCTGAAAGAAAAGAGATCCCTTTTCTCAGAAAGGTCCGTCCCTCTGTCTGTCACAGTGAGGCCTCCATAGGGGTGCGTTGTTCATTCATTCCTGAGCTACTTCCAGAGCATCTGCTTGTCAGAGACTGGTCCACACGAAGTAATTAGCAAAACATGGCTGCTGGCCAGGGGAGCAGGTGTCCAGTCGTGCTGGGCCCCCAGCTCCTTTCTGCAAAGTGCCTTTGGAGTTATCTGCAGTTCCTTTCCTGGGGCTCCCATTTTTGCAACTTTGTAGAAAGTAAATCATTTCAGCCCCATTGCTATTTTTTCCCTCCTACCTAAAAAAATAGAAACTAGAATAGAGGATTTGCTAGGGGTTTAAAATAGAATAGAAATCCGTTTTCAGATTTCCTTTTCACTAACTTTATTTAAAAAAAAAAAAAAAAGGATTCCTCTAGGTTTAAGAATCAGCAATGACACACAAAAAGAAAGTGTGTCTACTTGAATCTTTTCTTCTGAATTGCAGTGTTCCTTTGTTCATTTGCATGACAATTGGCACAAATCATGTAACCAGGGCTCCATTAAATTTGGGAGGGTTTTTTTTTTTTTTTAAAAAAGGTGTTTGTTTTGTTGCAGTTTGTCCCAACAAAACAAGGCATGGTGACCAGGAGGAGGATTTCCTAGTTAATGCATAGTACCTGTACAGAGGAAATATGTATGTATGTGCTCATGGTTACTTAATGTGGTGAGTGCAAATTATTCAGAGCTTATTCTCCACAGTTACCCTAAGGTTTGGCCTTCAGCATGTAGAGAATTTAAAAGGTGCTTTGGAACCGTGTTCAGACAGTTTTTCTCTGACCTTGGGTAGTGCTGGCTTTTCATTCTCATAGCACGGATCAAAAGTGAGAAGGGGGACAGAATGACAAGAGGCTTCACCCCAATTGTTTCAGATTTCAAAAGCCAGCACTTGATCAGTCATGGACTGAGAGAAGGGAGTTAAAGCCTCCCGCTCCGGAGTATTTCTGCCTGTTTCTCTTTATTCCCTGTAAATTTGCTTTATACATTTGGAAGGGGTATGTTTTATCATGCATAGATATCCATACCTCTTGTATCTCGGTTGCAGATGAAGTCATTTCCTACTATCACTGCTTCCTCTCCCTTCTCCACAAGTCATCCATGAGAAAGGAATAAATAATGTCACTTGTGAGGGTAAGCTAATTCAGATAAGTAGCATTACCAAGAAACTTCCATTTACTCTGGGATTTGTGTTTGTTCCCCATACCCCAGTATAGATAAAAGAGAGGGGTCAGATCTTCCTCTATGCAAAACTATGACTTTTTAAAGTAAATCTCTCCTGGTTTTCTTTATTTTACTGACTACTTGTTCTCAGTGCCCCTCACTCTCTCTCCTCTGTTTTACTTCCAAATACCCAAGAGTCCAGTGCCTCATTCTCTTCGTTTACCATATATACCCAAATGGCTTCAGACACCATCTACGTACGGATGGTATATCATTCTACTTCCTGCCTCCCAGAACTCCAGACTCCTAGATCCATCAGACATCTCCAATTTAACAGAGTCAAACAGGACTCCAGTCTTGTCTGCCAGCTAGCTCTTTTGCTGTCTGGTGCATCTCAGTCAATACCGCTACTATCTATGCAATTCCTCAAATCAGATCTCCTTCCCACCCCTATAGCTAATCCATTAACACATCATTTAATTTATGATTTCATATAGTGACAGACCTTGCAATTTGTCTCTGTCTTTACTTCTCCTTAGCCTGAGATGTATAATCTCTTGCCTACTTTAGCGTTAGCTTTCAAACTCATTCTTTTAATCTTACATTTGCTCTTCTGTTAAATCCTCCATACAGCAGCCAGAATGAGCTCTTTAAAATATGAATTAGATTATGTTGCTCTCCTGTTTAAAGTCTCCAATGGCAATTCACTCCATGTAGAATACTTTCTCGACTCCTTTTCCTAGCCCCTTTTGATCTTATGCCCTATTACTCACCCACCTGTCTGCTATAATCCCAAATCCCTGGCCCTTTGTTTGTTACTGTTCAGGCCTTGGGGCCTCAGCATTTACTGGTCTTTTTGTTTGTGTGTGTGTTTGTAACTAGAACACTTTCCTCTAGATCGGCAGAAGGTTGAGTCCATCACTCAGATTTCAGATCAGCTACCATAGCCTCAGAGAGGCCTTCTCTGACCGCAGTCCCGTATTGCTGCCAGTCATTGAACTTCAGAGCACCTTAAGATAAGTTTCTCACTGTCTGCTATTCTACTGGTTTGTCTTGATGCATCTTCTGCCACCTTCTGCCCTTGATCTAGGAGGTAAGTTCCATAAGAGAAGGACTTTATCTGCTTGTTCATGGCAGTAATTCCTGCTCTTGGAAGAGTGCTTGATACATGGATGGTGCTCAATAAACATACACAGTGAATGAATGAAAATCATCAGAAAACATGACCCAACATGAGTTAGACGATGTATTTGGCTTCTTGCACATGCTAATTAATGGCACTCTGGAGACTGCTTATCTGTATACAGTTGTCTCATCTCTTACAAAGCTGATGAACAAACCAATTCTGTCTTCATACACGAAAGTACCTAAACTTTTAAGTTAAGGTGAGCTGTGTGCTATCAGAAGGTCTAGGCTGCACACAGTAAGACTAACTGGATGACCTGTTGAAACACTTTCTGGGATCAACTTTTAAGTATCTGTCAAAGTTTACAGTTTTTCAAATATGGTTTTTATTGACTTTAGAGAGAGAGGAAGGGAGAGGGAGAGGGAGAGACATTGGTCAGTTTTATCCTGTAGGCACCCCAGCGGGGGGTCAAACCACCACCTGGGCATGTGCCCTGACCAGGAATCCAACCAGCGACCTTTTGGTGCAACTGAGCCCCACTGGCCAGGACCAAAGTTTACAATTTGATAGCAAACATCCGTGAACTGAACCTGAATGCCTTTCATTCACCCTGGAATATTTGATGCTTGAAAATCACCTCTGTTTCACATTTTGTTAGGGGATCTACTTATCTTCTAGGCTCAGGGCCTGATTCATCAGTTTCTGTGGCTCCATTGATCACCGCAGTCGGCATGCTGGTCTGCCTGCCTGTGAATGCAAAGAGGGTAATCATAGGTTCGGAAGAACAAAACAAGCAAAACACCCAACACGTTGTTGACTGATTCTGCTGGCAATTAACTGTTAAGAGCACAACACAATAAAAGAAAGCGAGTTATCTATTCTCAGTTCTTCATTTACATACAGACAATATCCTACCTCCTTTTTTATTTGTGTGTACTTTGCCCCACTTTAAGACTTATCCAAGAAATAAAGAAAAGCCCAGCATTCTATTCATACAGGGAAAACAAACCCTAGCATGAAAACTGGGTCTAGATGTTTGTAGACAATGGATTCTATCAGACTAATTTTCACAGCTCTTTAAAAAAGGAATAATAACAAGCAATGCAAGAATCGCTCAACTTTAAGTACAGGGCTCTATCATTAACCTTTATGAACTCAATGACACTTTTTTAATGTTTTCTATGCTAGTAAAATACAACTTTTGTGAAATTCTGCCTCAGAATGGCAGATAATGGTAGATTATGGACGACGCTATGAGGCTCCCATCCTTCAAGTAGGGTAGCGATCATGAGTTTGTCTCATGATTTAAGAATACTAAAAAAACTTTTTTTCTTTAAACAATAAAATCCTTTTAAAAGAAAATTTAAGTGTAAACAAGAAATTTCCATATTATGGAACACTGGTTTGCAAAAGACCTCTGACCTAATTTCAGCCATGATACATAGGGAACAAAGCAAGTGGCCTCTAAAACTGTCCGTGTTACTAATGCAGCCACTGCCTCTGAGGAACACGCTTCTTTTGTGTGTCGGATCCAACAGAAGAACAGAGATTCTATATCCTCAAGTATCAACTACTTATGTTTCCCCGTGTCTCGCTTCAGGTAGCAGTCACCCCGAAAGCCTAGTAATCACCCCGAAAGCCTCCCGTGCCCTTCTAACATTCAGTAATCTAACCAACAATCTTTAAATTAGCCCGTTTCTGTGCTACTTTGCCATTGAAGTTCAAGATGAGCATTTAGAATTGATTGTCAAATGGCTGGCTTCCTGGATGGCATATTGTATGTATTTTTTTTCTGCAATTCATGTGCTGATTATTCTTTTTTGTTCTGGTCTCATACATCATCTGTGAGAGCCTCAAGACTAACGAAACTTTGAGAAGCATCCAAGTTCTGCCCCAAAGAAAACTGTAAGCTTTGGTTCTGGTTGCCAAGCTACCCGATTTCTGAAAAGATCCCCGAGCCTCCACTGGGAAATGTCTTCTCCTTTCTTGTGTGTTTATTCTCATTTTGTGTTGTTTCATGTTTTTTTTCTTTTTTATCCTCACCTGAGGACATTTTTGCATTTATCTTCAGACAGAGCAGGAGGCAGAGAGGGGGGAAGAGAGAGAGAGAGAAACATCGACGTGAGAGAGACACATTGATTGGCTGCCACACACACAACCCCAACCAGGGCTGGGCAAACTGCAACCGAGGTACGTGCCCTTAATGGGAACCGAACCCCGGACTCTCCGGTCTGCGGGCTGACGCTCTACCGCTGAGCCAAACTGGCCGGGGCTGTTTCATGTCTTAAAGGCGAAGAACTGCTATTCTCACAAAACGGTTAGTACAGATGAGTGAAGGCTTGGCTTAGCATGCTACAAGAAAGAGTAGACAGCTGTATTAAATAATTTTTGGAAGGAAATAGTAATACATATAATTTATTAACTTGCAATGCAGAGTGAACATAGTATAAGAAATAATGCTTAGTTTCTGCTCATAAACACCGAGTTGGATGAAAAGGGAAAAAAAGTGAGATGGATATTCAAAGACTGTGGAAAACAGGCTGAATGAAAGACTTTCAGGATAAAAATTCACTCAGAAATGAAATATTTTCAAAGATGGTAGAGGCCCCTTTTACAGGATCTTTACTGGGTTTTTGATGTGTGTGTGTGTGTGTGTGTGTGTAACTTAGCCATCTACATACGCTTGTGAATCATAGCGTTTGAATAAATTTTGGAAAGTTAAAGGCTTCAAGACCATGGCAGGAAACCCTACCCGCCTTTACCATCCTCCTCCCCAGTCCCAGCCTCCCCAGTACTCTTTACTCTTCAGTAACTCTGTACCCATGGACTTCTTTGGGAAATCTCAAGCCAACATGGGGGATCTTAAATGTGTGATTTGGAAAGCTCATGGGAGGAAGGCAGGCTGGAAGTATTCAAGAGGGTTAGAAGACTGCAGTAGTTTGGGAACTGATTGTAAAGTAATCTGCCATGGTGGCTGGATGCAGCTGCCTGTGTCAATGAGTGTGAGCTCCTTTGGGTAATTTCACAAAGATCTGTAAAAAATCAATCAATCAATTAAGTAACCACAAACTTCTAATAACTAAGTAAAATCACATCACTTCTCTGGGTTTCCATTTCTTCTTTATAAAACAAGAGGCTTGCGCCCTGGCCGGTTTGGCTCAGCGGTTAGAGCGTCGGCCTGCGGTCCTGAGAGACCCGGGTTCGGTTCCCGCTAAGGGCATGTACCTCGGTTGCAGTTTGTCCCTGGCCCTGGTCGGTTGTGCGGGTGGCAGCCACTCGATGTGTTCCTTTCACATCGATGTTTCTCTCTCTCTCTGTTCCTCTCTCTCCCTCCCGCTCTACCTGAACAAAAAATGGAAAAATGTCCTCGGGTGAGGATAAAATAAATAAATAAATAAATAAATAAATAAATAAATAAATAAATAAAACAAGAGGCTTGCACTTGAAAATTTTTAAATGCCAAATCCCCATAAATCTAGTAGAGGATGTGTTGGTATTCTGTTTCCTTGATGTGGATTTTTAACATTTTCTTTACTTCCTTCTTTATTTGAGAGAACCCAGAACTCTGAAGTCCTAACATATATTCATGAAAATTAAATTTCACTTTAACCTTGCTAAATAAGAAGGTCCCACATGAAATTTCTCTAACATTAAATTGATCTGCCCTGATCTTACATTATGCATAAGAGGCAATGACAATAATACTTTGAATTTCTTACAGTCAAATAATGTTTGGTATTTTCAAATTATTTTCATGTACATTCCCTAATTTAAACGTATTTGGACCTTATGCTATAGCCAGGAGAGGACTGTTTTATAGATTAGAAAACTGATAATAAGAAAGTTTAAGTGTCCAGCTCACACTGTGGCTTCATTCAGTTTCCAGAATCACAGTTCCTTGTTCTCTCACATAGTTCCGGAGTCACCCCAGCTCTGCGACCATCTAAAGTGATGATACAAAATAAAAAGAATGTTCTTGTCAGGAAACAGTTTATGAAGACAGAGATGTTAATGCTACTGCGACCCACTCTTGAACCAGAATGTGGGGGTTTATTTTATTTTTCACTTAGACAACATATGTGATGTTCTTTCGGAAGAGGTTCTGCACTAACTAGTTGTGTTACCAGAATAAATGAGTGGGTACAATTTCTCTGTCACTAGTGGGAGTGGGGTTCTTGTGAAATCTTGAGAAAAGGAATTTTCTAAGACTTGCATGGGAGAATGAGTGATTTTTATTGGTGTGAAGTTATGCCCCTCGGTTTGTAAAGTTCCATTTCCCTGATGCCAGTCCTGAAAAAGGTGAAGACGGGCTCTAGTAGAGCTGGAAGCAGGGCCAGTGTCCAAAGTTTCCGTTCCATGGTGGAGTTGGGTCCCATGTAGCACCAGGCTAATTCCAGGCCTTTAGTCCATTGTGTGGGCCCCACACGGCCATGTGCCAAGTGGGCAAATGCAGGGGAACACACCCCCTGCAACAGGAGTCTCAAGAAAGCAAGAAGGCTAAGAGGCCAACAGCCAAGAGAGGGAAGTCCCTTTGTCCCGGAGTTAGGCATCTCAGATTGTGCCCTTGCAGTGGCCACACCTGTTCTGGCCTCTTACCTGTTTTCAGATGCGATGGACAGGTAAGCACCTTCCCATGTCAAGCAGACCTGAATGGGCATGCACTAACCTGCCTCTGTCTAGTCCCTTCTCTCGTCGATCTGTGGGAAGTAACCTGGAGAGTGTTAACCTGGGAGTAGACCTGTTAAAGCTGTGTAAATGGCACGCCTGTATTATCTCCTCTCCCCTTTCCTCCTTTCCTGGGAAATAACAACCAGGTTATTTTAATCGGTTGCATTGTTTATGCAAGCTATTACATCTTTCCAGGTTTTAGTTTATATTAAATATTGTCATTGAATCAGAACTTGCTGATATCCATGTCATTTCCAGGTATAAAATTCTAGAATCTTGGTGTTCTTTAATTTTCATTCCTTATTTTACCTTTTTTTTTTTTTTAAATCAAACCACTACATCTCAGGTAAAATGGCAACCTATATAAGTGAAATGTCTGCCATAACTTGCAAAATAAGGGAATCCATCTGGCCTACCAACAGCCTGTCTGTAATTGATTACATCGCCTCCGGGACAATCTCTGCCATCGTACCTTAAACTTGTTCCTTTCCTTTTTTGAGAGAGAGAGAGAAATAAATAATAGAATTGCACTCAGCAACCCATTAGGATTTTATCATCATGTCCTTCAAATCCCATCCCCTTTGCTGATTTTTAACTTGGCACATTTTTTAACCTAGACTCACATAAAGACACACATCTTTCAGATGTAAAATTTACAAAAGCATGTAACGTCGTCCCAGAATGAATGCAATATGAACACGAGTGTAGAAGAGAAGCTTGAGCAATAACCATGGGAAGTGAATACTGCCATAATGGTAATGTTTGTTTTATTTTTTGGTTTGTGCTTGGCATTTCAATAGTTATTTGACAAAGTGATTAGGTGGAAAAGCTGCCCCCTTTTAGAGTCTTTTTCTTAGTCCCAGAGCCCAAAGACGACTGTGCTGTGCACCAGGGATCTTGCACGAAACCTCGCCCTACAAGAGATGCCAAACATAATCGAGTGCACACTCAGTCCCAAACACAGCTGCTGCCTAGGACAATTTCTTCCCATGCATGGCAGATTTATTATTATTATTATTATTATTATTTTTAATCTTTATTGTTGAATATATTACAGATGTTCCTCATTTTTCCCCCATTGACCCCCTCCTCCCCACTCCCGCCCCCCTCCTGCCTTTTCCCACACTATTGTCTGTGTCCATTGGTTATGCATATAAGTTCTTTGGGTTATTTCTTCCTACCCCCTAACCCCTTTTCCTTTGAGGTTTGTCATTCTAGCAACCAATTTGTACTTCTTAATCCCTTCACGTTTTTCACCCATTCCCCCAACCCCCCTCCCATCTGGCAACCAACAAAATGTTCTCTGTATCTATGAGAATGTTTCTGTTCTGCCTGTTCATTTTGTTTGTAGATTCCATTGTCGATAGATATGTATGCATTGCCATTTTGTTTGTTCATATATTTTATCTTTTTCTTCAAAAAGACCCTTCATCATTTCATATAATAACGGTTTGGTGGTGATGAACTCCTTTAACTTTTTCCTGTCTGGGAAAGTCTTTCTATGGCCATCGATTCTAAATGACAGCTTTGCAGGATAGAGTAATCTTGGTTGTAAGTTCTTGCTTTTCATCACTCTGAATATTTCTTGCCACTCCCTTCTGGCCTGCAAAGTTTCTTTTGAGAAATCAGCTAACAGCCTTATGGGAACTCCCTTGTAGGTAACTAACTGCTTTTCTCTTGCTGCTTTTAAGATTCTCTCTTTGGCCCTGGCCGGTTTGGCTCAGCGGTTGGAGCGTCGGCCTGCAGTACAGAGAGACCCGGCTTCGGTTCCCGCTAAGGGCATGTACCTTGGGTGCAGTTTGTCCCCGGCCCTGGTTGGTCGTGTGGGTGGCAGCCACTTGATGTGTCCCTTCACATCGATGTTTCTCTCTCTCTCCCTCTTCCTCTCTCTCCCTCCCGCTCTATCTGAACAAAAAATGGAAAATTGTCCTCGGGTGAGGATAACAAAAAATAAAAAAAAAAGATTCTCTCTTTGTCTTGAACCTTTTGCATTTTGATGATGATGTGTCTTGGTGTGGGCTCTTGGGGTTCATCTTCTTTGGGACTGTCTGTGCTTCCTGGACTTGTATGTCTGTTTCCTTCACCAAGTTAGGAAAGTTTTCTGCCATTATTGTTTCAAATAGGTTTTCAATTTTTGTTCTCTCTCTTCTCTTTCTGGCACCCCCAAGATGTGAATGTTGGCACACTTGAAGTTGTCCCAGAGGCTCCTTACACTATCCTCATTTTTTTAGATTCTTTTTTCGTTTTGCTGTTCTGATTAAGCGGTTTTTATATTCCTTACTTCCTTATATTCCAAATCGATGGTTTGCTTCTTGGATTTACGTACTCTACTATTGAATCTATGTAAATTATCCTTTATTTCAGTTAATGCCTCCTTCATTTCTGATTGTGCATCCATCATTTCTGACTGGTCCTTTTTTAGGCTCTTGAGGCCCTCACTAAGTTCACTGAGGTTCTCACTAAGTTCATTGAGCATCCTTATAAGCAGTATTTTGAACTCAGCATCTGTTAGGTTGCTTATCTCCATTTCACTTAGTTCTTTTCTTGGGGTTTTGCTCTGTTCTTTCATTTGGGACCTGTTTCTTTGTCTCCCCATTTTGGCTGCCTGTGTTTGTTTCTGTGTATTACTTAACGAGAGGTATGGGGCTCGCTGAGACCAGATGCTGCTTGTTTGAAAGAATTTAGGAAAACCTGAAGCAGGATCCAAGACAGGCCAATCCCATGGTTAAGCAAGTGGCAACAGCTTGGGTGGGCCTGAAAGTTGGGTGGGGCAGGGCCTCAGGGAGTCACCAGGGCAGGGCTACCAGTGTGAGCCAGGTTGCTGGAGTCCCAGATATGGCGACTGTCTGCTGCCCAGGGAAGGGCTCACCAAAGGAACAAAGGCCTCTGACAGCACATTTGTCCCGGAGAAAGCCCCCTCTCCAGCCCTCGCTCCAGTGCCAAACAGCTCAGTTCTTCCCTGTATGTCTCTGGCGCCCCTCGAGCTGCCTCCCCTCCGAGCTTAGAGGGAGAGAGTCCGATGAGTCCGTGTGCGGGCCCTTTAAGGAGCTGCCTGGGGCTCCAGCCGCGTCGCCTCCCTGAGCCTCAGTTCCTGCTGGTTTTTCCAGCCAGAAGTTATGGGGGCTCTCTTCCTGGCACTGGAACCCTGAGCGGGGCGTCTGGTGTGGGACGGGGACCCCTCAATCCTCAGGAAGGACCTTCCCAGCCGAGGTGTCCTCCTGATTTTTATCCGCCACACGTGGGTGTGGGCCCCGCCCGTCCCCTCCGCCCTCCTACCAGTCTCGGTGTGGCTGCTGCTTTAATTCCGTAGTCGTAGGACTTCCATTCAGCTGGATTTCAGGCGGTTTTGAATGCTGGTTGTGTTGTAGTTTAGTTGTAACTTTGATGCGCTTGTGGGAGGACTCGATACCCCGTTTACCTACCCGCCATCTTGACCGGAAGTCCCCCAGATTTTTTTCTAAGAGCTCAATTCAGCTTATTTCTTTAAAACACATTCACTGAGTTCCTAGTAGAGGCCATGTGTTATACTAACGTAGCCACTAAGAAAAGACAAATCTAGATCCTCCCGTCAAAGAGCATACAGTGTAGGGGAGATCTGTGCCCTTTGTGTAAATAGTGATACTATAATGTCACAGTGGGTAAGGGCTACAGGAGAGAGAGAGTTAGAGGGCTGTGGAAGCCAGAAACGGTGCTTTGTGAAAGGTCAATGGCATTAAGAGGGGCCTCTGAGATGTAATTGGCTTCCTTCACCCCAGCTCTTCACAGAGTCCAGCCTGTCAGAACTGCTGATTGTCTCCCTTCTCTGCATGAAATTGTCTAGTACATCATCCCTCTTAGGTACTTTGAAAACCCCAATGACAACCAGCTGGACCCAAAAGAAGTTTCCAGGAAGTTGTCTTCTCAGCAGACACCTACAAGCAGGCAATAAACACAAGACATTACGTAGTATTGATGCTCCGGGGGTTGCAGTCCTCCTGCCTCTTAATCCCTCAATTGTTTTCCTCTTTATTGACCAGGCAGGAGCATTACACTTAGCCAACCATTAGAGCACAAAAAATGACTTTCTTGCAACGGGGCTTTTTGGGGCCCACTGGAGATATTTGCTCATAGGATAGAAAGTTACAGGGACAAAGGATAATTACAGAGTCCAGCTTTGTCTCCCTTTAAGGGATAAATCTTCTTTTCCTTCCTAGCTTTTGTGTGTTCGTAACCTGAGGTCAACTGAAGTTAATTCTTTTAGTTGGTTCTTGAGAAAACCCTTTCAGTCTACATTTCCAGGCACAAATCTTGATCCCAACTTAAGAAAAAAACCCAAAACCCTCCAAACAGTTAGTTACTTAAATGCATTCACTTATACCTACATTTACAATGGCTTTATGACCCAGAAATCTCTCTCTCTACAATTTCCCCCCAAGTATCTGGTTAGCTTAACTTTTCACAGCTGCTGTTAGCATTTCTCTGAAAAAACTTGAATGTCTCTATTTCTTAAAAAAAAAAAAGAAAAAAAGGACATATATATTTATCCTTACTTTTTAAAATGTACTTTTCCAATCATTTTACGTCACATCAAAAAACAACTTTTCTATTTTCTACCTGTTATTCTATTCCCTCTGCTCAGCTGTCACTAAGTACCATCTACATATGTGCAGGTTTGAACAATCTAACACTAGTTTTCTTTACAGCAAGAATTACATTCATCAAACATTCAGAACTTGAGCGAGGGACTACTATAATCATACTATCACTATTTCTTTTTATCCACTTCCATTTTGGAAGGCTTTTCCCTAGAAAATTATGTGGAACACTAAGTGGAGGGAAAGAATATGAGCAAGGTGTTGAAGCCACTAAAAGAGTCATTCATTCATTCATTCACTCACTCATTCATTCATTCAACAGCTATCTTCTGAGCACTGTGCTTGGACCTGAAGACAGTGTAGGCAGAGTAGATTTCTACTCTAGCACAGAACCAACAGGAAGTGAGATTGTCAAAAATGATGAAACAGTACCTATCCTTTTGAGACAATTAACCAGGCAAATGATGGACGTGATGTAGAAGTCTGAACATAGTGCAGGAAAGTCCCATCAACCTCTCTCCTCTTTGGGTTATTTAGATAGGTTTGGACAGGTTGAGAGATGATGTCCCATAATGACAAAGACATGGTAAGATAGTTAATATACAAAGTAGGACAAAAGTAGATTTACGGTTGTTCTTATGGAAAATAATACAATAAATAATTAATAATAATACAAGACTAAACTCTGTTTTTCATACTCACAACTGTAAACCTACCTTTGCCCCAACCTGTATCTATAGCAAAAGAAGTATATTCACAATACAATGGAAGGAAAAACAGAGAGGAGGGTAGAGCAGATAAGGCAAAGAGAAAGTCATAAAATAAACACTCTGACCAGTGGGCTCATCTGTGCCATGAATATTAAACCAAGTTTGGGGTCCAAGGAAAAAAAGCTTGTGCTTTTCTTTTTGGTAATCATGGGCAGGTTGTGAGGAGCAGTGTCATTAGCCTTCTGGGACCCAAAATTTAACAAAAGGGGCCTCAGTCACTACAGTATCATCTACCAGCTGTAGGTGTAAGGCAAGGCATCCAACCTGTCTGAGACCCAGTTTTCTCATGTGTAAAATAGAGGTAATAACTATACCGATCTTATTTCATTTTAGTGAGGATTAAATAAGTCTTTAACAGAATACATAGTAAATATTAGTGGAAGCTGGAGGAGATTATAAATTGGCAGGGAATGGAATAAGACCCTCAAAATGCTAATCTTCAAGGGATTAAGGATGCTAAGCAAAGACCGAAGAGACACAAGAGATTTAGCGAATTATAAAGACAAATGAATTAAGGATTAAGATCAAAGAGTATTAAGAAATGTTTAATCCACTCAGAGTAGAAAGTGGACTCTTTTTAACCTCTTATCCATATCTAATCTGAATTTTTATTTTTTTCATCTTTTTGTCATAAGTACTTTGTCCTTCCAACAGAATATAAAAACTAGTCAGAGAGAGGGAGAGGGAGGTTGGGAGGTTACTACTCATATTTGCTGGTATCAGGCCCTATCCAAATGTTTGTGATATGCACCCATAACTCAACTCTCCCCTGGCAAATAAAATACACTGGGGTTTCACAGTCTAATCATTTGCTTAATTTTTTTTTTTGCTTTAAAAATAGTTCTTAGCACCCTTTGGAAAGATCTACTAGCTGTGGTAACCAGGAATGGTTTTCTTGATTTTTAATAAACAAGATCTTAGAGAGATAAAGAAAATACACTTTAAATAATTTAGAATTCTAGCGTTGTTGATTGACACACTATTTAACTTTTCACCATATTGCTACTAATCTTTAAGGAACGTTTGTAACCTGTCTCCCTGCCCTCACTGGATCTTCTTTATAGAAGTCACAAACACTTGGGGCCATTTATGGCTATAGACATACAAATAGCCAATTCCCTTCACAACTTGTCCATTTCACTACAAACACTAATTCTGTTTCGGTTTGACTTGGATCGATGGACTTACCTCTGCTTCTATTCAGTTATCTTTTTCAGCAACAATAGGATTCTTTATCTACAGGACTTTAGTGTGAATGGAAGGACACACTGACCTGACCTGCCGCTACATTCATTTCAGAAAATCATTTCTAATCACGTTTTCTTGGACTCAAGTGGGTCTGGCTTTTCCCCCTCCATTTTGTAATTTGTCACATTTACATTTTTGATGAATTTTTGGAATCGATTTTTCTGATAAGAGGGTTGTGGTTATAGATCAATCACCATCCATCGTGGTACCTAGCTAGTGAGTAGTACGCTGCTTTCTAGATTTCATTTAGGAGAAGTGCTTGTTTTACATACAGCAGATGATCCCAGTAGAATTTACTTGGGTTTAGTAAGAAACAACAACCATTTGCAAACAAAGATTTAATTTAAAAACAAAAAAATCTTCTAAAACAGATTCTGTATTTAGGAATACCACTGTTAAATACTTAATATTTAATGTGCATAATATTTAAATATCAAAAGGGGAAAATATTTTGTTGTTTAAAGTCTTCATTTGAGTCAACCTAGCTTCTTAGCTCCAAAACACACCGAATAGGCTGATTTAAGTTATAATTCTAAATTCTGAACAATTATTTGACTCTTTTCTAGCCAACTTTAGGGTAGATGCTCCAAGCAGTTGGAAACTAGGTATGAAGAGAAAGCTCGCAATGAGAATGGAAAACATTGATAGTAAGTGTCCATGAATGCCTGTTGACCCCCTGAACTGCTTATATTTAAACAGGAGAAGAAGGTGCTAGGTACTCACTCTCTCCTTTCATAAGCACATGATTGAACTTGCCAATGCAATATCCCATCAGATATCTGCACTGCTTTCAAAAGCCACTCACTGGTAATTTTCACTTGGATTACAAGGGATAAACTGTGGTATAAAGAAGAATGAGAGCCTACTTCCAAAGACCTGACCTTGAGGTCTTGGTCTTTATCTTTTATTTCCCCTCATACCAATCCTAGCCAACTTTAGGGTGGATGCTCCCTGAGTGTTTTGTACTTTGCAATATGCATCTTAGTAGTGTTTCAATTTGTTGGTTTTGCGTTTTTTTCCAACACTGTAAAGAAAGGCAGAGGCTGAATGGGAAGGAATAGGAGCCATCTGTTGAGGGTGGAAGGATAAGTCCTTATTTATTTAATGAATTTCTCTTTGTAGTTCTGTTACTGTTCAATTTCTCCTTGGATTTCTGATAGTGTTCTCTTTCTGTGTTTTGGCCTTTGACTTGGAAGATACAAGTTTAGTCATGACAAAATGGTTAGAGGAGTTTAGGTTACAGGATAAAGTAGACAGAAGAAAGTCTGAATATCAGTTGGAATCGACTTTGACCTTAAACAAGTTACATAATGAATGAGCTTCTTTGTCAAATTGAGTTGTTAAAGGGATCAGAGATAATATGTGCATATGAAAAATAGTAGAGGGAGGGAGCCAGATAAATATTACTATTATTATTATTTGAAAAAAAAGTATTTTCTGCATACAGGATATTCACTGAATTCAATTTACCTTAGTTTACAATGATGAGACTTTAAAGTTGAAATGGACTTCAGAAATAATCTAGTAAGTGAAATCTAATCTAGTCTCTTCATTTTATAGATAACAACAACAATAATCCCTGGGAGAGTAAAGACATTCTTTTCCTTTAAAAAATATATATATATGATCTCAGATCTTGAACTAGAACCCCAAAATCCTCATCAGGGCTCTTTCCACTGTAATATACTATTTAACAGAATGTTCGGTCTTTCATTTTCTGGTAGCATCCTGGATTCTGGACCCAAGCAAATGCACTAATTCTCCCCCCAACATTCAAGCTCCTGATCAATGAGAAGCCTGGTCCATTTGTTGTGGTTTCCCCAGATCTACAGCTCCCTCGGGGCCTTCCGTTCTGAGGCATTCTCTCTCAGCATCCTGACTCCTGGACACAACTCATTGAGATGCCTTTCCATTTCATATATTTTTATAGTCACCACAGTTTTAGTGAACATGGACATGCTCTCTTATACTTGTAGATAAAAGAATAATGTGAAATTAAAATTGTGTTTAGAATAGTTTACTTGAGTGTCACAGATTTATTGTAACAATATTGCACATTTCTCAAAATGTTCTGGAAACTCTTTAAAATCTCTGGATTGAGGAATGACTATGGCGAGAAAAGATTTTCTGGGAGTGGAGAAGACTGATTCCATTTGAAGGCAGATTCCTGATGTCTCGCCTTCACACTCTCTCCCATGAGGTCTCTATTCCATCAGCACACAGATCTCCCAAAAGTGTTTCCCTCCCTACAACGTGCAATGATTCCACTTCTGGTTCTGCCCAGGAACTGCTCTAGGTGCCGTTCCTGTTTCTGTGGCTGCAATTGTATGTTGTGGCACAGGCACTATGTGACGGGGATGATGCCACGTGCTCTACCCTATGGTCTCATTTGGTTCTTTGCGGATTATTGGTTTATTCATGCAAAGCTCATAGAATTGCTCTCTAGTAGTACAGATATTAGTACTGAGAAGACTTATAGGTAATAATGTGTCCTCCCCTAGAAATCCATCATCTCAGATTTTAGCACTACTTTTCCCTACCTGCTTATTGGACCTTGCTCACCACCTTGTCAAAAAGACCCAAGAGTCAGCAGCTCGTTCCCCATCTCCTGCCATCACCCCAAAGGTATCTGGGCCTCTGGTTTGACCCCTTTCTTAGAAAGTCCCTCTGATACACTCCCTCTAGCTTTTCACTTTGAGATCATTCCTATCTTGAGAATAAATGCAATTCTAATTGAAGAAACATGGTATGGGGGGAAAGCATGAGATTTAAGTGTGAAATAAATCTAGATTCAAATTTTGGCAATCACATGTGATATAATCTTAGGCAAGTTATTTGACAATAATAATTATTTTTAACATCGTAAATATTTAATATTTAATGATCCTCATAGATCAGGGATTGAGTTAAATGATTTAAGTGAGTATTCTTTTTTTTATTCTCACCCGAGGACATTTTTTCATTTTTTGTTCAGATAGAGTGGGAGGGAGAGAGAGGAAGAGAGAGAGAGAGAGAGAAACATCTACATGAAAGGTACACACAGAGTGGCTGCCACCCGCATGACCCAACCAGGGATCGGGACAAGGTGCAACCAAGATACATGCCCTTAATGGGAACCGAACCCGGGTCTCTCTGGACCACAGGCCAGTGCTCCAACCACTGAGCCAAACCGACCAGGGTGATTTAAGTGAATATTCTCAATTAATCCAGATATATGATTTTTAATATCTGTGTAAAAAAATTAGGACAAGTATAACTATCTCATTGGAGAAAAGTAAAAATTAAACAGGTAGCATCTGAATCCTGCAGAGTGGAAAAAGTATTAGGTCTGAAGGTGTGGATGTGAAAGAGACACAAATATATAAGAAAAACTAAAATTGATTTGAAAACCTGTATAATAGAAATTGGGGGGAAAGGAAAGTCTATTGGAGAAGAAATCTATCTGTATCTGTGTGGCCAAAAACAAATATAAGAAAAGGAGGACCAATTACATGAAAAATGACAGCAAGGTACATACAGAATTCTAGGGTTGGAACTAAAAGACAGAATAGAAGGTTATATACAAAAGAAACAATTCATCCTGCAGGGGTCCTCTCTGCTGATATTAACTCCTTTCATGAGCTATCAGTTAATTTATTTATTTTGCTCCTTTATGTGCTCATAGGCATTGAGAACACAATTGATCCCATACAATTATAGAAAAGTTTCCTTCCAGGAGGCCAAAGAGGGAGTTCCTTTCTGACTCATAATGAGGCAACCATGATGACTGTGGAGAAGGATGAGCATAACCTTTGTTGGGTCGGCACCATGCAATTTCTTTTTTAGGGGGTCTATATTTTCCATGTTCAATTTGATTCAAGAGACTGTATTTTCTATATTACTGACTCTTTTTGGCAACCCATGAGAATTACCAATGATGATAGCATTTCCTGCTCTTGATAACAATTCTCCTCATTTCCTTCAGTCTTTATATATGACCTGCTGTAAATATTGACAGTTATGTTGCTGGAAAGAATAACACAGGATGGCTTTTCTTAAGCTCCAAACTAAATTTCGTGGTTAATTGATTGGCCAGCTGGCCCTGCCGTCTCTTGACCTCCACAAGAGCCAGAAAGATTGATGGTTTCAACAGCCTTTCATGGTGCACTGAAGCATTCAGATCTATCTTTTGTTATTTGGGAAACACTAAGTTCTTATGTAGCACATTATTTAGATGGACTCAGAGGCTGATGAGTTGGGAGGCAGGCAAATGCCCAACTGGAAGACAATGTCTGTAGATCAAAGGAGCCGAGGAGACAGAGAGTTCATAAAATGTGAATACAATTCCAGGGGAGAATTGATGATTATGGAAGCAGAAAGCCAATCAAGTTAAATATTCATTCTAGCTACAAGTCTGATCGTCTTGCTGGGACCCGCCCCATCTACGAAGTTTCCACAGCTTTTCAAGGCTACACAAGGGAAGAACAAAGCCATCAGGGATGTTCTCATTCTGGACAGCCGGCTGCAAGATGGCATGACTCAGAGGGTCAGCAGCTACCACTGAGAGTTCATCGCACTCGCCCCGTAGAAGAAGGCTCCCACTGTGGTTCTGTAGGACTGATTCAGCGTCATCAATACCAACGGGCCCCAATGAATGTGACAATTTAGAATTATTGGGTCATTTCCTCAGAAACTTTCTCCTCAGAAATAAAACACCAAAACGCGTGTCTTAAATGCTCTGTTTATATTTTCGCATATTACTATCTTACATCAGATGATAGAAGGGCATATTAACAAGTAAAACTTTGGAATATAGTCTTGTTTCAAAAGCACAATTATAATGCAGTTATAAAACATTATATATATATGTATATTTTTTAAAACTGTTGGCCTTGTTTTGCCATCTACATCTGTCAATTGTCATTTTAAAATATCAACTTTTAATGACATTTTGGCAGTAGGTGTGGTGGAATGGTGGTAGAGGAAGAAAGGATGAAAAGAAAATTAAATCCAGAAGGTAGGACTGAATGATAAGAATTATCAATTCAGTATCTCCACACAAACGTAATTACTTTTGTTCTTTGGCCTCTGACAATATGCAATTTAACTCCCTATGTAAAGAGAATAAATTGCCTCAGTTTAGTTCTTGGTTCAAATGTTGGAAAAGATCCTAAAACAGTTAGCTCTGTGCCTTTTTACTTGACTTGCTGAGTTCTCCTTGCCAATGACACAGTCCCATGTACAATAGATTACATGGGAGATTTGAAAAAAATCACACATATCATAAATCTGTATATAATTCTCATTCTTTGGAACAATTGAGAAGTTGAAAATGCCTGATCTTTTCAAGTGAACGTTGCCACTTTGACCCAGGCAAATGAGAAATAAAACAACAATACCAACCAGCGACTTCAAGTATCCTTCTGCTGCATAATAACTCAGCAGTAGGCTTTGCTAATGGTGTTTATGAGCTACCAGACTGGGATTGGCCCGTAGGCAAGAAGGCATTTGCCCAGTGGGCTTCTTCTGTGTGGGGGGCCTTTTTGCATCCTGGGGGCCCTTTTAGGTGACTCTCAGCAGGAATGGTCTCTGCAGATCAAGGCCTTTTGCAAAAAGTTAACTGTTCAGTTATTGCTTTCAGGTCCATGCTGCATTCAATGTTTTAGGACACTAATAAAATACCATAAAAATTACTGTGTAGGAAACACCTATGCTATGAGGTCATGGCTGCTGCTTTTTAGGTATTATTTATTTATTTATTTGATGCTATTAAAGAAAAGAAAACAAATACTTCCCAAAGTTGAACCAAGATTATTCTATCCTAAACTCAAATGGCACTATGATGTGCAGTGAATCTCAGTGTAGCAATCAATCATCAACAAGCAGCCGTGACGTGAGCATGGAAGGTGATTATACAAAGATGGGAGTAGACACTGCATGATGATGACTGAGTACAGGCAAAGAGGGAGGTAATTGAGAGCCACGTGTTGAACTATCCAAGATGTCCTATGGCCTTGAAATGGTCCAAATGGTTCCCGAGTTCAAGTTAAAGAAATAAATCAGTAATGGTCACTGTACTTTAGGTTTCATTTGACACCCACAGCTGAAACTACCTCGTTGGGGTGTATTTACCTTAGCAAATAATATAATTGAATTTGGACATTATCTCCAGTGCCACCTGTTCAGACCTGTTATTTCAACTCCCTGAAAACTCCTGTGCTGGGTACTACTGGAAGAGTTCTCATGATGGCATCTGTTTGCTAGGCAGGGGCTGTGCCCCTGCTCCAAGGTACTGACATAAATGGTAAATCTACACCTAATTCATATAAAACATAATTTCCAGAAAAATAATTTAAGAGACAGGCCCTGGCAGGGTGCCAGGGAATTTCAGCCAGGTTCCCAATCCCTGTAACTCATGGGAGAAATTAATTCATTAAACTGAACAAACCGAACCCAAATTATTTGTCATAGTTCAAAGGAAAGGACAAAGTCGAGCCAAGAGGCCTGATGCACGAGTGGCAGTGCACTCAAAGTTCTAGAGCAGTGTTGCCATTACAATTTTTCACATAATTTTTAAAAATTATTTGTTTCTGGTTAAAGAAAATCCAGCTTTATGTATTATCTTACTTATGTTCAGTCAAGGACACAGACGGATCTGTCCGATATATGTCCAACATTCTGGTAAGCTTAGGGAAAAGATTCCAAAAGATGAGAAGGAATGTAAGGAGGTCATTGCCTGAATCTTTGAAAAAATGCTCATTACACACCCAATATATGGAGGATACATATGGAGGAAGCCGAACATGAAGTCCCAGTCTTCAAGGTGACAAAGTGAGGTTGGAGAAACAATTAGAATACAAGGCAACATTATCTGGAGTTGCTATTAAGTGGCACATGTCAAATGAGTGATCAAGAAAGCAGGTGTCAAGTCAGAAAAGTGAGCCATCTCTAGACGTGCGCTCTGAGCCCTGGCTCTCAGTGAGGAAGTATTGCATTGTGGTTACGTTTGTGGACTGCACAGGTTCAAATCTCTGCTTTGCTTCTAATAGCTACATGATCTCAAGCAGAGTACTTCACCTTTCTCTGTTTTAGTTTCTCATCTCTAATATAGAGCTGATAGTAGTCTGGAATAGTTGCAATAAGGATTAATCAATTAATAGATTTAAAGTGCTTAGAACAATTTCTGAAGGAGCTAGACCTTCTGGTTGCCTTGAAGAGTGGGTTGAATTAGGATGGGAAGAGTGAAAACATCACATTCTATCAAATGAGTGGTATCAGTCTAAGTGGGAATACAGAGATGGAGAAATGCCGGGCTTGTCTGGGTGGTCGCAAAGCTTCTTCCTGGCCGGAATGTTCTAGCAAGGGCGAGATGCACTGGGTCAGACTGTTTAGAGCCCTGAATACTGAGATAAGGAGGAGTTTTTGTTTGTTTGTTTGGTTTTGTTCTAGAAGATAGGTGTCTACCTTTCTCTTTCTGTTAAGACAAACATATAATGGTGCTATAAGAGTAACAGATGGCAACTGTATAACTGTGAACAGAATTAAGCCCTTGTAATAAAATAAAATTCACAACAGAATTCATTTACCACATTAATGATATGCATCATCGGTGTATGCTGGTAATCAGCTCTCTAGGGGGGGACATCCTGATTTATAGAAATACTCTCATAATGGTCAATTGAAACTATCCAAGTGATGTCACTGAACAGGGAACTGGTACACAGGTGGCTTTGGTGAGCAGGTATGAGGGGTGCAGCACGTGCCTGCATTGTGCTTAGTCTACACACACAGAATGAGCTCCTTGAAAGCAAGACTGTGCCTTATCCCTTTTATATCCCCCACACGTAATCATTATATATGTACATGTGTGTAGATGATGAAATAGATGTATAAACATATATATACACATATATATGTGAACATAAATGGACCTGAAAATGATCTTAATTGGCATTACTTTGATAAAACCAACTCAAATTTTGAGTTTACTTTGTCTTTATTTGTACTCTAGTGTTTTTAAATAGTATCAATGTTTGCGTATCCCCTCCGTTTCTTCTTTGCACATCATTGATACATGCTGAACATCAAAATCTCCCGTGTCCTCTTGAGCAGGTCCTGGCTGAGACCCTGTGTCCCTGATCAGCCTGACCTGACCTCCCTCCACTGTCCTGGATTAGGAAGGGACTGCTTGGTGCTCCGGGTGCTCCGTGGGATAAGCTCGGTTCCTCCCTCTCCCTCACCCGAGGAACGGGGCAGAGCTCTGACAAGAAACAAGTGCGGAGAGTGGGAAGAGTAGGGAGAAGCATGGCAAAGGCGTTCCCAAACCGATTGGAATGTCAGGAGATTAGACGCTGTGGGAAAGGAGGGAGGGAGCCCTCAGCGGGAATAACCTGCCACAGAGGGGCTGAACTAAAGTCCCAGAGAAACTCCCCTTCTGAATCAGGATTTCTCTAAACCATTTTGTCGTTAGGCAACAACCTGGGCTTTAAAAATTCAGTTACACCAAAGTGCAAAATGACTAATTGAGCGAAGTCTTTGATCTCTGGGGAGCTAGACATTCTGGTTGCCTTGAAGAGTGGGTTGAATTGAATAGAGAGGGTAAAAGTGTTAGGAACCTGACTGTAGGCTGTCCTGGAGTCTTCCCACAACCCCCTCCTCTCGTGGTACACACGCAATATACGTCTGGATGACACTGAGCTGCATGATCGGAGGGAGCCTGTAACTGTGTGTGTGTGTGTGTGTGTGTGTGTGTGTGTGTGTGTGTGTGTGTGTTGGGCAGATGGGTGAGAGCATTTTCTCCCAGATTGTCCTTCTTGTAGGACACTGTCTTGTTATTCTTCCAACCTTTGGCTAATTCTTAGATTTTCAAAGGTGTAGCCTGGCTAGAGGTACCTTTTATTCATGGGGGTGCAAATCTATTCTCTGAGATATGGAAGCTCTTCAGGAAGACCCCCAATAATGCTTCACTCTCCTTGCCTCTGAAGACACACACGCAAAATAAACCAAAAGAATCATGTGCTAGGAAGGATTTCAAGCAATCTGACCTCTGCCACTGTCTCCAAACTCTTCTGTCACCATGAATATCATGTTCCTGGTCCCCTCTTGTTTATTACTCTAGACTTAACTCAAAGTGAGTAGTTCTACTTCTGTGCATAGTTGCTTATGTCTGAGACCCCCATCCTCCCCCCTATAAGCTTTTTCTAGAATGTCCTTATGTCCATCTCTACCCTTATAATGATCCTGTGTAAGCTCTTTGAAGGCAGGGGCAGGGACTCTGGTCA
This sequence comes from Molossus molossus, assembly GCF_014108415.1. Classification (NCBI taxonomy): domain Eukaryota; kingdom Metazoa; phylum Chordata; class Mammalia; order Chiroptera; family Molossidae; genus Molossus; species Molossus molossus. The sequence continues at coordinate 22,250,605 of NW_023425403.1, forward strand.
GACTTCTCTGTGTGCCCACTTAAGGTGGGCATGGAGCACAGAGTGCGTGGCCGCTCGAGCTCACTCAGGTAGGTGGTACTGCTCTCACACCTGAGAAGGGAAGGAGCAGGTGGGTAGTGACCTCCTGAAACGACTTCATCTCTTTCAGTTTTCATTACTGCTTCGGATGTCCACTGACCATCAGAGAGTTCGGGCGAAACCACAGACCTTCAGGAGAAGCCACTTGAGCATTTGATTCAGGTGTGAAATGGAACTGAAGCAGAGCACCCGCGGGAATAGCTTCTGCACAGTGCACAGTGCAGATGGGAGAATGGAGACACCATGTAGGTCTCCTGAGGTGCCCAGGCACGAAGTGCTGAGCATCCGTATTGTTGCTGTCAGTGGGCAGGAGAAGAAGCAGACAACAGTGAAATACACTGAATTAGCATGATGTACAGACAGACGTACATGGAGAAAACATGACAAAAGGGAGTCACTTTGACAGAGGTTTCAAGAGCAGATCACTGATGAAATGTGATAATGTTAATGGAAATAGAGACGTTAAGATGGTTTTGGTGAAAACATGATGAGTTCAGTTTAAGCATATTGAAAGCAAGTGATTGTTTGAAATCCCAGGCATGCTGTTCAGCAGGCAACGGGAGATAGAACCTACGCCTTACATTCCCGTGCCTTGTCTTCGCCTGTCTGTGCCTTTGTCTTGCTAGAGACCTAGGAACTGACTTTTGTCTTTTCCTGGTGTGCTAAAATATGATGGGGAATATTCTTATCTTCAAAAATTATTCGCTTTTACTTTTGCCACATTTATCTTTGGCCTTATAAAAAATAGACAAGCAGTTTTTCAAGGTGCCATAATTTCCTCAAGAGGCCACAGAATTTCCAAAATGTAATGCCGACTCTGGACTGCCTCTCCTTTCTGCAGATCTAATAGAGAAATAATAACAATAATCTGATGCACATTAATGAAGTGACTATGAAAAATGCGAGTTAAAGAAAAACTCATTATTCTAAATTAAAAACACATAACGTACATTTTGGTCAAATGAACATAATTGGAAAAGAAAAATCTCATCTTTTAAATTTCCAAGTTCCCACTGTTGCCTGGTAATTGGATTATTATTTTTTCCTTTTTTTTGTGGTCAGCTTGAACATAAAGGAGTGGTAACAGTTTTGACTGAACGTTGTGATACTACCTCCAATCAGCCATTGGAGGTTAGACGGAAGGGACGACTTTAACCCAGCCGAGAGCTCACTTGGCACTTCGCCACGGCAAAGACACTATCTGACAAGAGACAGGGAATGCAGCTTTTATTTATTTCACTTCTTTTGTCTTGCTGAAAAGTTGATCTGCCAACATATATTTTAGGAGATTGGGCTTCTTGTATTTCTTTTTTGTACTTGGTGTAGGCAGGGCCTGATGACTTCTTTAGTCCCTTTCACTCCCATTATTTTCCTTCCCAAGGAAGTATTTGATGGCAGGAGTGTTGGTGAATGTCTCTGTGCTCTGCTATTCCAGAGAAAAGAACCCGGTGAGATTTTAGAAATCCCAGGATGAATGAAAGGTGCAGCGTTTTATCCTTGGACTCCTCGAGCCTGCCAGTCTGTATTCCTGCCCCCCGAGTACAGACTCTCTCGGACAGCACTCGGTGCCACTGAACCCTGAAGAGCCAGGCAGGCCGCGTCTGTTGGGGAACACAATCTGGTTTCCGTGGATCAGAAACATTTCTCTAAACGTTAGCGTCTAAAGGATTTTAAGGAGAGGGGCTCTGCTCAAGGAACTCATTAGGTCCTTTTCAGCTGGAGTCAGAAGTGAGAACACTCAGCAGATGGTTGAGGGGTGAGGTAAACTGCGTGCAGCCTTCAGTCATTAGTGACAGATCTATTTTAAAGGCTTGAGGTTGTGTAACAGGGTACAAAGGCCGCTCAGGATTCTAATTGTTGGGCTCCATTAAAAGGGATCTTTCTGGGGACCCATGGATTCTTAGGGCCCCACAGTCTACCCCCTAGTGAAAAGCATCCTGCTGGCTAATTAACTTGCAGCATTTTCTTTCCTACTGTGTTCTGCTTTTTGTTGTGATTGTTTTAATCCTAGACCCTGTTTCTAGTAGGACTGATGCAGTCTTCTTTTATTTCACACACACATTTTATGATGAGCAGTTTCAGTCAACCATTCACTCTGCTTTCATCTTACTTTTCATAATTATAATCTTCAATAGAGATAAGATTGTTAATTTTCAAGTTCTCTTGTCTCATTTTTCAGTATCATGAAACTCTGTGATTCTTGGAAGATACACTTTACCCTATTTTTCTAAAGTCTCATGTAGGAACACATAGCACAATTAATTTGGTTTTCATTTATTTCAACACCTCATATGAACATTACTAAATAACAAAGAATTCAATTTCACGACAGAATGTTGCAGCAGTATCTACTGCCTAGAAGTTCTACTTGAACAAGTGCATTGCCAAAGCAATATCAGAGGAATTCATGGAAGACTGGGAATGTTAAAGTAATCTTTCTCCTGGAATTGCAATCATAACATATGAAATAAAATGGAGGAGCAATGGAGGCCATTGAAAAGAGAGGTTATTGCACCACTGACCATATGGGACGCACCTCCAAGGAAAAGGCTGAAAGGTGCCTTACATCGTTCAGTCATGCTCTCTCAGCGGTATGGTCTATGGAATGAAGAAATAGAAATGGAGAGACAATGGGTGGAGAGGAGGAGCCTCAGATGGCACCGAAATCTGTAGCACCTAGGTGAGAATCACACTTCGAGGTAAAGGTGGACACTTGGTCCAGGGCTGGAATCACAGGTAGACTTTTTCTAAGGAGCCTTCCGGACTTCTTCTTAATGAAGGGCCAGGACTGTGTGATCCAAGGGCTGCAGATAGTCAAAGATATTAAGTAATGGAAGGTAAATATTTAAATTAATAACTCATAATAATTCTCTGAATGTCTGTAAAAGGCTTTCATTTAACAATTGTTGGCAAATATTATGTCAGTGGAAAATACAGCCAACTGTTGGCTCATCCAAAATGTTGTCATCACCACCACTTTAATATTTAAGCGATTAATGTTTTCAAGATTCTTCCAAAAAGTTGTATTTGGAGCCTGATTGAAAGACTTCTCTGCCTTCATTACCTCATTACTGCCTTCTGCCTTCCTTCTACTCTTTGTTAATTTGTGAGTTTGGATGTTCTAAATACATTTAAATTGTATGTGCCTATGAGAAGTAGTTCTTAAAATATGTCCCTAGACCAGCAGTATCAGCATCATCTGGAAATTTGTTAAAAATGCAAATCCTTGGGTCTTACCCAGACCTACTGAATCAGAAGCTGGGGCTGTATTTTTAGGCCTTGTGATTCTGTTCCATGGGAGTGAGCAAGCTGTAGGTCATGAAGACTTGAAGAACTGTTCTTGAGGCAGTCTTCTGATTCATGAAGTAGGTAAGAGTTGATCAATGTTATTTTAGTACCTCTAGGTGTGAAGCATTTTATTGGTACCATTTATTTTAAATACAGAGTAGACGTGTTGTCACTCATGATCACGTGGAGAAAAATCAGGATGGCACAGTCCACTGACTTAGGCCCCCAAGTCTCTAAAGAACTGCCAAAGAACAAAGCCCTTTGTCTTGAGAAATTTTTAAATCCCTTTTTCCTTCTACGTTTAATTTGATCATTTCTTTATCAAAATTAACACAGTCATCTCCTTGTTTTATTTTCTACATCAAAAAGAGAAACAGTTTGGAAGCGTGCTCGTCACCCATTCTGTGCTTGTCCACCTTGTCTGATCTCTGCCTGCCCTCACCATTCGACACCTTTGCTGTGACTCCACCCTACAGCCTCCAGTCTTCATTTTATAGCCTTGGTACTTATGCCTGTGCCCATGGCATTGGTATCAGAAGAAGACACAGCAGACAAGGGTCAACATTTACGAATGTTCTGAGGAGACTTATTTATTTTTTCTTCCACATCCTCAGGGAGTCACTTCTAATATAGTTCCTATATAATCTCTATAGTGGCAGTAATGACACTTCCCTTATAGAAATCTTGGGGAAATGAGGTGAAAAAAAATTCCTAAAAGACCTAGGATAGTGTCTGAGCCATACAGATCATAAACTATTTGATGCCAACAAAATTATTTTGGTTACTATTGAAACTTCTTTTACTTTTTCTCACATTAGTACCTTTGGAACTAATCATAAGGAACTAATTCACAAAAAGACCATTCTTATTTTAGCACAAGAATTATAGGATATATTCAAAGAGATAAATATTTAAGCCTAATAGGTTTCTCTGCTTATAGAAAATTACTATTTAAATAAATTTCCTAATCACTCATACTATGCACAAGAAGATGCTTTACTTTTTAGTAATTATAACAGGAGACTATGGAAGAAGCAAATTAAGTTGAGGCCGGGAGGATAAGGGCAGACCGTTCTCATATGCAAACAAAATAGAAGCTTCTCTTCCCTTCAATTCAACCAACCCCATATTATTGGCTACATACCATGTGCTAGAGATTTGCTCTCCAGGTGGTCTGGCTTAGAGTGGATCCTCAGGCCCTGGCCATCTGCACAGCTGCTAGAGGAAAAGGCTGTCTCGGTTGACTCCAGGAATGTCTTGGGAAATATAATGTTCATGGAAATGAGTGCAGAGTGCCCACTTGCACAGTGGAAGATCCACCATCATGTACCTGGGTCTATGGAACACCTTCCTGACCTTCAGCTACTTCCTCTTTGGGGTCTATGAGTCCAAAGGGATACACATAATCTTCTTTTGTTTATGGTTATCTAGGACCTGAGGTGTCATTCTCCTCTGTGTGCTATAAAACTTGTACCACAGCTTGTTTTCTGAAAAGGTGGAAAACCAGACAAAATTCTGGATTATAAGTGACAAGTCAAATGTGCTATGTAACCAAGAAATACCAGTGTGTAATGTTTAATATTCATAAATCTACACGGAGGTACATGATTCCTATAATACTTCCACTCATCAGAGAACTTTATCCAGCTGAGACATAAAAACCTGAGTCAGAATGTAAAATAGCAATTTTCTCCCCAAACAGTCATGGGGACCAGCTTCTCCCTGTAATTCATCAGGGTCCAGCTCGGTGCTGAGACACACTACAGGTGTTCAACAAATCCTTGTGGATTTGAGTTCTGTGGAAGTCAACCACCTGGCCAAGTATTGGATCAGGAGCTTGGGTCCCTGATAGATTTACTTTGAGTTGACCTGCAGGACATTCGGTTGTGCAACCTTGTGTTCAGTTTCAGCCATCAACAAGTACTACTAGAATCTTGCTTTCCCCCTTCTACTTTTTCTTCCTCACTTTGTTTTTTTCAGACAATACACGTGCACATGCATTGCAGTCAGCACACTCCAGGGCTGAGCTGCAGCACTTAGCTTACCCTTAGCGAAAGGGCTCAGGGATCTTAGAACAAATCCTTTATTGTTCAAGAAAATTCACTCCAAAATATGAGGATTCAAAGGTGAAAAGAAAGTCTAGGAACCCAAGAAATATTTTAAGTAAGTCTGTTCTCTGCCCTGGTGTTCTAACATCTGTACTCCCCCCTTGTATTTTCATCCACAGTGTTTGCAACCTTTGGGATGCTTTGAACTCACGCAGTCCTCATGTCTTAGAACTGCATGTCCCAGTCTATTAAACAAGTTTTTGAGGGGGTTGGGGTGGAGAGGGTTTAAATTCATTGTACTTTTAACTAACAATAGTAACAAGAAATGTTCCCGAAAATATGATGGTAGCATAGAAAAAAAAAAAAGTGATAACTTTGAGAATTTGAATTAAAACAGAGCTTTTCCATCCAAAGTAGAATTCAGAGACCTCTGTTTGCTGTTCTTTTTAAAAATAAGCTCCACTACACGTGAGTTGAGTGGCAGCTTGACCCTTGTACCCAAATGGAGGTAATAAGAGTCTTTCTGTGCGTTAAAATAGGTATTTACAAGAGTGAGGAGGCTTCAGGTACTGTGAGCCAGATCCTCTTTTCTTGTTCATCATGCTCTGAAAATCTAAGACAGCAGACTAGTGACTCGCAACCCATTAGAAACTAAGAAGCTCAGTGGCAGGTTCTGAGCCGCACAGAGAAGTGAGTGCAAAGGGAGTGGATTAGCAGACCCCTCACTGAGCATGCTCCCTCCCAGCCCCACTCCCCACCTCAGAAATGAATTCCAAATCACTGGCAAGAGCAGCTCCCTTTTATACTTGTAGCTGAATCTTTACTTCTTGGCTTAAATCTAAATAATGGAAGTGATTCCGTGACTTTGGAATGAAGGACTGCATCTTCTATGACAGCCGTTGAAAAAACCAAGTGGCACAGAAAGTGATGCATTTCAAAGAGACCAGTTGCATCCTTGTAAATGCTCCCTTTGAAATCGCAGTCTTCCACGTGGCCATCCGCATCTTCGGCTGGTCTGGTACAGTGGCGTAAACAGTTATTAAAAATAACACTAAATCCGCTTCGAGCATCCTAATTCTCTGCAAGGAAAAAACAAACAAACTTATAAATACAAACGGGCCAAACAATTTTGCTGTTATCTTTGCTAAAGTTGCAAGGATGAATTGACTTGAAAGGTAATGCATTCCCCACTGTTGGTGGAATTTGGTTTTCACGTGGATAATTCCAGATGATATTGGAATAGATGATCTTGAAGGTTCCTCCTAATTCTAAAAATCAATAGTTAAAAAAGTCACAATTTTGTTAAAATAACTTTAAAAGGTGTTTGGAAATAAATGATAGAATGATGAAAGGGAAAATGCAGAGATGATTTTTTGGTTGTTGATAAGCTTTTTGATAATTTTTTTAATTGCCTGTTTGTGGCAAATACCATGTTGTAGTTAAGTGGCTTTTACAATAATAAAACACTTCTCCAATTTAATTGCACTGTGAAGAATTTAAAAGTGAATAGAAGTGACTCCTGCATTTACGAAGCTTATTTAAAAGCTTCCCTGGTAAAATTGACTTCTTTTTCTGACGATAAAAATAATATATGTTTATTGTAAAATATCTGAAAGCCACCAGGGTCTGTAAGTAACCCATAGTTGCTCCATTAGAGAAGATCATTCTTACTATTTTTAATAGTTTTCCATTTAGGTGTATTTCTTTCATGTGTATTCAAATTATCATTTATATGAATTTTTCAATATTATGTATCCTATTTTAAACTGCTCTGTACAGGGAAGGGGATCAGAATTATTCTGTTCACTCGATCGATTAGGTAGCCATCAGCCATGATAAAAGCCCAAAATATCAAATTGACAGAAAGAATTTTATTTATTGGCCATGTATAAAAACTACATGGAGACAAACAACAAAAATTAATATTTTTCTTTCTTCTTTTTTTTTTTTCTTTTTTTTTAATCTGGGCAATTACTGAGTAATTCTTGAGTTCTTCTTTGTCCCTGTACATCAATTCTTGTCCTCCTCAGTGGTAAGTTTTGTACACTTCCTGTGTCCGAACTTTCAAATAGAGTATGTGTAAAACAACAGAGTATGTAATTCCGGTCCTGTATATAATTCCTTGCCAGGGATGGTTTGTAAACATGGTACATATTCTTTAGGAGCTGCAAACACAGACAAAGTCAGCTATAAGAAACAGTACATGGAACCATTGTTTCTGTGGTTCTGATTTGTTTCCTCTTGGTCCTTTGTTTCAACATTGAAACAGTCGGGGTAATTCTGAGAACTGTAGCTGACAGTGACCAGTGGTTCTGGACTTTGACGGCAGCGTGGGGAAGCGGGAACTTCCCAGTCCAGTCTCTCCTGGTCTCAGATTACTTTCTTTGACATGTCAATTAAGACGTTTTTGGTGAATCAGGCCAGTTATACCCGAACAGAATCACCACTCTGCGGTGGTCTGGCTGAACGCAATACATTTATAACAATTTTAAAAGGTTCCTCCAGGAGTTATATAAAGATATATGGTTAAACTGGACACATAACACTAGGTAATAGGGGAATGAAATCCCTCACTCCGGTTGTTTGACTTTCACACAAAAGTCCTGAAGATTTTAGCAAAACTCCCCAAATGCCAGGTCGAATTTCTCAGCAGGTTTCTATTTTAACTCTTTCCCTAAACAATAGTTAATGAAGTGCTGTATGTTAGGAAAGCAGTTGCTTTGTTATTCTGCCTGGGCTGATTTTTTATCTGATAAGCTCGCCATAACAAAAAACCCAAACACTTTAGAAATTGCTCAGATTTTTATCTTAAATGAGAAAAGATCAGTGTGTGGTCGAGGTGGTTAACGAAGGTACATGGGCTCAAGTAGTGTTTGTCTATTATTTAAGTTCTTCTCAGTCATTTTTGTGTCTGATTGTGCATATTAGGACCTACTTCTATTATTATTATTATTTTAATTCCCAAGTTACATTTAATAAGCATGGGAAAGATTCAGCAAATCTAGAATCTCTTTCTTCTCTATACACTAAGCACTATTTAATGCTTGCCTAGTAATACATACATACATCTTATTTGAGTCTTACTTTAATTTTGTACTATAGGAAAAACAGACACAAATTCTTGTTCCTCTTTTACACGTAAAGAGATAAGTTCAGAGACTTTAGTAAGTTCCCCAGAATCACACAGCTAATGAGTCAGAACTGTCTTCTGGTTCAAATCCAATGCTTTCACATACAGATGCCCACTTATGGTTTTTAATTTTTGAAATGATTTGTGAGTCTTAATTTAGGAATTTAACAGAATATGTAAATCTCTGAAAAACACTAAAATGTGGGAAATTTTAAATTCAGTGTAATTATAGTTTCTTGTAGTTATAGAAGAAACCTGCCTGGACTTGGCCCTTTATGGCCTCCAAACCCTTGAAAACACTAGAAAAATTACGGTAACCTACAAGTTAACTATAGAAACTATAGTTAAAAATAAGCTCCATTACACGTGAGTTGAGTGGCATCTTGACCGTTGTACCCAAATGGAGGTAATAAGAGTCTTTCTGTGCGTTAAAATAGGTATTTACAGAAACTGTCACTGAGCTTCTTAGTTTCTAATGGGTTGCGAGTCACTAGTCTGCTGTCTTAGATTTTCAGAGCATGATCTGGCTCACAGTACCTGAAGCCTCCTCACTCTTGTAAATACCTATTTTAACGCACAGAAAGACTCTTATTACCTCCGGTCAAGCTGCCACTCAACTCACGTGTAGTGGAGCTTACTTTTAACTATAGTTTCTATAGTTAACTTGTAGGTTACCGTAATTCTTCTAGTGTTTTCAAGGGTTTGGAGGCCATAAAGGGCCAAGTCCAGGCAGGTTTCGGTACCAGTGAGTTGACCTTGCTCTGGTCCGCATCGCAAGCTATACACACAGGTGACCTGCTAACTAATAAATGCAAGTTATTAGCCTAGGGATGAAGGATCATGCAAGGGGGCAGTTGGAGAGGAAAAAATTTTTCTCTACCCTCTTAAGTTCAGTTTGTGGGGGCATGCGAATTAGAATAACAAAAGATAGATTAAGAAGAGAAGAGAATTCTTATTAATATTTATATGAATTGGAGTTTACAAAAAAGAAATCAAAGTCAGAGGAATAGTTAGACTTGGGGGCTTATATACTCCTCTTAACAAAGGCAAGTGGGTGTAGACTGCAAAGGATACTTCTGGGGAAGTGACTAGGAAACATATGGGGGAAACTAACAGCAGATAAGGGCTGTTTCAGTACGATCAGTTTATGCAAACTGATCTTGATATTGACTCTCAGTCTTTGATGATGAGTCACTTTTTCTTCCTGGTGTGGTGGTAGTGAGAAACATCTTCTTCAAAGGGAAATTCATGCCCTACTTTAAGGTAGATAAAGAAGGGTAGGGAACTCCAGAATCTGTTGATTCTCATCTTTCTTCAGCTCAGAATTATTCTTATGCCATATTGAAATATTTTGGCATTTTGGAGTGACATTCTGATTTTTTATTTCCCCCACTGAAACTTTTCAAAAAGTTTGACATATCAAAAGCCTAGTTAGGCCCAGATGGAGTGGCTTAGTGGTAGAGTGTAGACCCAGGCACCAAGAGATCGCCAGTTCAATTCCCAGGCAGGGCACATGCCCAGGTTGTGGGCCAAATCCCCAGTGAGGGGCATGCAGGAGGCGGCCAATCGATGTTCTCTTTCATCGATGTTTCTATCTCTCTCTCCCTCTCCCTTCCACTCTCTCTCTCTTTCTAAAATCAATAAAGAAAAAAAAAAAAGCCTAGTTAGTAGCACTGGAGAAATGATCCAGGTTAGTAGCTGAGAGTTAGGAGAGCTGCAAAGAGAGAGAACACAGATTAGAATGAGAACTGAATAAGCAGAAAGAACAGATCTTAGCACATTTCTCCAAAGCCCATTCAAACAGTCTCCCAGAGCTGGAATAGGTCAGTCTAGTCCAACCATTGTGTCTCATTTCAGGAGGCAGTGGTGTCGATAGGCGTAGGCGCCTGAAGTGATATAGTGTGAGCAGTGGGGCATTTCGTGTGCTTATTTCTATAGAAACCAAAGGAAAATTAACATCATTGTTGGAGCAGACCATCAACCCAGTTTTCTGAGTCCAGAGGGCAAAGGAGATTTTGAAGTGTTGGGCTCGGAGTGGTGGAGCGAGGCTGGTGTGGGCGTCTCGCGTCAGGGTTACGTCTTGGAGCTCAGGAGAGCTTTCTCAGTGGCCCAGCCGTTGTGGTGATAAATCCCTGGAAGTGGCATCAAATCATTGAGCTTTAACTTGCAGGATTTCAGGAAAAGGGCAGTTTTTGTTCTTAGTGATGCCAAGTCAGGAGGGTGGGGAAAAATTGGAAATATTAATTACTAGATGGTGGATCCAGTTTACAAAGGAGTGAAAATAGTTCAATGACAACGAGTACCCATCGTAGTGTTCCACTGAAAGGCAGAATTTCCCTCTACGGTCACCCTCATTTTGATTAAAGATAATCATAGTAAGGCTATTTTTGTTTGGAAAATACGCCTAATCTCATTAAAATTGGCCTATTTATGTAAGTACAGCAAGAATACTATTTGACCACATAAGCCTTTTTAAGTTTGCTTTGCTGGAACTGTTGATAAGAAATCTCAGATTAGACTAAAAGCCTCTTAAGGCTAGGAAACCAAGCCAAGAACCCATCATCAGACTTTGCCTTCAATACTTATAGATTTAGGTGAATTCCTCTCTTTTCAAGGTTCCCCCAAATATACTGTGTCTTGGGCCTGCCAAACTGACGTTTTCTACCTACCCATAAGTCTGAGAACCCTATAACCAAGCAAGTTTTCACAAGAGGGCTTTGTAAGCACTGGATCTATAAAGTCAATCTTAGATTCTTAAAACCATTTTGTCATATCTAATCTATATGCACATCATTATCAACTATGACATTCCTGTCAAAGTCTTGGTAGTATAATCAGTGTTTCTGATTGTGGAAAATAAGAATGCTCAATAAGAGTTTTGTATTTTGGGGGGGATCAGATAGGGAGAAAAGATAAATGTTTCATTTTTGTTTGCAAAGGTATAATCCATTAAAATGTTGTATTATAGATAGTTTAAGAGAAAAAGAAGTTCCTTATATCTAAAAATAGAACATTAAAGAAGCAGGGAAGTTTCAAACAAAAAGGCTATGCAATTTTTGTTTTGCTTTTTAAATTAATTCATTCAGTCCTATGTAATTAATTCTTGTTCTTTTTGATCTTGGATTGGTGCTTTTATGAACCCCTAAGCTTTTCCACTAGTTCTGAAAATCCTTACTCAGTTCAGTGGTATAATTTTAAAGTTATTTAAGCAATGCCATAGTAGTGTGTGCTTCAGTGACTGTCATAATCCTCTCCACCAGTCTCTGAAACAATCCTTCCTCCTTGAAGATACCGCAAGAGCTTCCAGGAAAGCAGCAGAGTAAAACAGTAACTGAGAATGACAAAAGACGTAAATGCTTGTGGTTCAATATCTGATTAGGGTTCATTATAATGCAGTTGGCAAAGAAATTTGATTGTTTCTGTGGCACGTACAACATTTTTAGTTGATAACTAGAATTATTACTGATAACATTATGTCAGGAAATACCACGGACAATAAGAACATTGACAAGCTATTAGCAGTGTTGTACAATATCTGGAACAATACCATTTTCCCCCATACAAATATAACTTAGGGAAGGGTAAGCATCACTTCTTGACAATGGTTCCCATGCAATTTAACGTATCAAATACACCTAATTACTTTAACATCATCTCTTTTTATAAAGTGAGAGAACAAATCCTTTGAGATTTTCCAGGTACCCACTAGGAAATACCAAGGTCAGTTCAAGGTCAAGAAGACTATTTAGAATTTTATTTTAGGAAGTTATCTAAAATGTCAAAATGTTTGAACATTTTATTAAATTGGATCACAGATCACTATGAAACCATGCAAAGGTATCTATTTAACCAAATAATTGAAAATAAAAGATAAATATATAAGATAACATTATTATAAAAAAACAAATCTTAACTTTTTAAAATTGAGGAGACTTGGTTTTCTTCAATAATCAAAGTGACGATAAATACACGAAGCACACAGAACCTTTGTTTTCTCGACAGATTATTTATGAGGCAAAGAAAAACTTTCACCAACTTTCATTAAGAATAGACCAATAATACAAGAAAACTTTGTCATTTTAATAGAGAAAGAAAACCAAACTCTAATTTTACAGTTTTACATGAGTACAGAATTGAGCTCATTAAAAAATAATTATAAAAATCCATCAGTCTTAGCCAGTTTGACCTCACAGGATTCTTTTTCTCTGCATCTCTCACACTCATAGATTCTTTACAGATTTCTGTATCCATTCAGATTTTGTCCTTCATTTTTCTCTTTCTCAGTTTTGAACAATCTTTATATGACTTCTAAACTACTTTAGGACAAATTCATCTTCCTTTCCTTAATAAAATACACATCTTATTTTCCTTGTATATTTTGCATAAAATTTTTTTTCTTAATTTTTATTATTCCTAGTAGTTCATGTACATATATTGTTTAGACCTCTTAACCCTTAGTAACCTTAGTTTCCAGTGAAAACTAGGACATAGCTAAATGGGAACTGTCATATTTTAGCGTTCTATAGTAGATGAGCAAATTTATGAATACACAATTTCATAATTACTTTTCTCGGATTTTCTTTGTTTTGTTTCTTTAATCCTCACCCGAGGACATTCTTCCATTTTTTGTTCAGATAGAGTGGGAGAGGGAGAGAGAGAGAGAGAGAGAGAGAAACATCGACGTGAAAGGGACACATCGAGTGGTTGCCACCCGCATGACCCATCCAGGGCCGGGGACAAACTGCAACCGAGGTACATGCCTTTAGCAGGAACCGAACCTGGGTCTCTCCGGACCACAGGCTAATGCTCCAACCGCTGAGCCAAAACAGCAGGGCTGTTTTGTTTTTATTATTTTATTTTTTAATTATAATTTGCCTTCAACACTACTTTATATTGGTTTCAGGTGTACAGCACAGCAGCTAGACATTCACATACTATGCCCTTCAATAATTCAAATGCCCACCTGGCACCATAGATAGTTATTACAACATTGTTGACTATATTCCCTATGCTTTACCTTATATCCCCATTCCTATTTGTAACTACCAATAGGAATATTTGTAACTACTTCTTAAACCCTTCACCTTTTTTTCCTCCACCTCCCAACACCCTTCCCTTCTGGCATCCATCAGTAAGTTCTCTGTATCTATGTCTGTTTCTATTTGTTTGTTCACATGTTTAGTTCTTTAGATCCCACATATAAGTGACATCATATGGTATTTGTCTTTTAGGTCCATCTATGCTGTCATAAGATTTCATTCTTTTTTTATAGCTGAGTAATATTCCCTTGTGCATATGTACCACCACTTTTTCATCCACTTGTCTATTGATGGGTACTTGGGTTGCCTTCATATCTTGGCTCTTGTAAATAATGTTGCAGTGAACATGGGGTTGCATATAGTCTTTCAAATTAGTGTTTTGAGTCTTTTCAGATAGATATTCAGAAGTGGAATTGTTGAGTAATAGGCAATTTCATTTTTAATTTTGGAGGAAACTCCCTGCTGTTTCTACGGTGGCTGCACCAGTCTGCATTCTCACCAACAGTGTACTAGGGTTCCCTTTGTCCACATCCTTGCCAACATTTGTTGTTTATTGATTTTCTGGTGATAACCTTTTTGACAGCACCATTTCATAGTTTCTAAATGCCTGTTTCCTCATAGTACAGTTTTTCAATGTGGAATGTGACAGAAGAATATATTTACTAACAAACCCAAATATCTTTATTCTCTCTGTAAAATTAAAAAGCTAAAGTTAATAAACTTAAACTTATCTTTAGTAATTACTGTTTCAGTATTTTATCTTATTTCATAATGATCTAGATATTCAGTGAATATTTATTGTTTAACTTAGTATAACTTTAAGTTTCAAGTTAACAAAAATTTTGTAAACCATTTTAAAATTGACATACTATAAAACACAATTTTTGAAATAAAATTTATCAGGACAGTGATGCAATTTGAATACTATCAAATATGTTTTATAATCTTAAACATCTAATAGTTATAATATTAGCTAATTTAACTAGTAAACCCAAGTAAAATAAAATGTATACATGTATTTTATTTAATGTTGACAACTTTGAAGACATACTTGTTTTATTAAATCAATACTATTAAACTAGTTTTACCTACCAAAAACTATCCCAGATTAAATAAATTTGAAAAGTATTTGGGTTAGTTCCTGTATTTCTTAGAGTTTTAGAAATACTTAAAAATTCTTACTTTTTCCTAAGACAATTTAGAACAGAGCTCCTTTATTAGTTTGGTAATACTGTATGGAGGTAAGAAAATACACAGCTGTATACCATGTATACATACATAAACATATAAGCAGACACGAGTAAAGACAAGAGTTTTTATTTTAAGATTTTAGCCATCATCAGGCATAAATACAGAAACACAAAAGTTTCTCATTTATATAAGAGTTGGTTTCCAGTTTTGTCTTTCTTTTTATCCTAATTATATTTCTGGTATATGGAACAAGTCAAAGGTAACTGCTCAATAAGAAGGCTAAGGCTTTTTACCAACATTTATGAGAGAAACCTTTAAGATTTTTTTTCCTGACACATGACTTACGAAGGCTGTGACTTGAGTCTCAGGTCGATGCTGTAGTCTACTGAGAAGTGAAGCAAGGTGCTCCCGGGGCTGGGAGCCAAAGTTATTTCCATGTAGGTTTCCATTTCAGGAGATGTCTGTCATGTCCTTGAGAATATAGTTCTGGGTGAGGAAGATTTATATCTCAAAAGGGAAGAGAAAGGATATAAGCTTTCAAATAGTTGCTCTAAGGAGTTTCAGGGAATACTTACCTATTTCCTTTTTTCTTTTTTCTTTTTCCCTGAGACAAGCAGTAAATTCTCCTGACAGTGTTAAGCTTTCCTAAGCAGGAATTTTAAAAAGAGAAGCAGGGATGATTTATGGCAGGTGTCAATCTTAATTTTGTTCTAAACCTGATTTCTGCTCATTCATTTTGATAAGAAATTTTTTAGACTAGTCATAGTATTGTTTTGTTTTCTTCTCTCTATCTGATGCTCCTATAGGTACCAATAGGACACTCATTTGGGGTGAGAGTGTTGCTGGAGAAATGAGTGGGTCAAAATTTCTCTGTGGGAGTGGGGTTCTTGTGATATCTTGAGAAAAGGGATTTTCTAAGACTCGCATGGGAGAATGAGTGATTTTTATTAGTGTGAAGTTATATTCCTTGGTTTGTAAAGGCCAGTTCCCTTCGTCCAGTCCTGCAAGAGGGATAGCTGGACATTCAGCAGAGCTAGAAGCAGGGCCAGTGTCCAGAGATTTCATTCCATGGTGGAGTTGAGGCCAGCAGAGCATCAGGCTAGATTCAGTCCATCAGTCCATTGTGTGGGTCCCACACAGCTGTGAGGCACGTGGGCAAATGCAGGGGAATGTTCCCCCTGCAGCAAGAGAGCCAGGAGCCCAGTGTACATGAGAGCGAAGGGAGGGAAATTTCTTTGTTCAGGAATTACGTATCTCAGATTTCATGCCCTTGCCATGGCCATGCCTATTCTGGCCAATTACCTGTTCCCAGGTGTGAATGGCAGGTAAGCATCTTCCCACATCACCCAAACCTTACTGGGCATGCATCTAAACTGCCTTTGTCCAGTCCTTCTTCCATCAGTTTGCCAGGAGCAGACTGGGGAGTGTCGACTGCAGCTTCCTGGCAAAGCAGTGTAAATGGCACACCTATTTTATCTAGTCTCACCTTCACTCCTTTTCTGTTGTTTAAAAGCCAGATTATGCCCTGGCCAGTTTAGCTCAGCGGTTAGAGCATTGACCTGTGGTCCAGAGAGACCCAGGTTTGGTTCCCTCTAAGGGCACGTACCTCAATTGCAGTTTGTCCCCAGCCCTGGTTGGGTTGTGCGGGTGGTAGCCAGTTGATGAGTCCCTTTCATGTCCATGTTTCTCTCTCTCTTTCTTCCTCTCTTTCCCTCCCACTCTATCTGAATAAAAAATGAAAGAATGTCCTCAGGTGAGGATTTAAAAAAAAAAAAAAAGCCAGGTTATTTATAATGGTATCAAGAGTTCTCTAAAAATTATTTTTAATATAAAACTTTTTCAAAAATCAAGGATCATCACCTGGCCATTGATGATTTAGGATCTCCGAAGGTCTACCTGCTCTAACAGGTGACTCAGATGGCCAATAGCCTTTTTATGGCTTAATGATGGATACAAGAGGCATCTCCACAGGGGGTACAGGAGACGCAGCCCCCATGATCCAAAGTCACTCCCAAAGACACCAATGAGAAAGAAAGAGGCTTGTTGCCAGAGGGTGAGAACTGTCTGTGAGAGCTCATGTTTCCAACCTCCCTCAAGTGAGGTGCCAGGAACATGGATTTGCTCATCTGTGACACTGGGCAGCCCACACTGAGATGGGACTTTCCCAGCACTAGCAAGGCCAGAGGGAAGGAGATGACAGGAGCCCTGTGGCTGAGAACCTTTGTCTAGACAAATCCCCAGAGAACTGGAGTGGGCAAATGAAAGTGGTACTTATACACCTTGTGCCTTCAGGGGCAGGCCCAGCACCCTGTGCCCCTGGCAGGTGAAAAACCAGGGAATATTCTCACTAGATTTAAGCCAAGCTCTCAGGACACAAAATGAGACAGAAGAAGAACCTCATCTTTTTTTTTTTAATTGGTGACCTATAGCAAAGTTTGTTCAAATAGATGCTGGTGCAGTGAGAACTGTAACTCGTTGTTCTGTGAGGCCAGCTCAGACAGGCTCATGGGATCTGTGCCTGTGTTCTGTCCTATGACTCTTCTGCTTCCCACAAACAGCACAAAGACTGAGACAAGAGGAACACCACGGCTATCTCCAAGAGGGAGAGGAGCAATAACAAAAGTATGCAAATTAAAAATCACAAGTCACAATAACCAAAGTACTAGTTCTTAGGAATGTTTCTCCTGCCCATCTGTATTTGGAAAGAAAAAGACAAGGAGAGGCTGTAACTGCTCTCACTCCACTGGTCTCTGAGCATAAATCTAGGAGGCTGACTTTAGAAGAATTTTGACCTTTGCTGTCTTGGTCAGAGGTGTAGAGGTTTCAGCTATAGGCTTCTGAGCGAGGAGGAAGTCTCAACTCATCCCATCTTTATGGGGGGAGGAGAAACTTTTCCTCTACTCCCTTTGGCCACTGAATTAGACTAACAAAAGACAGATTAACAGCAGAGACAAACAAAAGGCTCAAATTGATGCCTGAAATTATCAAGGGCCACCACACCCTAAGGGCCATGCAGGCTACAGGGGCCCTCTTAGTAATGGATGAGGATGGATGACTCCAGGACCAAGGGCTAGCTTGGCTGTCCTCAGCTCCGCTACTTCTGGCCCATTTTCAGTATTCTGGGAAAGAAATCTCTGGGGAGAGGATGGTAAATAGAATGAGGTTAATTTTCTCACAGGTCCTAAAGAGTAAGGATTTGAAATTAACTTTGAGAAAATGAGGGTATACATCTTTTTTAATATTTGAATTATGGACTGAGATTTTTACCTACTAGACTGGATAAGATGGGAACTGTTCCAATTCACAGAGCAAGCAGACGTACATGTTCAAACAATTATGAAAAACATACAACAGATTTTTATCAGCAAATATATCAGAAAGCAAATTTATGTGACCCTGCTATTCTTGTTTCTTATCAATACACACAAACATGCGCATGCACACACGCACACACATGCACACGCATCACGCATACACAAACACATGTAATTATTTGGAATATAGAGACTCCTTGAAAACATGTGTTATGAGTGGGTAAGAGCTGATTATTGTTCTGAAGTTCCATAGAAAACCTCTTCTTTCTTTAATATTAAGGAAGTATTACACTTTTTCTTATTATATTCTCAGATCATCACAGACATTCTGATTCGTTTCCTAACCCTGGTTATGCACAGATGTTCCATACTTAAAGTAAAAGAAGCAACAGTATTTAGATATCTGAAGCCTCTTAGATTATCTTCGAGAACTTTTCCAAAGTGTGTCCAAACTAGGGTTCGTCTGTTGAGCTGCAAGGCCCTCATTTGAGTCATCAAACATACTGATAAAACTAGTGAAGGCTTTCAAGCGAGACAGCAATCTATTAATATTAAATATGCTCTGTAAAGGCAAAGGTGTGCTTGAAAGGATGTTTCAGAGCAGAGGCGAAGTCGATGAGTAGCCTGTGGTTAGGAGCAGGCAGCGGTGTGTGACCCTGACTGCAGACAGTGCGGCCCAAGGCTGCTGGGATGTTACAGCTGGCAGGAAGCCGGATTGAATGGACAGAGCCAGGCCAGTAGCGTGGACTGAGGCAGAGGCTCCAGTCTTGTGCTGGACAATGTGCTGGTTTTATCACTGTTCAGCACATGCCAAGTGGAGGCCACACGGGATCAGAGGTCATTCCGTGCCACAGGTCCTAGGTCCCGAGCTGGTCGTCTTCATAGTTCAGAAATCAGAAGACGAAAGAAGTGGGAGAGAGGGTATGGCATTCTGTGGGGGCGTGAGACGTGGAGAAACGTCTAGTTCTGAACCTTCCTAGTGCCGCGACCCTTTAATACGGCCCCTCATGTTGTGGTGACCCCCAACCATAAAATTATCTTCGTTGCTACTTCATAACTGTAATTTTGCTGCTGTTATGTCTTAGGCAACCCCTGTGAAAGGGTCGTTCGACCCCTAGAGGGGTCGCGACCCACAGGTTGAGAAGCGCTGGTCTAGAGGAATTAGAGTTGTGATGGACAGATAATTCTGCTTGATAGTAATATAAACATACATATTTAGAATAAGTGTTATTTGAATTACTTGAAAAATTATGTCTACTTTTCAAAAGGTTTTGATTTAAGCCTTATAATTTAGCCAGTTGGGAATACTAATAATTTTGACATGGAGGGAACAGGATAATGAAATAAAAACTTATATCAAGGCTTTATCAAGAATTTCCTTTAAAAGCTGTAATTTTTTGTAGCTTTTTATTGTTTTGTTGCGTGCTTTTTTTTTTTTTTTTTTTTTAGTTTTATTGATAATATAGACATGTAACATTGTATTCATTTTAGGTGTACAACATGATGATTTGATATATGTATATATTGCAAAATGATTACCACAATAATTTTAGTTAACATCTGTCACTTCACATAGTTACAGATTTTTTTATTGTGTTTTATACCTTTTTATTACTTTGTAACTTATATGTTTATTTGCATTTTAAGAAAATGTGATAATAATAGCTAACATTTATTGAGCATTTATTTTATGCTAGAGATTCTCCTAAGTGCTTTTATCTCATTGCACACAACAACCTTGTATGGTAAGTACTTTTATTAGTGCCTTTTATTAACGATGTACATGAAACACAGAAAAGCTAGGTAACTTGTTTAAGACCACACACTACTAAGTGGTAGACCAGATTTAAAGCCAGGCAGGTTGACTTTGTATGATGGATGCTTCTGGAAGAGAGATTAACAGGATGCATTAGAGTGAGGAATTTTTATTTTGCCCTTTTTATAATCATATGCTGTTTGAATTTGTTTATAATTAGCATGCATTTATTCTGTAATTTAAAAACAAATAAACAAAAAAGATAAAAAACTCTCGTTCTTCAAAAATAGTATTGGGTATCTATTTCAGTAGTGTTATATCAAGCTGGTCTGGTTCTTTGTCCTTTCATTTGTTTTGGTTTTTAAAATATCCAGATGAAGATAGATAGATGTGAAAACTTGGAATAGCAAATTCTGACCTTTCTATAATGACAGAGAGATATGTATAAGGCCATTTTAATGAGATTGGAATAATATCAGGTCATGCTCAACTATTATGCAATTATTGATTTTAGTAATTCTTTGCATTGCTTGTTTGCTGAACCTGATGTATGTATTTATGTATAAGATATATATTTAAGTCACTTCAGTAGTTCTTTTTTTATCTGTGTTTCCCAAGATGTTTGAGCAAATAATATCTTTTCATATAAGGGGCAGAAGAATTTGGGACTGTGAGGCAGGCTGACAAAGGGAAATATATCCTGTCTGAGCAAGAACAAGGGAAAAGAGAGTGGAAATTCTTGCAACATTTAGTTCTTTAGGAAAAAAAGTAGCGATCATTTCTCTAACAGCAGCTGATTTGCCACTTTAAATAAAAAGCCTAGAAATATACTTATTTCAGAAGTGCCTCCCTGGGGCTCAGTCTCTATCAAATTGGGTAATGGGTCAGTGGAATTGATTAGATTGATCTGTAAACTCCCTTCTGCTTCTAACATCCTCTCAATCTCTGGGTCTGGACTATGGATATGCATGTCCAATCAGAAGGATCATTGGGTACAAAAAAGTTTATCATTTTTGAGGAAAAAAATAAACAGCTTTTTCATGTATATCAGTGAAAATCTGGGTAAGAAAAACACAACTTTGTGATAGAGGAAATAGTCAGGTTGATCAGTACAAAAAGTAGTATTCCAAATCAAATGACATATTTAGATGGACGAGGGAACTATTGGTTATGCTATTTTACTGTTCCAACTCAGTATCTTCACATAGAAATGAGACCATCTAAATGAGAATGGGAAGAGCAAATTACTATGTAAAATGCTCCAGAAGTATGTTGCTGTACTGATTAGGAAAATGAATTGAAAATTTTTCTAACAAGTCCATAACCGACATACATTTTCCAGCTGTACACTGTAGCTCTCAGGGACTGGCAAAGCTGAATCAGGATATTTTGTTGCCAAGACTTGTCTGCAAATTCTTAACCTTTTTTTGTTTGCCAAGAACAAAGAAAAATTGTTGTAAACTTAGCTGCTGTTGTAACATATGAACAGTCTTTTCTGAAAATGCAAATTAGACAAACAAGAGTCATGACATCATTTGCAGCATGCAGTTACATTTGGTTTCTGCTATTGTATGTATATATTGCTTTCATACCTTACTTGATATATTTCATAGGGCTTCACCATTTTCAAAGTACTTGCACATGTGAATATCATTTGATCTTTTCTGAGATCCAATGTTTCTAATATACTTCATGTTTAAAAACATTTGATGCTTAAATTTAGATGGTGCATGCATCATACAACAAATGTTTTGATTATCATTGTATGGAAAATTTTTTATTATATCCCAAAATATAGGCTGCACATATTTGGCAAAGTAAGCCATTGTCAATTTTGATTGCCACACAAAATGGATTTTAAACTATTACTAAGTAAATCTGGGTATTTTTTAGGTGTACAAGCATCATTTATTGGATGGTTGTGCATGCCGGTATGTGGGAAATAACCAAGTATTTTGGTTCATGTGGAGTATTACTGAAGATTTTATTTGATACTCTGAAAAGTCTGTTGTTAACATGCAGGTGAATAGGAACCCATTGCTTCATATAAAATCGAATTTTAGTTATTCAGGTTTTCTTTTTTTCATGAGGTACGGGCTATCAGTTATCACTAGCTGGGAATTACGATTTATTGAGAAAAGCAGTCTATGATTTTGTTTGTTGAGCAACTACTACGCCCCAGTGATGGATGATGTATTTGCTAGAGGATTGAAAAGAGACTTCAGGAGAAGGAGAAGAGGTGATATGGAAGATCTGTGGTAATAGTAATAAATTTTGAGTAATTTATAAGTAACAGTGGGTAATTTTAGGTCAGAATAAGGTCATGAAATCTGGCTGAAATTTGAATTGTCCCCCCATTTGCCTGTTTCCACCTACGTGAGGCCAGGCATGGTCTGCCTGTGTGGTTACCCCGAGCAGGCTGGAGGCTAATGTAAACCTATTGTTCTCCAGCCGGCTTGCCTTTTTCTGTTTTCCCTGAATACTACCTATCTTTTAGGTCTCCGTTGAAGTTCCTTCCTTGAAAGCCTCTTCCTCTATCATAGAGTAAGGTTATTGCTCTGGTTAAATGCTTTTATAGCTTCCAGGATAGAACTTTCTAATCGTGCGTGTGCGGTGAGGCTGGGAGAGGGAGTGTTTATTCTAGGCATCACATTTGTGAGGAGGACAGACTCAGTGTAGGAAGCTTCATCAAAAGAAAAGGAAGGATGTGTTTATAGTTTTCTCAAAGGCCTTTATTTTAGCTTTTTTTTTTTTAATCCTCACCTGAGGACATTTTTGTTTTGTTTTGTTTTGTTCAGATAGAGCCGGAGGGAGAGAGAGGAAGAGAGAGAGAAAGAGAAACATTGATGTGAAAGGCACACATCGAGTGGCTGCCACCTGCACGACCCAACCAGGGCTGGGGACAAACTGCAGCCGAAGTACATGCCCTTAGCGGGAACCGAACCTGGGTCTCTCTGGACTGCAGGCTGATGCTCTCTAACCGCTGAGCCAAACCAGCCAGGGCTATTTTAGCTTTTTGATGAAAATTGCATGAACAAGTTTTGTGTTCCTAATGGGTATATATGAACATATCTAGTTCTGTGAAATACACAGGATTATGGACATGGCCTTTGTAAAGCTGGAAAGTTATTTGCAGAGGTAACTACAGAGGCATGTTTTATCTAGACTCATATCGGGTATAATATAATGAAATGTTGGCTCATAGGACATATATATGTAGGGCTGGCTGACCGAGTCACTGGAGAGCTAAGACAAGATTTCTCTCTTTTTTTTTTAAGCTCATCTTAATTGTTGGATATATTATAGACGTTTCCCCCATTTTCCCCCCATTGACCCCCTCCTCCTCAATCCCGCCCCACCCTATTGTCTGTGTGCATTGGTTATGCATATATGCATAGATGTCCTTTAATTTATCTCATCCCCCCTCCCCCCCCCAGTCTAACAACCAGTTTGTACTTCTTAATTCCTTCATCTTTTTCACCTATCCCCCCAACCTCCACCCATCTGGCAAGCAACAAAAAGTTCTCTGTATTTATGAGCCAGTTTGTGTTCTGCTTGCTCATTTTGTTTGTAGATTCAATTGTTGATACATATGTATTAATTGCCATTTTATTGTTCATATTTATTGTTCTTCTCCTTCAAGAAGACCCTTCAACATTTCATGTAATACTGGTTTGCTGGTGGTGAACTCCCTTAGCTTTTTCCTGTCTGGGAAACTCTCTATATGTCCATTGATTCTAAATGATAGCTTTGCAGGATAGAGTAATCTTGGCTGTAGATCGTTGCTTTTCATCACCTTGAATATCTCTTGCCACTCCTGTCTGGCCTGCAAAGTTTCTGTTGAGAAATCAGCTGACAGTCTTATGGCAGCTCCTTTTGTAGGTAAGGGACTGCTTTCTCTCACTGCTTCTAAGATTCTCTCCTTGTATTTAACCGTTGGCATTTTGATGATGATGTGTCTGGTGTGGGCCTCTTTGGGTTCAACTTGTTTGGGACTATCTGTGTTTCCTGGACTTGTATGTCTGTTTCCTTCATCAAGTTAGGGAAGTTTTCTTTCATTATTGTTTCAAATAGGTTTTCAATTTGTTGCTTTCTCTCTTCTCCTTCTGGCAACCTTATGATGCCAATGTTGGCATGCTTGAAGTGGTCCCAGGGGCTCCTAACCTTATCCTCATTTTTTTTTTTTCCTTTTTGCTGTTCTGATTGGGTGTTTTCTGCTCCCTTAGATTCAAAATCAATGGTTTGCTTCTTGGCTTTCCCTACTCTACTATTGATTCCCTGTAAATTATTCTTTATTTCAGTTAGTGCATCTTTCATTCTTGACTGGTTCTTTATTATGTTGTTGATGTTCTCACTAAGTTCCTTGGAAGTTTCCTTAAGTTCCTTGAAGGTCTCATCAAGTTCCTTGAGCAACCTTATAATCTGTGTTTTGAACTCTGCATCTGATTGATTGCTTATATCCAATTTGTTTAGTTCTTTTCCTGGAGTTATGTTCTTTTCTTTCATTTGGGACATGTTTCTTTGTCTACTCATTTTGGCTGCTTCCCTGTGCTTGTTTCTATCTATTAGGTAGAGTTTCTGTGTCTCCTAGGCTTCGTAGGGTGGCCTATTATTGTAGGTGTCCTGTATGATACAATGGCATAGCCTCCCTGATCACCCCAGCTGGGCCCTCGAGGTGCACCCCTAGTGTGAACTGTACACCTTTCTGCTGTAATTGAGTTTTGATTGCTGTTGGCACGTCAATAAGAGGGATTTACTCAGGCTGATCAGCTGCAAGGACTGGCTGTGCCCACTGACCACTGGCCTCTGACTACTTCGGAGGATCAGCTGTGCAGGGGCCCACCATACGGAGCAAGACTTACTTCATCAGGGCTCTGATACCCACTGAGTCCTCTCATTGAGTGTGTCACTTGTGGAGGTGGTTGGGTGGTAGTGTTTCGATGGGGTCTGAAGCTGTCCACTGGATGTGCTGGCTTTGGGGCATGGTCAGCCACTGCCTATATTCTGCCAAGTTGTGAACCAAGACTGACTGCCTCTAGTGCCAGGCCTGTGGCCACTTGATGAGAGGTATGGGGCTCACTGAAACCAGATGCTGCTTGTTTGAGAGATTTTAGGAAACTATAAAGCAGGATCCAAGACAGGCCAATCCTATGGTAAAGCCTTTGGAAACAGCTTGGGTGGGCCCAAAAGTTGGGTGGGGCGGGGCCTCAGGGAGTCACCAGGGCGGGGCTACCAGTGTGAGCCAGGTTGCTGGAGTCCCAGATATGGCGGTGTCTCTGGCCCAGGGAAGGGCTCACCAAATGAACATCAGCCTCTGTCGGCACCAGTGTCCAGGAGAAAGCTGCCCCTGCAGCCCTCATCCCAAGGCCAAACAGCTCGGTTCTTCCCTGTATGTCTCTGGCGCCCCTCGTGCTGCCTCCCCTCCGAGCTTAGAGGGAGAGAGTCCGATAAGTCCGTGCGCGGGCCCTTTAAGGAGCTGCCTGGGGCTCCAGCCGCCTCAGCCTCCCTGAGCCTCAGTTCCCGCTGGTTTTTCCAGCCAGAAGTGATGGGGATTCTCTTCCTGGCCTGGAACCCTGAGCGGGGCGTCTGGTGTGGGACGGGGACCCCTCAGTCCTCAGGAAGGACCTTCCCAGCCGAGGTGTCCTCCTGATTTTTATCCGCCACACGTGGGTGTGGGCCCAGCCCGTCCCCTCCACCCCTCCTACAGTCTGGATGTGGCTGCTGCTTTAATTCTGTAGTTGTAGGCCTTCCATTCAGCTGGATTTCAGGCGGTTCTGAGTGATGGTTGTTCTGTAGTTTAGTTGTAACTTTGATGTGGTTGTGGGAGGAGGCGAGACCGTGTTTACCTTCCCGCCATCTTGACCGGAAGTTAAGACAAGATTTGTTTAACTTGTAGTATTTCCCACAATATTAATTTGGGTTAATACATTAAATGTACTAAATAGTTCATAAGATAGCTAAAGCAGACATATATTAACGTAGTACCATGTAAACACAAACTGGTTTAAATGTTCTGTAGCAAAGATCAAACCCAGCACAGGGAACAGGAGAGGAACACAGGAACTCTCTGGAAACAGGACTCAGGGCAGGGGACTGTGTCGTATAAAGGGCCTAGGTGTCAGGGTACGAGCCAGAGATGAAAAGGGAAGAGAAGGAGGCAGCCAGCACCAGAGTCAAATACATATTTTTGTTTTTTATGGTCTTGTCCTGGGCCAGTGCTGGTGACAGATTTCAGACCCTTTCTGCATACGTACTCTTCACATCCCCTTCATGCTCGTTATTTTGATCCTTTCCCCCTCACTATTCAAAGAGCACACTGAGGCGGAGTGAAATGACCATACGTTCACCTATTGATGGGATGCTGGTTGCTTCCACTTTTAGAACCGGCCAAGGAGGCTTCCCAGAGCCTCAGCGACCCAGGGCCGCGCCTGGACCACCCACAGGAGAAAACGCTGCTCCGGAATCCCTGAAGAATCTCACACTTTCTTGCAATAGCTAGTCCCAATTGTGTGGTGACAAACTGATCTATGGGAAAATTAGGAGTGTGGGTAGGAATGAGGCTCAGAGGTCCCCCTTCTTGCTGCTTTGACTCCCACGGAATTGTAACTTCACAGAGAGCGACAACATTGGAAGCTGAGAGGTAGGGGACTACAGGATTCCCCACTGGGCTGCACAAGGACAACGGCATTTCATAACCATCACCCTCGGATAGAGACCGACTTTCCCAGCGACTATTGCCATAAAGGTGCAGAGAGGAAAACTGGCAGAGAGTGTCACTGGAAAGCCAGAGCGGGTGGGGAGGGTTAAAAGAATAGCATCTGAGTTGGTGTACAAGAACAATTCTGCAGGAAAAGAAAATTAAAAAAAAAAAAGAAAAAAGTAGATTCTGAAAATAGGAATAGGATTCAATGACCATAGTCATTTTGTTCATAATTAGAAATCTGCTTGGCTTCACTGAGAGTTTAGTTATTTTCAGGAGTACTAACTAATAAACTATTGAATACAATGTACATTGTTAAGTAAAGTCACAAGTGAGCTTCTCATATGAGTCATTTTAATAATGTGGCATTGCAACTAGTGAATAATATCATAAAATTACGGTATTATTATAATAGCCATGTGTTGTTTTTCCCTTGTGGAGATTTTAGACTTTGACATTTTGTCCCAGATATGAGATAGACCTACAATCAAAGACAGTTGAATGTTGCCAGATAATGTGGCTATTATTTTAGAGTTAATTAAAGTTAATTTAGTTTTGAGAAGTACTGAGCTCCTAGAGATAATTGGGCATATCAAAATCTTGTAAAGGAAAGCAGGAACTGACTGTTTTTTTCATCTTCACCCAAGGACATTTTTGCATTTATCTTCAGATAGAGCAGGAAGGAGAGAGTGGGGAAGAGAGAGAGAAACATCGGTGCATGAGAGACACACTGATTGGTTGCCACCCACACCACCCCAGCCTGGGCCGGGGACAAACTGCAACCGAGGCACATGCCCTCAGCAGGAACCGAACCCAGGACTCTCTGGTCCACGGGCCAATGCTCTAACCGCTGAGCCAAACCGGCCAGGGCGGAACTGACTGTTTTAAAGTCTTGGTTTGGCTTTGTAATTAGGACTAATTTGCTCAAAAGATAATTTTACTTAAAAACTCAGTAATTTTTAAAATCTACATGTATGATGAATGGCTCTTGCCACAAAGTAAAAGTTGATACTCCATTAAGCTAAGTGTATCGTTATAAATAATTTTTTTTGAAGAGGGAAGCACTGTCTTGTGGAAGCAAACGGCTCAGATGGTATCTATGAAAGTCACCATAATAACAGATTTCACGTGAGATTTGAAACATCTTCAGACTTGGCTTGAGAGTTATATAAAGGGACCCTAAGGTAAATCAACAATAATGTCACACACATGTTGAGTTATTTTATTTACTAAATTTTAAACTAAAATATCTGATCTGGCGATATAAAGGACACCTGGAGCATTCTGTCAGCTAACACAGGAGACGTCCGAGATTGAATCAAAGCCAAGCCAAGCATTCCTGTGGCCCTGTGGGCTGGTGAGCATCACTCGACGGGCTGAGAGGCCCGGTCTGATTCCCAGTCAGGGCACATACCCCATGCCCGGTGATGTTTCTCTCACACATCAGTGTTTCTATCTCTCTCTCCCTCACTCTCCCTCTTAAAAAAAAAAAAATCAATGAAAACATATTTAAAATGTTACCAAAAAAAAAAAAAAAAGTAAACCTAAGCCAAGCAGAATAGTTCCACTCAGATTTGAAATCTGTGATAGATAAGCTTTTAGATTTTTGTGACCTTATTTGATCAGAGTAACTTTGTCAGAAGTTCCCCCAAATCTATATTGTTTTCTTTTTGCTACCAGGATTTCTAGTATGTTTCAGATATGTAAGCAAAATACAAACGGGGTAGATTTCCACCTATATTTCTCATATTTTCATAAGTGTTCTGTCCCTCTTAGTCAGTGTTTGCTGTGCGTACATGTATACCACACGTAAACACACAATTCTTCCATCATGAGCCGTTATAGTTTAAAGAATAAACTAGAAATGATGTAATAGGGTATATAATACAGGGCCCTGTAGCCCTATTTGCCACTCAGCGCTGCTGTGAACTTGGATAACTTACTTAGCTCAAGTTCTTCGCCAGTAAAATGGGGAGGAGAATACTTATATCACAAGGTTGTTGGGAAAGTAAATGGGTTAATATATGAAATGCTCTCATCACAATGCCAGAAATATAGTAAGAAGCAACAAATGGTATCTATTCTTGTTGCTCTTTTTATATAATATTGTCATATAGAAATACAGTAAAAATATTATTATAGGCTATACCTATATGATAACGAAGGTAAATGGACATACGTTGTCTTTTGGAGTTATTTGTTTTGTCCATATATAACTCTAATTTTTATTTTTTAATTAGAAAATTCTAAATGGTTTTTTGGATTGATTTTAGATAGATTTATTTTATCCTGGTTTTTTGTTTGTTTGTTTGTTTTTTAGTGCTTATTCCCCAATATTTGATTTTTGTGAATACAGAAGTTAAGGTATTGAAATTGGAAATGGTCATGGAAAAACAATAGAATGTTAATCAAATCAATGAATATTTCATTGCCCCCATGGAAAACAATTAAGACAGGAGGTGCCTTCAAACATTTCCTTGGGAAAATAAAAGTCAAAGACAGAAAAGATGCAGTAATACTCATTTTTTATGAAAATACTCATTTTTATGAAACATCCTCAAAGATAGACCACATGTTAGGACACAAAATAAGTCTTAATAAATTCAAGAAGATTGAAATCATATCAAGCATCTTTATGAAAAAAAGAATCAAATATTAAGATTAAATGTTTTTAATGTTACGAATTAATGACCTCAAAGTCAGATATGAAAAAGATGGTAGATTCAACGGTTTAAATTGAGTGGAAACATTTCACGAGGAAGAGGGTTTTAGTGATTCTTAAAGAAAGAGGAAAACAAGTGAAATCGACTTTAGTTTTTAAAGAAGATATGGAATGAAATGGCTCCTTTAACCCTCTTGATTGGAAGTGACACTGAATGAACCTAACTACTTTCAGTTAGAAAAAAATTCCTTTAGTTCAACTCCATGTTCCTCCTGGTTTTAGTTCCTTTTCTATGTAGATAGGAGAGCTGTTAAAAAAATACAGGAGAGAGTGTTGGAAAGAGATTTTCTGGAAAAAAACAAAAACAAAAACAAAAAAAACAGATGAGTATAGTGTTTGCTTGGATTATGTTCAGAAGATTCACTTTTCGGTAACAAATCCAGAGATTCGTCTGTGTTGTGACTGTTTCCCACGTGACATGAACTTACTTCATGTCAGAGGAGAACTAGTCCCTTGTGAGTCTGTGAAGTCACCCCAGTGCCACAGAAGTGTGTCCAGCTCTGCCAGACCTCAGCCACTCACACAGACCACTAGAGAACCATGCTATGTTGCCCAGTGCCCTCCACTTAGAACCCCTCCTTATGCCCTTTCATTTATTTGGAATTTCATGGGCGCCATTATGAGCTAAGCACCGTGCTGCGTGTCTCCACCTATGCGGCTCCTTTAATCATGGCTTTAATTTGTCTCCTTTTCACTCTCCCCCAGCCCCCAGCCGTGTTTCTTCAAGTTTCCAATACTGCTGCTATAGTATACACTTTCAGCCAATGACTGTCTCATGCTGGACCAAGGAGACTGCAGGTGTCTCACCTTGTCTCATCTTGTTCTCACCACCTTGGATTTTTGCTGCATAATCATTTATCCTCTCATGTGCTTTTCTGTCATAAGGAAACGTTAGCACTCTCTGGTCAAACATCCTCAAAGATAGACCACATGTTAGGGCACAAAATAAGTCTTAATAAATTCAAGAAGATTGAAATCATATCAAGCATCTTCTCTGACCACAATGGTATGAAACTAGAAATCAATTACAATAATAAAAAACAAAAACACAACCCGAAAAACATATTCAAACACATGAAGGCTGTATAACATGTTATTAAACCATGAATGTAAACAATAAGATCAAGGAAGAAATCAAAAGTTACCTGGGAACAAGTGAAAATGAACACACAGGAATCCAAAATCTGTGGGACGCAGTGAAAGCTGTCCTGAGAGGGAAGTTCATAGCACACGCTCTTTAAAGGCTAAATGTCCTACCCTGCTCTCCACCCTTCACTTCTGCCCTCCACTGGGCCCTTGACTCACCTTTTACTCTTCTGTATATTTAATGTCTCCCTTTCTTTTTCCTTCCCTTCCATTGGACTTACAAACATTCTTAGGTCTTTTCTAATTTTTTAAAAAGAAGCAAAAATCTCAGAATCCTCCCCTCAAATCTAGTATGTCCTTGAATTGCCACCCAATTTGTCTATTTTCAATGTTAAATTTCTCCAAGAAGTACCCTATCTCAGAATTTTTTAGGCACACATTGAAAATTCGAGGACCTCTTGGTCAGGAGACTCTTTAGGAAGTCACATTTGTAGCTACCCGTTCATGTGATTCCAGGTTTTCTGCATATTCTTCAACTAAAACATTTCCCAACAGACTGAATGCAAAAGCAGATACGAGAATCCGGCTGTCTTCCTAAGTCAGACATTAAAGCAGATTTAAAGAAATGTAAGCCAGTGCTCTCTTCCCACTAAAATTCTTTTGTTTGGGAAAATATAGCTATTTGTCATAAAGACTATGTTTTTTATGTTAACATATCATGACTTAATATCATTATTTTTATTTCTTAATTAATTAATTTATTTTTGTTACAGATGTTTCTCCTTTTTCCCCCACTGATACCTCCCTCCCCCTCCCTCCCCGCCCTGTCCCCAGCTTTGTTGTCCATGTCCATTGTTCATGCATACATGCATATAAGTTCTGTGGTATATCTCTCCCCGACCACCCCCTCTTCTGGGGATTGTCAGTCTGTACCCCACTTCCATGTCTCTGGTACTACCCCACTTATCAGACTGTTATGTTCATTATAGTCTACAAATAAGTGAGATCATATGATACTTGTCTTTCTCTGTTTGCCTTGTTTCACTTAGGATGACACTTTCCAGGTCCCTCCATGTTGTCTCAAAGGATAAGAGATCTTTCTTTCTTACCGCTGCATAGTACTCCACTGTGTATATGTACCACCGCTTTTTTATCCACTCGTCTACTGATGGACAATTGGGCTGTTTCCAGATCTTAGCTATTGTAAATAGTGCTGCTACAAACATGGGGGTACATATACTCTTTCTGTTTGGTGTTTCAGGCTTCTTAGGGTATGGGTCAAATGGGAGTTCAATTTTTAATTTTTCGAGGTAACATCATAGTGTTTTCCATAGTGGCTGCACCAGTCTGAATTCCCACCAGCAGTGTACTAGTGTTCTCTTTTCTCCACACCCTCACCAACACTTGTTGTTTGATGATTTGTTGATGGCAGCATGTGTGACAGGTGTGAGGTGATGCCTCATTGTTGTTTTAATTTGCACCTCTGTGATGATTAATGATGTTGAGCATTTCTTCATATGTCTCTTAGCCATTTGTATGCCCTATTTGGGCATCCTTGTCTGGTTCCTGTTCTTTAGGGAAATGCTTTTAGTTTTTGCCCATTGAGTATGATGTTGGCTGTAGGTCTTTCATATATTTAGTTCCTCTGCCAATTTTTTAATTGGGGTCTTTGTCTTCCTATGTTGAGTTGTATGAGCACTCTCTCTATATATATTGGAAATTAACCCCTTATCTGATGTATCATTGGCAATGATGCTCTCCCATACAGTAGGTTGCCTTTCCATTTTGATTGATTGTATCTTTTGCTGTGCAGAAGCTTTTGAGTTTGATGTAGTCCCATGTGTTCATTTTCTCCTTTGTTTCTATTGCCCTAGGTGATGTATCAGTGAAAATTCTGGTGCATATGATGTCTGAAATTTTGTTACCTACAGTTTCTTCTAGGATTTTTATGGATTCATGAGTCACATTTAAGTCATTTATCCATTTTGAGTTTATTCTTGTATATGGTGTAAGTTGGTGGTCTAGTTTCATTTTTTTGCATGTAGCTGTCCAATTTTCCCAGCACCATTTATTAAAGAGGCTGTCTTTACTCCACTGTATGTTCTTGCCACATTTGTCAATATTAATTGAGCATAATGTCTTGGGTCCATTTCTGGGTTCTCTGTGCAGTTCCATTGGTCTATATGCCTGTTCTTGTGCCAGTACCAGGCTGTTTTGATTGCAGTAGCTTTGTAGTATAACCTGAAATCTGGTAATGTGATTCCTCCGACTTTGTTCTTCATTTCAAGATCACTGTGGCTATTCGAGGTCTTTTTTGGTTCCATATGAACTTTTGAAGTATTTGTTCTAGTTCTGTGAAGTATGTCATTGGTATTTTGAAGGGGATTGCATTGAATCTATAGATTGCTTTGGGTAGTATGGACATTTTAATGATTTTAATTCTTCGAATCCATGAACAAGGTATGTGCTTCCATTTTTTATATCTTCCTCTGTATCTTTTTTCAATGTTCTGTAGTTTTCTGTGAATAGGTCCTTTATTTCTTTGGTTAAATTTATAGCTAGGTATCTTAATTTTTTTTGCCACAATGGTAAATGGGTTTGTTTTCTTAGTTTCTCTTTCTGTGAGTTCATCATTGGTGTATAAGAATGCTGTTGATTTTTTTATGTTAATTTTGTATCCTGCTACTTTGCCAAATTCATTTATTAAGTCAAGTACATTTTTTATGGAGTCTTTGTGGTTTTCTATGTATAGTATCATGTCATCTGCGAATAATGACAGTTTCACTTCCTCCTTTCCAATTTGAGTCCCTTTTATTTTTTCTTCCTGTCTGATTGCTGTGGCTAAGACTTGCAGTACTATGTTAAATAATAGGGGTGAAAGTGGGCATCCTTGTCTTGTTCCTGTTCTTTAGGGAAATGCTTTTAGTTTTTGCCCATTGAGTATGATGTTGGCTGTAGGTCTTTCATATATGGCCTTTATTATGTCAAGATATGATCCCTCTATTCCCACATGGCTGAGCGTTTTTATCAGAAATGGATGCTGGATTTTGTCAAAGGCTTTTTCGGCATCTATTGATATGATCATGTGGTTTTTATTTTTTATTTTAGTTATGTAGCATATCACATTTATTGATTTATGACTATTGTACCAGTCTTGCATCCCTGGGATGAATCCCACTTGGACATGGTGAATAATTTTTTTGGTGTATTGTTGGATCTGATTTGCTAGTATTTTGTTCAGGATTTTGGCATCTGTGTTCATCAGGGATATTGGCCTGTAGTTTTTCTTCCTTGTAGTGTCTTTTTCTGGTTTTCGAATTAGAATTATGCTGGCCTCATAAAACAAATTTGGAAATCTAACTTCTTCTTGAATTTTTTGAAATAGTTTGAGGAGAATGGTTGTTAGTTCTTCTTTGAATGTTCAGTAAAACTTCCCCGTGAAGCCATCTGGGCCTGGGCTTTTGTTTGCTGGGAGAGTCTTGATTACATTTATAATTTCCTTAGTTGTTACTGGTCTGGTCAAATTTTCTATCTCTTCACGATCCAGTTTTGGGACACTATGTGTTTCTAGAAATTTGTCGAATTTGTTGCCATATAATTGTTCATAGTATTTGCTAACGATCCTTTGTATTTCTGTGGTGTCAGTTGTTACTTCTCTTCTTTCATTTCTGATTTTGTGTATTTGGGTTCTCTCTCTTTGTTTCTTGGTGAGTCTAGCTAAGGGTCCATTAATCTTGTTTATCTTTTCTAAAAAATAGCTCTTTGTTTCATTGATTCTTTGAATTGTTTTTTGGACTCTATGTCATTTATTTCTGCTCTGATCTTTACTATTTCCTTCCTTCTATTTGCTCTGGGGTTTTCTTTTTGTTTGCTCTCTAGTTCTTTAAGTTGTGAAGTTACATAGTCTATTGGAGATTTTTCTTATTTCTTGAGGTAGGCCTGTAGTGCTATGAACTTCCTTCTCAGAACTGCTTTCGCTGCATCCCATAGATTTTGTGTTGTTGTGCCTTCATTTTCATTGGTTTCCAGGAAGTTTTTAATTTCTCCCTTGATCTCCTTGGTAACCCATTCGTTGTTTAATAACATGCTATTTAGCCTCCATGTGTTCAAATGTCTTTGCATGTTCTTGTTGTAATTGATTTCTAGTTTTATGCCATTGGGATCTGAGAAGATGCTTGATATAATTTCAATCATCTTGAACTTGTAGAGACTTAGTTTGTGTTCTAACATGTGGTCTATCTTTGAGAATGTCCCATGTGTACTTGAGAAGAATGTGAATTCTGTAGTTTTGGGGTGTAATTCTCTGTAGATACCTATTAAATCTATTGGTCTAGTGCTTCCTTTAGAGTCTCTGTTTCCTTGCAAATTTTTTGTCTAGAGGATCTATCCAGTGGTGTCAGTGGAGTGTTGAAGTCCCCTGCTATGATTGTATTGCTATTGATTTCTCCTTTGAAGTCTTCCAGAAGATTTTTAATATATTTTGGTGCTCCTATATTGGGTGCATATATGTTTATCAAGGTTATATCTTCCTGTTGGATAGATCCTTTGAATATTATGTAGTGACCTTCTTTGTCTCTAGTTATGGCCTTCATTTTGAAATCTATTTGATCACATATGAGTATTGCTACCCCGGCTTTTTTTTTCCTTTTTGTTTTCTTGGAAGATTTTTTTCCATCCCTTCACTTTTAACCTATGTGAGTCTTTTGTTGTGAGTCTCTTATAGAGAGGAGTCATGCTTTCTTATCCAATCAGCTACTCTGTGTCTTTTTTATAGGAGCATTCAATGCATTTACATTTAAGGTGATTATTGATATGTACTTATTTATTGCCATTTTTGTTTAGTGTGGTTCACTTTTTTGTCCCATTTCTCCTGCTAATTACTTTTAACATTTCTTGCAGTGCTGGTTTGGTGCTAATGTATTCCCTTAGCCTTTTTTTGTCTGGGAAGCTCTTTATTTGACCTTCTATTTTGAATGATAGCCTTGCTGGGTAGAGTAGTTTTGGATTCAGATACTTGTTTTTCATGACCTTGATTACCTCATGCCATTCCCTTCTGGCCTGTAGTGTTTCTGTTGAGAAGTCAGCTGAGAACCTTATGGGGTTTCCTTTGTAGGTAACCTGTTGCTTATCTCTTGCTGCTTTTAGGATTCTCTCTTTGTCTTTAATTTTTGGCAGTTTGATTACCATGTGTTTTGGTGTGGGCCTGTTTGGGTTCTTCTTACTTGGGGCTCTCTGTGCTTCTTGAACTTGAGTGCCTTCTTCCTTTACCAAATTAGGGAAGTTTTCTGTCACTATTTCTTCAAATATATTGTCTAACCCTTCTTCTTCAGGGACTCCTATGATGTGAATGTTATTACGTTTCCAGTTGTCCCACAGTTCTCTGAAGCTGTCTTCCAATTTTTAATTGTTTTTTTCCTTTCAGTTTTCTGATTGGTTGATTTTTTTCTACCCTATTTTCTAATTCACTGATCCGGTCCTCAGCTTCCTCTACTCTGCTATTTAGACTTTCCAATGTGTTCTTTATTTCTGATATGTCATTCTTCATTTCTTCTTGGTGGTTTTTAATTTCCAACTGGTAGATTTTCAACATTTCTATGTCTTTACTCATTGTGCTCATGTCCTTACACATGCTGTTGAGCTTCCTCAAGATCACGGCTCTGAATTCTAGTTCTGTTAACTTGCTTAACTGCACCTCATTTATCTCATCTTTGGTAGAGGTTTCTTGTTCTTTCATTTGGCTTTTGTTTCTGTGTTTCACCATTTGGCTATCACAGTGGGCTTTGGAGCCTGCCAAATTTTCCCTGTGGGTGTTGTTGTTCTGCTGTTTGTGGCTCCCTCTCCTGGGTTTGGATGAGCCAGGGAGGACCCACGTTAAACACCACTGTCAAGTCACGTCTTACTTTCCTGGTTAGAGTTGCTAGCCCAGGGATGGTACAGTTATCCTCTAGCTTTTTGCCTGGAGGCTATCAGTA
The DNA here is from genome assembly GCF_014108415.1 of Molossus molossus. Classification (NCBI taxonomy): domain Eukaryota; kingdom Metazoa; phylum Chordata; class Mammalia; order Chiroptera; family Molossidae; genus Molossus; species Molossus molossus. The sequence goes on from NW_023425403.1 coordinate 22,286,929, forward strand.
GAGGTTACCTGAAGAGCGTTGTCTCTTAGTTGAATGAAAAACTCCCTCAGGTGCTCAGCATAAGGGGATTTCCTGAGGGTGGGGCAGATGCTGGTTGTTAATGAGCCTCAATTTGCATTTCAATGGCCACTGGGTGGGGTTGAATCTCTGAGGGAGGGGCTTCTGCCTCTCCCCAGGGCCCTGGGAAGGAGTAAGATGACCATCGTCCTGTGTGGCAGCAACTCAGCAAAATCTCTGAGTGCCCTCCAAACCCCGAGTGTCCTCACACAGTTCCAGACCAGTCTGCCCTCCCTCTGCCAGGGCCCAAGGTGAGTGGCTTCTGCCAATTTAGCCTCTGTCCCGGCTCTGTGCTGTGGAGCTGCTTGGGTGTTTAACCCGAGGGCGCTGCTCCCACCCAAGGCCGCTGCTCCCAGCTGCTCACCGTGGGCTCCCAGTCCCACTCTCGCATCTCCGCAAGCCTACCGGGATTGAGTCAGTGTCCCTGGTTATGTGGTCCTCCAAGCTGCTGTTTCCTTACAATTTGTGTTTATTTTTGTTGTAATTCCAATTTGGTCCTGGGAGATGGTCTGTGTAGCTTCCATTCACTCTGCCGCCATTTTATATCTCCTAATATTGTTATTTTAAAATGAATTAGTAAATTTAAAAACGTCTTACTTGCTTCAGTTTAATTTCTTGTAGGCAAAATACTGGTCAAGATGGCCCATAAAATAAAAAACTTTCTGGGGTTCCTGAGCAATTTTAATAATCAAAAGGAGATTGGAGATGAAGAGGGTTAAGAAGAATTAGGTTGAAACCAGGATTCTTTTTTTCTCACCACTGTTCTCTCATTCTTTTATCTCTGACCATGCCATTGGCCACACCCGTACCCTACATCAGATTTCACAAAGTTATTTCTGTATTAAATAAATGTCCCTGGGCTTTGATTCCCCCAGTTTCTCGGCCATGGTTAGCAGTAGTTACTTTCCTATTCTTCATAACAAACTTCTTTCCTTCTACCTTCCTGGTTACCCTCCTGCTCTCTCTTAGTTCCTATTCCCTGGGATTATTTTCCCTCTCAGTTGTCTCCACATGCTTGTCCTTAAAGATATTTTTTCTCTAGCTTTTCCTAACTTTGCTCCAGATCTGAACATCTTCCCCAGGGTGTCAAACAATAAGCATTCCAGTTTTCAAATGAATATTCTGTCTCACAGTGTTAATGAGTCTATGACTAATATGAACAGCTTTCCCTCCAATAGTTGTTCTGCTTAATTTGATGACTACTTCTACTATAGACGCTCAATTCTCTTAATTAGCCAATTTTAAAACCCCTGAGTAGTTGATTTTTTTTTTTTTTTACTTTTCCCACCGTACCACACACGTGTTCTGTTTGTTCCTCTGTTTCTCCCATCCATTCGCAGACAGTGTTTGGAAACATCGTCACAAACCTAGGCTATGTCAATAGTCACTTATTAACATCTTCCTCTTCTACCCCCACAGACTTTGACTTGTCCAATTAACCTCCTGCATTCCCTCAGATTTACCATTGATCTCAACTTTTATTTTCAACCAGGAAAAGCCTTTTCCACCTGAAAAGCTTTAACATCATAATTCAGCTAACTGAGCTATTTAGGTGGACGAACCACTAAATACTTGAGTGAAGGAATGTTGGAAGTGTCTTCTGGGCTCTATGTCTCTGAACAGAGAAAGGCAATGGCTGAGGTGGGCCGAGACTTTTCCTGGCTGTCCTTTCCTTCCCCTAGTCCTCGCCACAGGCCAGTCAATTCTTCTAGACAGGAATACTTTTAGCTTAGGCATGGGTAGTGTGTGTGTGTGTGTGTGTGTGTGTGTGTGTGTGTATGAGAGAGAGGGGGAAAGAGAGAGAGAGAGGGAGAGAGAGGGGGGAAAGAGAGAGAGAGAGAGAGAGAGAGAGAGAGAGAGAGAGAGAGAGGCTAATTGCCAGCTTTCTAAGAACTGGAAAAAGATAAGAAGATAGAAGCCATCATCATTCAAATTAGGCTTTCACTTAATTTCCCTATTTTCAGTCTGAGACCACACATTTACACTCACTCATCTTGCCTTAAAATCTCTCGGCTTCAATGTCTTCAGAGAATAAGCTAAGCCTCCTGTCCCCTGAAGGGAAGGTTTAGTCATCTGCTTTTAATGTGTTGGAGCAGATCCGTGGATCTGTCTTAGTTATTCTTTCATGCATTCAATCCTTGTTTTCAGCACCCTTCCTCTTCACTATAGTCTCTGTGCACCTGGAGCTTCCAAATCTTGATCTTTTCTGTAGTTCTTTAACCCAAATCACCTTTCCTTTTGTCGGTCTCCTCTTCTGTAGGAATATCGTTTTCAGCGTTTATGGCTTTACTAAGTTAGTCATTGCAAAGCCATCAGCTTCCCATCACACAAAATTTGAATATACCTTATCTACTGTTTATCTCTTTTTTAGTATTTCTTTCCTTATCTTTTGGGTTAATACCCATTTGTTTCTTTCCTTACCCTCATTTTAGTGGTATTTCAAAAGGTGTATTAGTTATTTGTTACTGTTACATAGTACCATAGATTTAGCAGATCAAAACCACACATAGATAATATTAACTATCTATGAACTACTGAGGGCCAGGAGTATGGGCATGACTTAGTGGGGACTCACAAGGTGATAGTCAAGGTGCTTGACAGGGCTGGAGTCTCATATGAAGGCTCAAAGGAAGAAGCATCCAATTCTATGCACTTGTGATAATTGGAAGTGTCAGTTCCGTAGGAGTTGAACTGAGCGCCACAGTTCCTTAGTGACTGTTGGCCAGAAGTCCTTTGCCAATGACCCTCTCCATGTGGCAGCTTGCTTCATCAAAGCTAATGGTGGAGAGAGTCAGCTAGCAAGATGGAAGTCATCATTTTATGTAACCTAATCGCATATGTGACATTTATCACTTTGCCACATCATATTGGTTAGTAGAACAACACTTAAGATCAGGTGTAAAATACAAAGGTGTAAATATCAGGAGGTAGATTTGGGGCTGTCTTGGAGTCTGCCTGTGTAGGTAATAAACACATGTGTTCAACTGGAAGTCCTCATTACCTTTCACGTTCTCCAGGCTCACACGCCTATCATGCCAAGAAACCTGTTCTTGTCAAGGTCTGCAGTGACTTGCATCTTGCAAAATCCGATGAACTATCCCAAGACTTCATTATACTTCAATAACCACCTGAAACTGACCTACTCTCTTCTTAAATCACTTTATTTCCTTAGATTCTGGGATACCTCACCTCTCTTTTTTCCCTTCCACCCCTTGCCTTTGTGTCTCAGATCCCTTTGCTCGTGTGTCTGTCCTTCCTGACCTCTAAATGTTGGAGAGCTAACGGGATCCATTTTTAGTTCCCCGCTCTTTTGTAATTACATATTCTACCTAAGAAATCTAGTCTTATAACTTTAAAGTCCATCCATATATCTCAAATTTATATCTCTAGCTTCAATTGTGCTCTGAGCTCCGGAAAGAACCCAGATGGCATCTGCACTTGGACTCACAGACATCTCAAATTCACTGACTTAATACATAACAAACTTAATCACATAGAAACTCTACTCTTCCCAAATTTGTTCCCATTTCAATAAATGTCACTGCTTTTTACCCAATTGCTCAGGTAAAAATTTAGTAGTCTTTCCTTCTATTCTTTACACTCCACATGCAAAATATAGAATAAAATGTAGAAACATTTTTTTAACCTGTATTAGTGATAACAGCTCCGCTCGTAGGTTGTCAGGTAGTGTTGTGTGGGTTTGCTCTTTTTCAGAGGACTTCCCCTCCCCCGCTACGGAGTAGATGATAGAGGAGCTGTAATCCATCACAGCTTTAGTTCACCACATGACTGGTCCCCGTAAAACTTTCACTGCAATCTTTGTTGTGGAGAATTTAGTGGCTCACTCCAATGCTGGCCTCAATATACAATCTGAATAAAAATATGGGAGGCAAATCTGTCCACTAAATAATGGACTGATGCTCAAGAGGCACAACTGTAGCTTTATAGCACAGTCCAGGGCATATTTTCCAAACACCATTGTCAAGGATAAATTAAGATGTTTAATTTCTAGACGGAGAATGACTTTGATAAGCATGCAGTAAGATTTAAATATGTTTTTAGGTCTGTACATTAGATCTGGTTTGTTTCCATTCCTTCTTTCTCTTTCCCCTTAGTTCCATCTTCATTCCTTGTATGAAGTTTCTTGGTATCCAGATCCACAAATACTACTTCTGTAAAGTTGTTTGAGTAGAAGTTAAGCATTTTATTCTAGTGAGTAATTATTTGCACATCCCCTAAACAGACTACCTCGTAGTAGCATTTGGGCCTCAGGGCTTAGACGTGGTGTTTGAGAGATGCTGTCTGTGATTTAGTGGAAATGAGAAAACCAGGAAAGTCCTGACTATGAAATTCTAGTAAAAATTCTGAAAATCAAATCTAGAAAATGTGAGAAAAAAAGAAATGGAGGATGCCCTCTAATCTGCTGAAAGATTAAGTGGCTGATAACCCCAGTCTCTTAAAAGTACTTTCAAGAAAACCACTGTATTCTGCCCACTGATATGTTTCTACTTTTTTTTTTTTTTTACTAAAAAGTAATTAAACATATTTTTTTAGAGGAGAGATTGCTCTGATAATATAGGCAAGAAAAGCAAAGTTCTTTACTGTTTTATTGCCAGATTTTCAGCCATAGTTACAAAAGAAGAATCTACAAAAGGGAAACTATGCAAGTTGAATGAAAAACTCATTTTCAAATATTATTGCGCAGTATAAAATAATACCGTGTATTCAAATACCTAAAATCTTCTGAATCTTTTTAATGGTTTTAATACAACTTAGAGTGTTATATAGAGACAGTCTTAGGTAACTCTTTAAGGTATAGAGTTTTTAAATTCTCAACTTCAATGTATGCATCTATAAAATAATAACGTTGCCCGGCTGGTGTGGCTCAGTGATTGAACGTCAACCCATGCACCAAGATGTTGCCAGTTTGATGGCTCGTGGACCAAAGAGTCTCAGGTTCGATTTCAGTAAAGGGCACGTACCTCAGTTGCAGCTCATCCCAGCCCTGGTCGGGGTTGTGTGGGAGGCAACCAATTGATGTGTCTCTCTCACATCGATGTTTTTCTTTTTCTCCCTCCCTCCCTCCCTCCCTCCCTCCCTCCCTCCCTCCCTCCCTCCCTCCCTCCCTCCCTCCCTCTCTCCCTTCCTCCCTCCCTCCCACTCTAACTGAAGATAAATAGAAAAATATCGTCAAGTGAGGATTTAAAGAAAAAAAACAAAACAAGATACAGAAAAAAATGTATTGTTTCTAAATTATAATTGACATTGCAGATAATGCTATTTTTATTATAACTTCTTTTCAATCAAGTTATTTCCTTGGAGAACTCATATTCATAACTCATTGCAGACGTACTTGGTTATGTATTAATAGACATTTTATAGAGTATTGTTTTTCTTTTTTTTTAAATTAATTTATATTTGTTACAGATGTTTCTCCTTTTTTTCCCCATTGACACCCTCCTCCCCATCTCCCCACCCCGTACCCGGCTCTGTTGTCCATGTCCATCAATTATGTGTACATGCATATAAGTTCTGTGGTTTATCTCCCCCACTACCCCCTCTTGTGGGGATTGTCAGTCTGTACCCCACTTCCATGTCTCTGGGACTACCCCATTTATCAGACTCTTATGTTCATTATACTTCACTAATAAGTGAGATCATGTGATATTTGTCTTTCTCTGCTTGGCTTGTTTTGCTTAGGATAATACTTTCTAGGTCCCTCCATGTCATCTCAAAGGATAAGAGATCTTTCTTTTTTTTAATCCTCATCCGAGGACATTTTTCCATTTTTTTGTACAGACAGAGTGGGAGGGAGAGAGAGGAAGAGAGAGAGAGGGAAACATCGATGTGAAAGGGACACATCGAGTGGCTGCCACCCACACGACCAACCAGGACCGGGGACAAACTGCAACCGCGGTACATGCCCTTAGCGGGAACCGAACCCGGGCCTCTCCGGACCGCAGGTGGACGCTCTAACCACTGAGCCAAACCGGCCAGGGCGAGATCTTTCTTTCTTATAGCTGCATAGTACTCCATTGTGTATATGTATCAGAGCTTTTTTATCCATTTGTCTACTGATGGACATTTGGGCTGTTTCCAGATCTTAGCTATTGTGAATAGTGCTACTATGAGCATGGGGGTACATGTATTCTTTCTGATTGGTGTTTCAGGCTTCATAGGGTATATTCCTAGGGTGGGATCACTGGGTCAAATGGAAATTCAATTTTTAATTTTTTGAGGTAACATCATAGTGTTTTCCATAGTGGCTGCACCAGTCTGAATTCCCACCAGCAGTGTACTAGAGTCCCCTTTTCTCCACACCCTTGCCAACACTTGTTGTTTGATGATTTGTTGATGGTAGCATGTGTGACAGGTGTGAAGTGATGCCTCATTGTTGTTTTAATTTGCATCTCTCTGATGATTAGTGATGTTGAGCATTTCTTCATATATCTCTTGGCCATTTGTATGTCCTGTTTGGAGAGGTGTCTATTTAGTTCTTCTGCCCATTTTTTAATTGGGTTCTTTGTCTTCCTTTTGTTGAGTTGTATGAGTATTCTATATATTTTGGAAATTAACCCATTATCTGATGTATCATTGGCAATGATGCTCTCCCATACAGCGGGTTGCCTTTCCATTTTGATGGTTGTTTTGCTGTGCAGAAGCTTTTGAGTTTGATGTAGTCCCATGTGTTCATTTTCTCCTTTGTTTCTGTTGCCTTAGGTGATATAGCAGTGAAAATTCTGCTGCGTATGATGTCTGAAATTTTGTTGCCTACATTTTCTTCTAGGATTTTTATGGATTCATGAGTCACATTTAAGTCATTTATCCATTTTGAGTTTATTCTTGTATATGGTGTAAGTTGGTGGTCTAGTTTCATTTTTTTTCATGTAGCTGTCCAATTTTCCCAGCACCATTTATTAAAGAGGCTGTCTTTACTCTATTGTATGCTCTTGCCACCTTTGTCAAATATTAATTGAGCATAATGTCTTGGGTCCATTTCTGGGTTCTCTGTTCTGTTCCATTGATCTATGTGCCTGTTCTTGTGCCAGTACCAGGCTGTTTTGATTGCAGTAGCTTTGTAGTATAACCTGATATGCGGTATTGTGATCCCACCTACTTTGTCCTTCTTTTTCAATATTGCTGTGGCTATTCAGGGTCTTTTTTGGTTCCATGTGAACTTTTGAAGTATTTGTTCCTATTCTGTGAAATATGTTGTTGGTATTTTGATAGGGATTGTATTGAATCCATAGATTGCTTTGGGTAATATGGACATTTTAATGATGTTAAATCTTCCAATCCAAGAACAAGGTATGTGCTTCTACTTTTTTATATCCTCTATTTCCTTTTTCAATGTCCTTTACTTTTCTGCAAATAGGTCCTTCACTTCTTTGGTTAAGTTTATTCTTAGGTATCTTAATTTTTTTTGCCGCAATGGTAAATGGGATTGTTTTCTTAGTTTCTCTTTCTGTGAGTTCATCATTGGTGTATAAGAATGCTGTTGATTTCTTGATGTTAATTTTGTGTCCTGCTACTTTGCCAAATTCATTTATTAAGTCTAGTAAATTTTTGATGGAGTCTTTGTGGTTTTCTACGTATAGTATCATGTCATCTGCAAATGATGACAGTTTCACTTCCTCCTTTCCAATTTGGATCTGTTTTATTTTTTCTTCCTGGCTGATTGCTGTGGCTAAGACTTCCAGTACTATGTTAAACAAGAGAGGTGAAAGTGGGCATCCTTGCCTTGTTTCTGTTCTTAAGGGAAATGCTTTTAGTTTTTGCCCATTGAGTATGATGTTGGCTGTAGGTCTTTCATATATGGCCTTTATTACATCAAGATATCATCCCTCTTTTCCCACATTGCTGAGTGTTTTTATTAGAAATGGATGCTGGATTTTGTCGAATGCTTTTTCAACATCTATTGATTTGATCATGTGGTTTTTAGTCTTCATTTTGTTTATGTGGTATATCATATTTATTGATTTGTGAATATTGCATCAGCCTTGAATCCCTGGGATGAATCCCACTTGGTCATGGTGAATAATTTTTTGGTGTATTGCTGGATCTGATTTGCTAGTATTTTGTTTAGGATTTTGGCATCTATGTTCATCAGGGACATTGGCCTGTAATTTTCTTTCTTTGTAGTGTCTTTTTCTAGTTTTGAAATTAGAATGATGCTGGCCTCATAAAACAAGTTTGGAAGTCTTCCTTCTTCTTGAATTTTTTGAAATAGTTTGAGGAGAATGGGTATTAGTTTTTCTTTGAATGTTCGGTAAAACTTCCCCGTGAAGCCATCTGGGCCTGGGCTTTTGTTTGCTGGGAGAGTCTTGATTACCTCTTCAATTTTCTTAGTTGTTATTGGTTTGTTCAAGTTTTCTATCTCTTCCCTTTCCAGTTTTGGGAGACTGTGTTTCTAGAAATTTGTCCATTTCGCTTAGATTGTTGAATTTGTTGCCGTATAATTGTTCATAGTATTTGTTAATAATCTTTGTATTTCTGTGGTGTCTGTTGTTACTTCTCTTTCATTTGTAATTTTGTGTATTTGGGTTCTCTCTTTCTTTGTTTCTTGGTGTGTCTAGCTAAGGGTCTGTCAATCTTGTTTATGTTTTAAAAAATCCAGCTCTTTGTTTCATTGATCCTTTAAATTGTTTTTTGGTCTCCATGTCATTTATTTTTGCTCTGATCTTTACTATTTCCTTCCTTCTACTTGCTCTGGGGTTTTTTTTTGTTTGCTTTCTAGTTCTTTAAGTTGTGAGTTTAGATAGTCTATTAAAAATTTTTCTTGCTTCTTGAGGCAGGCCTGTAGTGCTATGAACTTCCCTCTCAGAACTACTTTTGCTGCATCCCATAGATTTTGTGTTGTTGTGTGTTCATTTTCATTGGTTTCCAAGAAACGGTAAGGACGGGATGCTCTCAACAGTGAAATGGGATGATGAGATTCTAAATCATTCAGGGTTGATAATGCAAACACCATGACTTGAAAAGCTAAAAAACATCAACTATTTAGTCAAATGTCAATGTATTGAAGCCTATTAAATGTGTGTGCATTTTTACTATAGTCCTCAAATTATATTTATAGTCTCCTTCAAACAGAAGTGAATTTTGGTGGTATTTTTTTTAATAAAAAATAAATTAGTCATGCAAATTTTGTTATTGGCCTGGGAAGGGACTCCTGCAAGTGCGGGACTCTGAAAGTTACCATAATTACCATAGAAACCATAATGCCATCTCAGTTCATAGATGATTTCAAAACATGGCAAGCATGAAGACATATAAGTTAAATTAAATATTAGCTCCATCATCACAGAATGGCAATATTAAAACATTTAGATAGTTCATGAGAGCTTTTATTGATGATCTGAGGCTCTGTGTACAGAAACATTGATGTCTGATTGTACTAACAATTTCATCAATGTATATACCAATATGAATAGTTCAGACCTCAATTCCAACATTTCCTTCAGAACTGGGGCTCAGTTTGTCAAAATCAGGCTCACTACAATTTCCTTTATTAATATCCATTTTACTTTGCTTATATAGGTAGTCTGTGGGCTAAGTTAAAGCATGTTATATTATTGAGCATTCTGAGTATTCCAAGATTAAAATATTTTCGATTATTTTGGTTTCTTGTTAGTTAATGCATACCACAACTCTCTTTGAAAAAACATATTTGAGCCAAGGTGGCTTTAGGCATGTATTTAATGTTTGAATGAGATCGAGAAGAGAAAACAAATTAATCTGTCATAATAAGAACTTTTCTAAATGGCATAACTATAATTTCATTCCAGGTGATTTTGTGGAGTTGAAATATTTTACTCTGCTCTTCTGTTTCCTAAAAAATTTTGATGTGGGTTTTTTTATACAGATCAGCAGATAAATACTTAGATACTAAAGTAAAAACAACACAAACACATCTTCTACCTGTGCCCAAAATGTTGCTGCTTCAGGACCATGGACCTTCCTCAGAATCATCTACCCATTTCCCCAGTGAATCCTTAGACTAATACACAAGGTGGGGCAAAAGTACGTTTACAGTTGTTTGTATGGAAAATAAAGCCATAATTAATAAATAATGATACAAGAATAAATTCGTGTTTTGTGTGCTCACACCTATAAACCTACTTTTCCCCACCCTCTATTTTTGAGTTAAATTGTTATTATTTATAAGTAAGACCATGCATGCACATGAGAGTTTCTGTGACATTTGTCTCCATGGCAGGTGCTTTATCTTACTGATTATTCTGGCAGAAAACATAGACCAAAAATATTCCTGTGAGAAATAAAAACAAACCTTCATTCTCCAAAAACAGAAAGAAGCCAGCACTGTTACTGTTCAGGTTGCCCTGGGACCTGTGAACAAGTCTCGTAAACCTCCTGGAGCCATTTGATGTCTGTGAGTTTGGCTGAAACTCAGAGAAAGGGTTGGAGACAGGATGGTCTACAAATAGAAAAGCTAGAGTTTCTGAGTTGGCTTTGATCTTCTGCTATTTAAAAATTTCCAAATTATCACCCCATATGCCTTGTTTTGTCCTTTAAAAAATGAGTTTTTTAATCTAATGATGTAAAATATAAAGTAAAGAGGACATTTAGAGCGTAGAAAGCATTATGTTCATTATATCACTGGACCAGTTTAGTCATCAGGAGCAGTGTGGTGAAAACTTCAAATCCATTTTAAAAATGTGAGATTTGTGGTTTTATTTACTCTTTGTATCCTTAAGTGTCAATGGCTTAGAATAATTCAGTATTACTTATTCAGGAATTACTGAATATACTTAAAATTACTTTTTTTTTTTTTTTGCATAAAACTCCCTTGAGTGCAGTTGGCTTGAATTTAGAGGTTTTGGGGAACCCTGGGCTGGGTTGGTTAGGAGCAGCAACAGCTAGAAGTCAGGGGACAGTGGCAGGCGCAGGAGGTGCCATTTTCCTAGTGTCTGCATAAGCTAGACAGTTGACTCACATGAGCTCATTTAGTCCTCACAAGAGTGGAGTTACGATAAATAGGTACTGTAACCCCCACTTTACAGACGGGGCGAGCTGTGAGGCTGCAGAGTCAGAACTCAAAATTCTGTCTGCCTCCCTGTGCTTTCTGGGGACAGGCTGTCGGGCTGCCATCCAGGCCCAGGCAGGGACTGGCCCTCGGAGGCCTCCGGACAGGGACTGGGGAATGGAAGATGGGGCTGCCGAGCGACAAGACCCTCTGAGAGGGAGGCCATTTTATTTATTTAAAAACAATTTTTTTTTTTTTTTTAACGATTTTAAAGAGAGAGGAAGGAAGAGGGAGAGAGATCGAAACGTTGATGAGAGAGAACATCGACTGTCCGCCTCCTGCATGCCCCCCAGTGGGGATCAGGCCCACAACCTGGGCACGTGCCCTGACTGGGAATTGAACCGAGGACCTCTTGGTGCGTGGGTCAATGCTCAACCACTGAGCCTCACCAGCATGGGAGGGAGGCATTTTAACTAATCAAAGAATATCAACTATAGGCCCCAGCCAGGTAGCTCAGTTGGTTAGAGCATCATCCCAATATGCCAAAGTTGTGGGTTTGATCCCTGGTCAGGGCACATACAAGAAGCAACCCATGATTCATAAGTAAGTGGAACAACAAATTGGTGTTTCTCTTTCAAATCAATAAGTAAATACAAAATTTATTTTTAAATTAACTATATAAAGGAACTCTATTTCCTTCCAGAGTTATAATTAAAATTTTCAGGTGTCAAAATTAAGGCTATACATAATAAAGTCATTTTTCTTCATAGAGGGATTTACAAATAAGGGATTAGTTGAATTATGTAATACCTTATTATGATGACTGAGTAACGCGGTGGTATTATTTTTCTAATGTGGGGAAATACGACATAGAGCAGGTAAACAAGGGCTCAAGTGGATTTGAGCGTATAAAAATGTAGTGACAGAAATCAGCGAGCTCTGTTCTTGAATCCTGCTAACTGTAACTTTGGTTGAACAAATCAATTAAGATACAGCTCACACAGCTGCAGAGTTTGGAAAAGTCGCAGTTACTTCATGCAAGTGTAGTTTGTGTTGGAGTAAAAAGTTAAATCTGGAAAGATTTCAAAACCCTTCAACGGCTGCTCAATCACTCGGAAGTCGAATTAACTGTAAATTGTGAATTCTTTGCAAACATTTAGAGTCTCTTTGAATATACATCTGCTGAGTGTGTACTTTAAAGAGATACAGGGATGATTCCTGAGGTTTCATTCCTGCACAGCAGACAGACAGACTTGAAAAAAAATAATTATAATAATGTAGGTGCTAAATGGAACGTACACACAAGGAAGACACACAAGCGGGAGCAATTGGTTCTGTTTGGGAGCATCTGGGAAAAATAGAAGAGTTGAATTTTGAGATGGGTCTGGAAGGAAGACTAGACATCTACAAGGCAGAAAAGGGGAAGGAAGTTCTAGGTAGGGGGAACAGAGTTAAAGGTACAGGAGAAAGAAAATATTTATTTTAGTGTGGCCAGAATACACCAAGTACACAGAAGAAGATATAGAAAAGGGGTTGACTATTTCTGCAGCACTTAGAGTGGGAAGGACCTTCTTCTAAAGAGAAGTTTCAAGTTTATAGCAACAGGAATCCACTAGAGATACTATGTCAAGAATGACAAGATAATAGCTGTATTTTTGAAGATTAACTCTGGTAGCAGGAAGGAGGTTAGCTGGGTGTGAGAAGTGAAAATGAAGCAGTAGGACGGGAACTTACAAAAGGCCGAAGAATGACAGAGGCCCCCGACTGGGGACGAGGGGAGATAGGTGATCAGTTTAAAAGCTGCTTCAGAGGGGAATGCCCTGAAATTGGGACTCCCAGTGACTAGACTCATGGGAGGGAAGGACGCAGTGAGGAGAAAAGTAAAGGATGATGCCTACTTTCTGATCTCTAAGCATAAGAACCAAAAAGAACGCACTTCATCTGACAATTAGGAAGGCACTGGGGAATTCTGAACCATTTCAGTAGGTTGGTGGTGGGTAGGGGAAGGAGGTGGATTCCTTGAGCTGATACATAAAAAAGAACTGAGAATGTTTGTTTGTAAAAGGAAAGGAGGGTCAAAGGAAAGGGTCTTGTTACAGCTGCTTTGTTTGAGTGGGGCAACATGATGTTCGTGGAGAAAACTGGGAAACTGGAGCCATCTGGCATTGAGATTGGCAGGGCAGATGCAGAAGGAGGACTAGAAGGGGAAAGAACTGATAATACTTTGATGGCAGTTTCTTAGGTGAGTAGAAGTGAATTTTAAAAGAAAACTATGAGTTGAGAACTTTATATAAAGTTCTTTACATGTCCCTTCTGAGATTGAACTGTATAGCTCTAGTACCCAAAGTAAACACACTGATATAAATCCTAGCACATTGCTGGTACTCAGGAGTCTGCTTAGTAACATGAAAATAAAAGTGATAGTGGATTTTGACCTCATTCTTTAGATTCTCTTTTGGAGACATCAACAACAGAAAAAAAGATCCTGCAATTCCAAAGCAAGAATAATGACACCTAAGTAAAATGACTTTCTCCTTCTACCTACAAAACCAAGATTGGTTTTGGTTAGTCTCAAAGACAGGAATCTCAGTTGGAATGACAGATGTTTTTGTCCCTGAATATATCTGCTTTCTGGTATCTCAAGGATTTCAGTCCACTTTGGACTGAAGAAAAATCACTCACAAATGCTAACCCAGGCATATTTTAGACATTCAGTTGGATATCTGGGTCCAGAATCCCCTTCCAGAATTTCTCTAGGCCCCAAAGATCCTATTTATTGGCTAGGACCCTAGATAAGGCCAGAGCTCCCTGCACCATTTGAACTAGGAGGCTTCCATCTTGCTCCTTGGGGAAGAGTTGAAACAAAACCAATGGTTATGATTAAGAAGAAAAGACAACATTTTCCATGAGAATGTAATCTTCTGTATGGTTGGTCACCAGTTATTTTTTGGACAGTCATTTAGTTTCCGTCAAGATAGCTAATTGTTCTGCTAAATTATCTTTATAAGATGACTTGCCTCCTTGAGAAATTCCTTTCCCAAATGAATGAGAATTAAAAGATCTCTCTCTCTCTCTCTCTCTCTCTCTCTCTCTCTCCACACACACACACACACACACACACACACACACACACACAAATTCTCAAATATATATATATATATTCCCATATATATATATACAGTGTGTTGAAATTTGGTTTGTTGCAAAGTAACTTGAATTCTAGGCCTGGGTCCAGGGGTGGAGATGGTTGTAACATTCCGCTGAGAACTTCACTCTTGGCTCTCAACTTGAAACCAAAAATCCCTATTCAAATCAGATATATGAAGTATTGGGCTCTAACATGAGGAGGAACTGAAAAAAGGGGGCTATTCATAAAGATTTAGTAAGGAAGTTAGAAGGAATTATGTGGGAAGGAAGGCAAGAGAATAACTGTGGTATCATTACATGCCTGGGCCAGGTACAGAACGTCAGGGGCCAGTGCTGCACTCCACACAGCCCAGTTATCATGAGGACAACATGAAGTCATTTCCTACGCTCTCTAATCTGTTTTGGAAATGCTTTCTACCAGGTGTCTCTTATGGGACACACCAAAGAAAAGAGTTGATATGTTCAATTACTCTTACTGTTCAAATATTTGAAGTACTAATTCATCACTCATGACATTAAATTGGTATTTTCACATCGCTGTAAGTTTAACAGGGGTGAATCTTTTCACAACAATGAATCAAGTGCCTCCTGAAAGGGAGGATGTTAACCTTGGGGAAGATCTTGTGGGATGACTCTAAAACACACGGAAGCGTCTGGCTCCCTGGGCTGTATATTAGATGTTAACAGAATCTGAACCCCAAGTGTGTATGGAAAAACCTCTCTGACTTTGCTGTATGGCTAGGGATGCTGGGAAGGGTGCAAAATGTTAGAGGAGCTACGGATGAACTCAAAACTAGTTCTAAGGTGCTTACTGGGTGCAATTTGATGAAATGACTATATATGGCCTTACCACTGGTCTGTAAAGAGATAAGTAACCATATGGGGAGAGGAACATTATATTGTGGCCATGCTAGGAAGGGGACTTAATTCTCTATTGACAAGGGTGTGTTTGCAGGTTTTCACTCATTACAATTTTCTTAGAACATCTTTGCTAAAACCCAGCTGTTTTATGGGTCTCTTTGACATGTCACAAGAACCCAAGAGAGGAAATGGAGCCAATGAATGTAATCTGCAGGCATAACTTGCAGAGGCAATTTAGGGAAAAAAGTAATTATCCTTTTTGAAATTTTGCCATTTCACAAAAGTTATCACCTCACCTCTTAAAGTTTTGAGTTTATACTGGTGCTAGTTAAGATTTTTATTTTATATGTTTCTTCTTAGAAATTCTTATTTCAACAGAAGTTAGTCCAAGGTGTCATCCCTGGTATCATAATCATTATCATTTTAAAATTTGACCAAAGAAACATAAGCACACACACACACACACACACACACACACACATATGTACAGTCTTGTATGTACTTAGAGACATTAGAAAGTAATTCTGTTTATCCTCATTTATTCACCAATTAACAAAATGTATATGATTGGCTGTAATTATATACAGCCAATGCTAGAGAGATAACACAGAATAAGAAATAGTCACAGTCTTTGCCCTCAAAGAGATAACGACCCAGTGGGAACAGATCATTGTAAAAACAAACAAGCCCCTGGCTGGGTGCTCAGTAGGTTGTGGGTTCAAGCTCTGGTTGGGGGAATATGGGAGGCAGCTGATGGATATTTCTCTCTCACATTGATGTTTCTTTCCTCCCACCCCTCTAAAAAAAAAATAAAAAATAAAAATAAAATAAAAAATCCTTGGGTGAGGATTAAAAAAATAAACAAAAACAGAAAAGCAATGATATAATAACAAACTGGAAGAAGTGTTATATGCAAAAGTGTGATGAGAGAGTAAGTAAACCAGTTTGCTGAGGTAATGGATTGCTTTTCTAAGTCATTGAAATTGAATTAGCCTGAGAAGTCAGAGGAATTAGGTAAGGATATTAGCTGTGGAAAAATCCGGCAGAGGAAACAGCAAGCACAAAGGCACTGAGGTTGGCAAGAATGGCAAGCTTTAAGGGCATGTTGCAAAGAGGCCTCCGAGTGAGATGAGGCTAGAGTTAGGCACAGCCCAACCCTTCAAGAGCATTACATACGGTTCTGGGAAGCAAAGGGTAACTGGGTTAGGTTTACACTTCAAAAAGGCTCCTCTGACCACTACATGTGACAAAGTAATTGGAGGGAGAAAGAATGAAAGCAAAGAAAGGATGAAGGCTTAGATTTGGATGGTACTTAGTGAAGACAAATAAAAGAGACTGATGTCAAGTGACAGGACTTGGGGATGGGTTGGATGAAGAAAAGGTGTCAAAGATTATTATCAGAGTAGGAATTAGTAATTGATTGATAGAAAAGGGTACTAGTGGAACCAGGCTTTAAATATTTATCCTATTCCATTTAAATTCATTCTGTGCCAGACTATTTGGTGCTTACTAGATGCGAGTGTGGCGCTGGGCATCCTCATGGCCGGCAGTGTGAAAAGGGTGGAAAACAAGATATGGGACCACTGCCTGTTATAGGCTCACATTCAAATACAATGTTTCTCATTCCCCATAGAGGAAAGAGAAACAATAACTATATAACACCCCCCCCCCCACATATGTACACACACATACAAAGAAACAAAGTTGTATACACACATGCATGTCTGTATAGGTGTATGTGCATTATAGATGTATATTTAAATTTGAAGTATTTGCATCACGTACACATCTCAATTAAGTACATGTTGCAAGGAGACTGAGGAAGATAAAAATAAATAGTTACTATGAAGGTGAGGATGTGAACTCGAAAAGTTGCATGAGACTGTTTTCTCCTTAAAATAAATTTAAATGTTTCAAAAAATATTGTCTTATATCTTCACATTATTGCAGAAGAAACTTATGATACAGGTTCTATTTATCAAATAGAGCTCATACAAAGAAATTAGGCATGAGTCTTCAGCTATATAATCCATTTTTAATCTATGTTGTATCCCTACAATCATGAGAGTAATATTATCAGTAATAATAATGATAAATAACAATAATAACAATCATCGGTATTTAGTAATTTTTAAGAATCACATGCACAGGAAAACAAACAGATTGCATTTTAGTGTGGTTTGAACATTACCTTTTCAGTATTTATCTTTGAATTCTAAACTCAGTTTTGTTCTCAAACTGACTTCACAGCAGACAGAATATGGTTAATGAGTAATTCTGTTAAATATTTGCCAAATGTAATGGAGGTCACCATTTCTAGTTTTGCCAGGGCATATTGTTGGTCAGAAGCCCTTTGTTGAACAAACTCAACTTGGATGTTGGTTCCAAGAGTTTAAACATACAGGACAGTTACTAATCTGTGAATTCTTCAGGCTCCTTTCATCTCGTTTTCCTCACGTGATAGTTTTTTGCTTATTTCAGTTTTGTATGTATTTCTTTTGATTGCTTGTTAATGTCTCCTATTTATAGTGATAGTATTATCTAATCTCTAAGATACTATAGAATTGTTCTTTACCATTGCTATACTGTGCAGACTGTGGAACATGCTTGGAACCCTTAGAGGTGAATTTACCATGAAGCTAATGAAGCCTACTCTTCAGGGCCTCTCACATCCAAGGGCCCCTTTAATGTTCTTGGACTTAAATTTGCATTTTAAAATCTGTGTTCTTTTCCTTTAAAAACATCTGAATTTTATGAGCTTCAGGCCCTGGAAAAGGTATCTGGCCCTGCTTTGCATTTGTATTGTAATAATTAATTTGTTTTTACACCTTTCTCACAATACTTAGCTTCATGAGAATAGGGGTGATGTTTGTTTTTCTGCTATCTAGCATTTATTTTGGTAAATGCTCGGTGAATGAATAAATAATATGAACATTTAGTGGCTGTTTTGGAGCTGGCTCTGGAGAGTGAGATCTCTTGCATTCATGAGTCTTCATCAATGCCAACTTTATTGCAAAGTTCTTTTTAAAAAAGTAGTCTTTATACAAATTATCTTGTTACTTCATTTAAAAAAGTTAAAAGCATCTATTTGTAGAATTGTGGATTAAATTCTCATTTTTGTTAATATGCACAGTATTTTGCAAGAACGCTATTTATCTTCCCATGTTAATGTTCTTTCATGTTATTATTTTCATTATAAAATTTTCTTGGAGTATTTTCAGTGAGAGAAATGGTCAGATATGTAGATTCTGAGGATGCTTCTAAAAGTTAAGCCTAGCTAAAGAAACATGTTATGGTGCATGAATGCACTTATCTTAAGCTGTCCTTTAATATCAGATATCAATTTTGTCTTTTTTTCCCAAGTTGCTTATTTATAAACCTCCACGCTGTTTTACAGGAGTTGACATTTTTGACATGTTAGAGCCACTATAGTTTCTATGATATACATTCTAAGAGTTGAACAGTACACAACAAATTCATAAAATTATACTTATGAAGATATGTCACCCTTCCTAAATTAGACAATTGAGATTAATATGTTTATGTTCAGAAAAACAAAAATATTTTTCTTCCTTTCTCCATCTATGTTCCAATCATTTCCAAGGCATTTAAAAAAAAATTCATTTGCCATTCCCTCATAACAGAGATGAATAATTTGAGAACAGTCTCAAATTCATGATAAATCACAAATATTTTAACTATCAAAGAAATGGACTTTTATTTCATTAATCTTTTAGCTAGTCATAAATAATGTAATAAAATAAGCCTCTGAAAAAATTAACATGAGGTAACAAAGGATAAAGACTTATAAGCAATGTACTGGTAGGAAAAAATTTTTGGACTTTGCTATGCATTTCCTGACGAGTCAGTTGCAGCTGGCAATTAAAATATGCCTCCAGAATCTGAACAAGGTCCCAGGAAGCAATCTTGTCACCCAGCTGCTGCTTCATCACCTTTCTTTAATGTTTCTTCAACATTTATCTTTGTGCTTTTTTGTCTTTTTTTTTTTTATCACATCAAACCAAGGAAAAACAAATATTGAATGCTCATTGATATCTACCTTCCTCTTCATGTCTGCTCATTCCCCAGGCCTGTGCCTTTCCACTGGAGCCCTGACATTACTTAGTGGCTCCGTGTTTTATTGTAAAGATGCTGCATATCAGCAAGCTTTTCTGTAAGTCATTCATGCTTGGTTTGGGAAAACTGTCATCCACTCCGATAGATTTGTTCCAATGAAAAAGTATCACAGAATTGTGGAAACTTCCATTATCCTCAGTGAAACATGACTGTAATAAGAAATTAATAACCTGTTCTGTAAAGTAAAACATCTAGATACAAAACAAAAGTGACTGAATTATAGTATTTCCATAGCTGTGGGTTTTGCTTCTGGCTTCCTGGTTCTTGGTTAGCTCTGAAACTTTCTTTAAACTCAAAAAAAAAAATTTTTTTTTTATATCCTTCAATTAAAAAAAAACAATGATCTATCACATGTAGCCATTTTATACTAAGCCCTTACAGGGTCTCGTATCCTGGAGAGAAAGTACCTTCTGGAAAGGGCTCCCCTTTTCTGAAGTTTGCTGTTTCCTGCTTGTGGAGCAGTGTCCTCTCCTGGGAAAGCAGAGTTATTTCCGCCAATGTTGGGACTCCATGTTACATTAGAATGTGTGGAATATTATAGTGCTATTCAGATATATTCATAATGTTTTCCCAACATTGCTGTTTTTATGGCCCAGTGAAATTTACATTTTTGTTGTAAGGCTCTCAGAAGATATTTGAATATCAAACTTTCTCAAAATGATGGCAAAACTGCTCAGATATCTTTTCACAATTAAAGCCACTCAACAGGATTTGGTTCTTATTACAATGCAAATTAAACGAGAATAAAATTATTCTTATTTTAGGACAATTTCAAAATGTTTTTCACCCCCCCTTCCTTCCCACATACAAGGAGGCGCCCCAGATTTCACCTTTATCTAAATCGTGGCAATTAGAAAATATACCCAGAAAGCTGCATGTAGGTAATGGTGCAGTTAGCATTTACCCCACAGAAGGGAAAATCAGGAGCAAGTCACTTTGAAAGTGGAATAAGTTGATATCATATGCCGAGTGTTCATACTCACCTCTTCCTGACCAGAACACAAATCTATCACTGTAAATTAACATTCGAAGTCAGCCACAGCTATGATATGAGAATGTTTTCTTGACATGGTTCTGGATCATTCTGATCATTAAAGGCGGATTACTCTGGCCTTTAAGTTTTGTCCTTTGCAGCTGGCCGCGAACGTTTCGGACTCTCGCTGCTCTGTGGGGTTCTCCACCAGAGGGAGGACGAGGGACGGAGAAGCAGGCTTCACGGCAGCTGGAGGAAAGTTTGACTCGGAGAGAGCCAGCATTAACGAGCTAAAGGGCTCTCGTGCTGGCTCTCCACGCTCTCGCCGGCTTTCCCGCTCAGCTGAGCTGAGTGACGCCCAGCTGTTGCAGAAATGTTGTTGTTGATCGCCTTTTAACCAGGGTTTTACAGTTCATTTGAAATTCAGTTGTAGTGAGAGCGTTTAGGGCATTCCCTTTGAAGAGGTCAGGCTATTATTAATTTATTTTAGGAAAAGCAGAAGATGAGGTTTAACGGGAACGTTGTTAAACCCATGAAGAAAGGCCACACGCACACACGCAATCAAAACACGCAATCAATAGCAGACCTACGAAGATGATCTGACCACCTTCAAGGTTCACTGAGCCCTTCTGTGTACCCAGGACTGTCTTACACGCAAACTCCCTTCCACCCAGAGTTTATCTTGTCCTACGTGCGTGTAACTAACTAAAATCAGAAAGGAATGAACCCCAAACTCTCCTGGGTAAACAGCAAACATTCGCCTCCTTCCCAGGGGTTCCAGAGCCTTAATTGGGGGGCAGGTGTCAGAGTTCCAAACTTTTGTCTTCAACATTGCTGTGCATTCAAGGAAACGGGTCCTTCGGAGCGCTGCCTGGCTCTGGGAAGCGAGGAGCGCGAGCCCCTGGGTTCCTTCCTCCGTCCTTGAATCTCCCCGGACCGCTTGGTTCGGTTCCCGCGGCGGCAGCGGCTGCTGCAGCGTCTCCGCGCAGGTTCCAGCGACCCCTATCGGGGGTTCCCTGCATCCGCTGGGCGCGCCGCCGCCCCCCGCCCGCCTGCCCTCCCGTCCGGGCTCGGGGAGGGAAAGGGGCTGCGCCCGGGAGCGACGAGCCCAGGCTCCTCCCGGTGGCGTGTCTGCGCCTTGGGGTGGGGGTGTGGTAGGGAAGAGGGAGGGGGCGAGGGAAGGGGAGGGTGAGAAGGAGGCGCCAGCCTCCAACCTGCGGGCGGGAGGTGGGTGGCTGTGGGGCAATTGAAAAAGAGCCGGCGAGGAGTTCCCCAAAACTTGTCGGAACTCCGGGCTCGCGCGAGGACAGGAGCAGAGCGGTGGCGGCTGCCTGGGCGATGCAAGCGCGGACAGGACAGTGAACGTCTTTCCCTCTTCGGGCTACAAGCGCGCCGGACAGGAGCCAGGACAGCAACCCACAGCGGCGGGACCCAGTGCGGCGGGACCCGCGGACTTCCCAGGACGACAGGAGCAACCCCGAGAGCCAGGGAGACCGCCAGACTACGGGATCGCTGGTCCCAGGTGGCCTGGACCGCACGCCGCGTCCGCGCCGCCCCAGCAGGCGACAGGAGACGCCCCCCGCGCTGCACGAGCCGCCCGGTCGTTCTCCCCCTCGAGCGACAAACTTTCCCAAACCCGATTCCAGCCCTTGGGCCAAACTTGTCGCGCGTGGTCTTCGCCGCAGCCTTCCGCGTAGAGCGTGCACTTCTCTGGCGAGATGTCCGAGCGCAAGGAAGGCAGAGGCAAGGGGAAGGGCAAGAAGAAGGACCGAGGCTCCGGCAAGAAGCCCGCGCCTGCGCCCGCGGCAGGCGGCCAGAGCCCAGGTGAGTGCGCCGCGCGAGGGCTCCGCGCTCCTCCTCCGCTTCCTCCGGTGCCGTCGCTTCTCCTTCGCCCGCCCGCGCCCTGCGCTCCGAGCGCCTGGCCCTGCTCCCCGGCGTCCGCGGAGCGGAGCGGTTCTCGTGCTCCGTGGCGCCGCCCCTTACCTGCGCGCCCAGCCCCACCCGGGCGCCTGCGCCCCGCGTGCAAGGCGAGGGCGGCAGCCCGGGCTCGCGGTCTCCGAGGGTGCGGGATAAGCAGCACTCCCAGGTACGGCCTTTTACCAGCGTTTCTGCCGAGCCCAGCCCGGGAGCGGGACCTGGAGTGCAGGAGCCGAGGCTGGTGCGCGTGTGTGCGGAGCCAGGAGGGCTTAGCACGGGCCCCGTCTGCCCTCTAGCGAGAGAAGTGGGGACGGGTCTCCCATCGCTGTGCCTGGCTCCGAAGAACCGGGGGGTTGAGATAGAGGCCGCTGGAGCGGTTGCGCATAGGTGTTTGGGGCAGAGGGGTGGGAGGTGTAGGGTCCCCGTGTGTTCGTACTTTCCCGCTGATTCAGCCCGGGGGTATTGGAACTCCGATCAGCTGAGAGGGATTCCTAGAGATCAGCGAAGCAGATACAATCTAGCCCAGTGCCAGGAATCAGGTCTGTTCCAAATAAATCCCCAAACTTTCTAGTTTTGAGGAACTCCTTGATAAATGTATGGTCCATTTATGTTCCCAAGAGGTGCCAAAAAAGCAAAAGTTTATCCGAATTTTTGAAACCAGCTGTTTACTGGTTGTATAATGGAATGACAGTTGAGGCTTTCTAGAGACAAATCTTGTATTTGCTCAAGACTGACAGGAATGACAGTTTCACCTTAGGTTTCCCTAAGAAGAGCTGGTGCTTTAGACATTGTCTTGGGCAGAGGAGGCATCCCAGAGAAAAAGTTGTTTATTAGTGATTGAGTGAAAAAGATGCTTAAAAAGGAGAGGAAGGGGAAGAATATAAGGACTCCCCCCCCCCATTTTTTTCCTGCCATAAGTCACTTAGAACATCCCCCAACACTTTTTATACAGAACTTCTGAAGAATTAATGGAATAGCATTTGGTAATACTGTGGCTGAAGAAGATAAGCAGAAGTATGTGCCTGTTCCTTGCAGGAAGAAAACAAAATTTGCCTAGTCTTTTTATTGGCATCACTGATAGCATTTCAGAACTTGCCATGTTGTTAAAGGCCTTACACAGTTTTTGAGCAAAATAGAAATTGAGCAGAGTAATTGTTTGGCCACTGACCATTCTTGTGTATGCTTCTATAATAAGATACAGCTGATCAGATTCACCCTAATTACCTTTCATTAGTCCTAATGAGGGTGTACTGAAATCTTCCTTACTTTTTTTATCTTGTATTTTGGAGATATCATATAGTATTTCATTCAACAAGGTATGAAATGGAGAGCTGGATTAGCAACCTCTGTAAGTGACTTTATTGTCCTTTTGAAGGTCATCATTGTACATGAAAGAGACCTTACACCTAACCAAAACTGTAAAATTATAAAGAGGTATTTGAAGGGGCCTTTAGGTGTTCTGCATCCTGCCTGTGAATACTCTGCCTTCAGAGGTTTCTGTGGTCCTCCATAGGTGGTCTGAAGAATTAAGGAGGGGGCCAGTGGTTTAAAGTAGCATCCCTTTCAAGTAACAGGTTGGCATTTTGTCAAGGGTTCATAGCATTAGTGCCTTAACACAGACATTGCAGATAAGCAGGTGGTTCCTTGGGAAAGAGACTTAAGAACAAGCAGGTATTTCTGTGCCCTGCAGATCTTATCTACTAAGTAGGTAACAGTGTTGTGATTACCTGATGTTCCTCTTTGACACGGGTTCAAGAATCCCACAGCTGTGAGTCCCTCTAAACCAGATAGATTGGCATTCTTTCACTGACCTCTCCACCATCTTACTGAAAAAAATCAGGGTGAACTTGTCTCTAGATTAGTTTTTAGTATATTTATCTCTCTTTTCTATCAGGTAGTAAGTAGTTTTCTATGGGGAGGAGACTTTTGCTTCATCCAGGGCACCTTGTGCTCGTTAAGCCGTATCAATCACTAAGGATACTTATTCTTCATTTGATGTGAAAAGAGGTCCTCTTGAAACTAGCTTTGTATAAAAGCGCAGGGCATTAAATGGTATTGCTTTGAAATCAGCATTGCTCTCCTGCTTTCATTTTCCTTATAATGGTAAGTACAGTGTTCTTTTCCCGAACTTAGAAGAATGAATAACTGATAGTCATAATGGTTTCAGGGAAAAACCCAACCTCTTTTTCAACTTTTTTTTGCATTCTTTAGTCTCAAGCATCCTTAAAAGAAGGACCTCTGATGCCCTAACTATAGTATTGCCACTTGCCAACCCAAATTAGGACTTACAAGGACACCCATCTCTTGAATGGCTCCCTCTATTAGTGCCCTTCAGTCCCAAATTTCACCCCTTTCTTTGAAACAGCCACTGAAAACTTGTGTCTTAGATGACACACATGCAACAACCAGGCCTTTCTTTGGATGCTGTAAGAGGACTTCACGACAGTCGGGGGAGACGTAATGCTGAGAGAACTCAGCCTTTCCACCCCGCTGTGTGCTGTATTACACGCAAAGGCATAAACACATCTGTTGGAGGGAAATTTTCAGGAGAAAAAGGCTTCTCTAACTTTCATGTGCCATGTGTGACTGATATGTGATACATACATGGCTATGTTTCACAGCATCCACATTTTTATACAATTAACTGAATATTAAATTGCACACTATTAGGGCTGCAAATGTTCAACAGAATGATCTATTCCATGATAATGGCTCATATAGGTCCCAAGCCCTAGAAGCCATTTCTTTTCTCAAAATAAGCAACCTCAGCATAATCCTGGGCTTTGTAACATGGATTCATGTACCAAGGGCCCTGTGACATCCAGGGCCTCCTAGATGCCAGACCTCCCATGTTCCAGGCTATTCCTATTGATTTAGCTCAACAAACATTTCCTATTGAAGCCTGAATTACAAAACCAGAAGTATTTTTTTTTGGTATTCGATTCTAAGCTTCTCTTTTGAATTTGTTTGCTGATGTTTTTCTTCCATTAAAACAGTGCAAAGGATTCTTTTTTTTTTTTTTCCCTCTTAAATGACCTGGAACAGACTTATCATCAAGCCTAGCCCTGTTCTAGAACTATTAGGTGTCCCTTCACTCCCAGCAGAAGAGGCATTTGTGAGGACAAGTGGTGGAAAATGTGAGAAATTGAGTATCCCCAATGTGCTCCTCCGATGACATCACCCACCTGTTTCATTAACTAAGCGGCTCCTCAGGCTGAAGTGCTTGTAAACATTCTTGGATGTGAAGTGTCCTGTCACTAGCAGGGCAGTGCGTGTTTACAGAACAGGAGGAATGTCCAGTGATCTGTTTCAACCTGGTTACTTGTAACCACTTACTTATGTAACTGTTAAAAACATGAAGTAGTGTTTATAGAAAGAAATAGGATTTATTCTGAAGCATTATTTTGAAGCGGAAAGAGTGGGAGAAACTTGAGAGGTTATCCTCATATCTGCAAAATGATAAAATGATATTGACGAGAGCATGGGGAGGGAAAAATATATATAATAAAAAAATGTTGAACCAGTATGAGAACAGTAACCCACCTAACTATGTCAGGCACACTGCTGGACACTTCTGTATTTATTAATGAGGGGGCTACGATTTATCAAATATCTTATCATGTTCCAGACAGCATAACAGATGCCGTAAGTGTTTTATCACCTGCCCTTGAGGAAGGCAAATGCCCCACTATCAGGCAGCTAGAGGAAGAGGCCCAGGACTTAGCTCCGCGGCCAGATCGCCTGGACTGAAGTCTTAGTTGCGCTGCTCCTTATCTGGACACCGATGGGACAGCGGCTGGGTCTCTCCATGCCTGTGTTTCCTTATATGTAAAATTGGGATAATGATATTTCTATGATCATGAAGATATTATGAGGCTTAAGCGAGGTCATCCATACAAGCATTCTGAGCATTGCCCACCATGTAATAAGTGGCCAATAAATGTTAGCTCTGTTTATAAAATTACTCTAGGAACAAATTGTCTGTGTCTTTGCAAAGATATTTGATATAATTTTCAAAACCTACCTTCTATGGTCAAAAATAACCCAAAGCTGGCCATAGATTGGAGTGAGTATAAATATTAATATCTACTACCTGTAAATATAGAGAAAAGCGGATAAGTATGTCAAATACCATAACTGCATATGTATATAATGAAAACAGTCCTGAATTCAGTCTAAACATTGAAAGTAGAGTGAGGTACAACATAATTTTATCTCTGGCAGAAAAATGTGGCGATTCCAAGCAATGAGAAGAGTTTGAAACGTGACTCCTTTCCTGGCAACGCTGAAGAGGGATGCTGAAACCTCACTTTATTATGTAGAATGCACAGTCTCGTTTGGGACTAGTACAAATTGCAGCAATTGAGAAAGAAAGTGTGTATTAACATGCTCTTTGTTATCTTTATATCAAGTGTAACTAGATATTGCCAGTGAGGTTCATAGAATTTGAGTGCAGGTGTTTCTAAATATAACCAAAATAATGAATATAATAAATCTACATTTCATACTATTTTTTTCCTCCTCCTCCTCCTCCTCCTCCTCCTCCTCCTCACTAGAAGAGCTATATGTACTGTTTAAAGTTCTAGGAGTGTGATTCTTACCAAATCAGTGTTTTATTAGCATCCTGTAAGCAATGTGTTAAATTTGACTTCTCTAACAGCACTGATAGTTTATTGTGTTCTAAGAGAAGAAAACAAATCAAGTGTCAGTACTTTAGTAGGTGATTTTATTTTGCTCAAAGAAGAGGGTACTAGACTTACTGGGGGATCACTTCATAGATTATATAAATGTCTAACCACTAGGCTTCACACCTGAAACTAATATAAAATAATATTGAATGTCAACTTTAATTGAAAAATAAAAAATGTACATACCCAGCTCGGCTGGTATGTCTCAGTGGTTGAACGTTGACCCATGCACCAAGAGGTCGCTGGTTCAATTCCTGGTCAGGGCACATGCCCAGGTGTGGGCCAGATCTCCAGTGGGGGTGGGGTGTGCAGGAAGGAGGTGGCTAATCCATGTTCTCTTTCATCAATGTTTCTCTCTCTTCCTCTCCCTTCCTCTCTCTCTAAAATCAATAAAGAAAAATAATACACATACCCCAAAAGAAGCAAATAATGGTCTTCTAACATTTTAGTTAAACCTAGAGTTTTCCTCTTGATAAAAAGGAAATACAAAAAATTAAATCAGATAGTATTAACTTAAAAATCAGATTTATCTTAACCAGAGAAAAGTAATATCTATTTAAATATGCTATTAGGTACATAAAATGACCCCCACCCCAAATAAGTGATGCTTTGGATTCATCCTAACCCTACATATGTCTGCACATGTTTGTGTCCTTGCATGAGTTCTAACAGATTTAAAAAGGGGGGGGGGCGCTACCAAAATGCCAATAGATGTCAGTGTTTGTTGCTTTAGAAAAAGTAAGGTGTTAGAAAAAATGAGATAGCTTAGTTTATTCTCAGTTTTAATAAACAAAGCTGGCTACTTTAAAAATTTGACAATAATGCCTTATATAAGTTTGCTTACTTCTAATATGTTGTTGATCAAAATGTCTGTTTGCCCATCCCTTTATTTTAAATACTAAAAGATGCCTCTGCAGTAAATTCCCCCCAAAGCAGACTGTAGGCTGAAAATACCACTAACTGATCAGCACATTTCTTCTTCTTTCTTAATTTAGAAACAGTTATTTGAAACTTGGGTTATACCCTGGCTTTTACTCTTTTAAAGTATAACTTAATTACACACATTTCTTATATCACCTCGATTAAGATGGAACAAGTGCATTTTTGAGTCCAACTCAAGTGAACTCTGCGGCGTTCAGCCTCTGGAAGGCCTGAGCTGATTAGATTGCTTTCTTCAGCTTCCCAGTGTCGCCTGTCTCTGGCCTCCAGAGGGTGCTCCAAGAGCATCACACTGCTGCTCCCCAAAGAATGCCGCCTTTCCTCTGTTCTTAAATTACTTCCATATTCCGGGCAGCCTTTGGGGAAGAAGAGGGTGCGGATTTCATGCCTTAGCTGCTTCAACAGAAGTTTGTTTCCCAGCTTGACCAAATCGCCCCAATTCACGAACAATTCTGACTCAGAACGTTCTGAAACGTCACCCTGACGAGGACAATGCAGGCGTCCACTTGCAGGGGGACATCTGTGAGATGCATTTTAACCGGCACCTTTTCCCCAGTGAGCGGAGCGCCTTTCGGGTGCCTCGCAGGGCGATTCCTTCTGAAGACGTGCAGGCGGAACTCGGGGAGATTCCGTCACGCGGACGCTTCACCGGGCTTTGCAAAGTGACACGGGAAAGCTGGACACTGAACAAAGGGTCCTTCCTGACAGCTTGCTTTCCTTTCTTCACACGCTGTCCTCAGTGCCTGGGTAGCGTGTTTAAGAACGCTACCTTGATTCCATTGCACATTTCTGAAAATGGGTTTGAATGACTAATTCTTTTGGATCTTGGGCTAATATTGTAACATTGTCATGTGGTCCCTGTTGTTTGCTCATGATTTATTCCACCCTTGTCGTCATCGTGAATTACTCTCATTACAGTACTCCCATTCCCCTTTTAAAGTGCATTATGTCCCTGCTGTTTGGGTCCCAGAAAGGTATTATTGTTGGGAAGTAGGTACCTTTGCTCTGCCACAGTATCCCCAGCCCTTCATTTCACAGCTTCGGGACGCAGGCAGCTGGCTCCTCTAGGCAGCTGTTGAGTTTCAGTTTCAATGATGTGAGAGTCAGGGAATGTTTTATTAGGTTGAACCATATGAAATTGTCAAATTTTTAGGCCATACATGACTGAATATTGTCAGTGTCATATAGTTTAATATGTGAACTCTTTGTGCTTTACATGTTATTTTAACTAATACAGTAATGACAACTTTTTAATAATTCTTGTAAGTGTTGGTAGTTAAATGAGGTTAAAGTAATATATAAAAGGAATGTGAGCTAGGAAATCATTGAGCTGGTGGCATTTTCTCCAATAAATAGATTAGGTTATATGATATCCATATAAAATGAATTTAGCATAAAGTCAGAGAGCCAAGGCAATGAGCATTTTCCCTTGGAGAGAAAGTTGTACATTTATACCACAACATGTAACTTTTATTTTTATTGGACATGTTAGCAAGCTGTTATCATACTTTATTTTATCCACCGTACTTCTACAGAGATTATAGAGATTTGAATAGGAAATATTGGTGATTGGTGAGTAATCCTAGCTTTATTTTATGGAATAATACTTAGAAAAAATTTTCTCAGTTTCAAAGTACTACATTCATTTGTTTTTTTCTAGTAGTTTTTATTGTCAAGTGGAAATGCATCTCATTTTGAATGGTCTATATTACTTTATAAATGAGGTTAAATATAGATAAAACCAGTTTTTTAAAGTGTGTAGATTTATGCTTATGATTGTAACTAATCTGTTTGTTCTGTCTAATCTCACAATTGTAGAAGCAAATTGCATTTTTAAAAATATATGGCAGTCTTTTTAGTTATTTCATAATGAATCTAAAACAGATCTTTAAAAGGAAATGTCTAAATTCCAATTTGGAATGATTTTTTTTTCCAGAACAAAAACGTTTATAAATATAATAAAATGTTTTGAATACTGATTGTCTTATATTTAAATACTCCAGAATCGAAAGTTGAAATTTCTACGTTTTATGTTATCTCAAAAAAATATTATTTAATCTTATGCAAAGCAGAATTTGGATATTAATTATGCATAGAAAATTTTCTCTGTTAAAGTCCTAAAGTTTATAACTTGGAATTGTGGATTTTAGCTGTTTAGTATATCATTTGTTAGGAATTTTTATTTGTATATGTAATAGGAAATCATGCATGTGAGCTGATAAGAAATGCATTCAAAAATCAAAAAGAAAAAAAATGAAGGAGGTAGTCAACAGGTATTTAAAAGAAAACTAATGCTGGCCCTGACCTGCGTATCTCAGTGGTTAGAGCGTTGGCCCAAGCACCAAAGGCTCCAGGGTTCAAGTCCAAGTCAAGGGGGCAGGTACCTGGGTTCCAGGTTCCCTCCCTGGCTACAGTCTTGGCCCCTGCTGTAGGAAGCAACCAGTCGAAGTGTGTCTCTCACACTGATGTTTCTCTCTCTCTCTCTCTCTGCCCTCCTCTCCCTCCCTCTCTTCTACTCTCTAAAAACCAATGGAAAAAAATATCCTTGGGTGAAGAGTTACAAAAAAGAAAAGAAAAGAAAGAAATAATGATAACAACAAGAGAGCATTTCTCAAAAAAAAATATTATTTTTATTGTCAAAAATATTACAGATGTCCCTCCTTTTTCCCCCCACTGACCACCACCCCCCACTCCCCACCCTGCTTCCTTTACTGCACTATTGTCTGTGTCCACTGGTTATATATATATAACCAATATATATAAATACACACGCACACACACACACACACGTAAGTTCTTTGGTTTATCTCTCTCCACCCCTTTCTGAAAGCTTTTTTTTTTTGAAAAGAGAGATAAATACATATGTTGCTACTTAATGTTTAGAAATATGTACTCTGTGACTCTCATGATTTTTTCCATTCTTAAGTTTATCAGGACGTAGCAAAGTCTGTAGTTGTCCCTGAATGTGTCTCTTCTCCCCTCCTCGTCTTGTTCCTTGGGCTTTCTGCTCTAGCAGGGGCAGGTAGGCTTGCAACTGCTCTGAGACCAGTTGATGTAGGGAGCTCACTTCACACACAACACACCACAGTGCCCACACTGCGCCTACATGGGACACTAGAATTACGTCCAGCATGAACTGGTTTATGAACAATACGTGTTTGTGGATCTTGTTCCTACAGTGTGAACATTAGAATTGTGCTTAACCTGTTAGTATACGAAAAACAGTTTTTGTGGACCTTCTCCTTGTCTTCTTCCCCGCCCCTGCCCCAACCTTGGAGAGTATACTTCCCACGTTTGAGTTTATACTGTTTTAAGGGTTATAGATGTTAAGTGAAAGGATTATTTTGTGTTCATTTAAATGAATATAAAGTAGGAAGACTTTTTTGAATGGAGGCCAACAGTATATCCATTTGTGACCTCAGTTAAGGTTGAGCAATGAAACCCAAATGAACATTTGAAATCATGATTCTGATTATTTTAAGTTTGACTGATATTTATGCTAAAAAGCGTGTTTTTTCTTATCTCCAAACACACTGGAGTGAAGGAAGTATAAAGTATGAATGGCATTTTGAATCTGCATCTATCTATTTCACAGGGGACAGGGTGAAATAAGACTTTCCTAGAAAGGACTTGGGCTCCTGGGGGTGGCCTCCCTCCCGACACCTTTGATCCAACCTTCTCCAAACCAGCACCAGCCTGGCCTTTGGCAGCATTCTAGAACTGAACCGTAGTTTGCCTTCTCCCCAGGTCTGGCCTATTCACCTTGAGAAATAAAAGTTCTCTTTCTGAATACCGCTGCTAGAAAGCAAAATCAGCTCTGTTCTTCCTGAACTAGCAGGCCAAGTTCGACTTCTTGTACTTGAATGCCGTGTATACTGAGCACAATGGCATGGAAACTTGACTTTGAGCAGCACCGAGTTGAGGTTTGCTGACGGGCAGCAGCCTGTCATGGGACTGCTGTGTTGGGAGGTGACGGTTAGGTCACAGCAGGGCCGGAGAGGCCAGGCTCTGCTCTGTCCTCTGAGGGCACGGTCTGAGCCCTGGCTGCACCACCTGCCTCTCTGCCGGGGACCAAAACTCTTTAGGCCTTGGTTTCCACCTGTATACACCGAGGAAAAGAATACCATGTAATTCATGTGGTCATTACGAGGCTTCGTGTTTTTATTGTGCTGTGTGCCGAGGGAGGAATATATGATCGGTGTTATTGGGTTTAAGTATTAATAATATCTAAGCATTTTTTCAGCGTTTGTTCATCTGATAGTCTCTTCATGCTACCTGTGTCTACCTCAGTGTTGTCTGAATTTTAGTCTTCCAGAAGATAACTTCCTAAATACGGGACCTCTTTTCACAAGGTCTTAGACACGGAGGTTCTTTGTAAATAATTATCATGTTGGTGAGAAAATATATCAAATATTTATTTGGAATGGATTCTGTGGCTTTGGATCATTGGTGAGATTTAGATGCCAAATATGTAATGCATTCATAAAGAGATCAGCTGGACATTTTTAACATTTTAGCTTGAACTTTGACCTAGATATATTCACTTTTGGAGAATGGAGGAACACTTGTGATGATGTGTTAATAGGTTGTTGACACAGTAACAGGTTATGTGCACTTTCATTTTAAATAACACACAGACATACACACACACACACCCTTAATTTTTAAAAATATGTGCCGCCTGGCTGGTGTGGCTTAGTGGTTGAGTGTAGACCCATGCACCAAGAGGTCACTGGTTTGATTCCCAGTCAGGGCACATGCCCAGGTGGTGGGCCCGATCCCCAATGGGGGGCATGCAGGAGGTGGCCAGTCGATGTTCTCTCTCATTGATGTTTGTATCTCTCTCTCCCTCGCTCTTCCTCTCTCTCTAAAATCAATAAAGAAAAAAATAAAACATAAAAATATGTGCCAATTAGTTCTTTAGATGTAACTTTCCCATTACTTATCTCCATGTCTTGATGGTCAAGGGTATATTGCACGTGATGACTAGTAGAGGACTTTGCACAGAGATATTTATAGAATAAATGAGTGTGAATCTTTTTTCTATATATTTGTTTGTTGACTACTTTGTTTCCTGAGCTACAAGGATAGATCATTGTAGTCTATGAATTTATTTAATTGGAGCATGCTCTGATTGTGTTGTGAGATATAGTAAATTCATTGTCTGACACAGTTTTTTTATTTGCATGTTAAACAGACATTATTTTGTATACATGGATCAAATATACTTTAATCTTCTGGTATATTCTCTCTTCTTTACCAACAGACTGACAGTATTTGTGTTAAGCACAATATTAATATGTCATTATTTAAAATTGTAATATTCCTTACATTCTTCATTTAAATTGTTTTCAAATAAATACAAAATGGGGAGCTTGCCTTGAAGCCCATAATATGGTACATTTTTATGAACAGTTATAATAGCAGTAATATTGAAAATTATTGCCATCTATTTATGAGAAAAATATTGAGGACTGCTATATTGCCCCCGGAAGAATTAATTCCAATGCAGAAAGTAGATTGTGATTATAATTTGTTTTAGTGAGGTTACCTTGCTGTACACTTGGAATCTTCCCTGGGGGCCTGGGGAGGGAACTGCTCATGCATTATACATTTTGGGAAAGAGTTATACATACAGAAATTATGGAAATCAGCTGGTGAATTTGTGGAGAGAAAACCAATTATTTGAATGAGTTGAATGAAAATAGAAATACATAATTTTTCTATATTAAGTTGAATGAAAATGGGGACTTATGTCTTAGGGGTTGTTTTTTGTTTTTTATTTTTCTCATGTTGATTATATTGTGTGTCTTTGATTGTCCCTAACCTGACAGGAAAGAAAAATGTCAGTGAAAATAGTTATTTTATATAATTGATATTTGGAAAGCAACATTCGCGTTTTAAATGTTGTATACATTATTTGCACCCCTTCAAACAGGACTGTGACCCACTTCAGAAAATCAGGTAAGACAGATCATCTGTTACCTTTTCCCAGGAATTAACAGAAACTAAAGGGCCAGAATGGAGAAGATAGACCCCCAGACCCCTGCTGATTCTTTGTCCTCTCAGATCAAATCTACATGAGACTCCTTCTACCAAGTGGTGCCTGTCAATTGGGGCGTGCACGGGGAGAAAATGTTACCACTTACAATATGCTAACGACTGCAGATTACAGATTCACAGAACGTAAAAAGTTCAGTGAAAGCCCTGCATCTGAACTTGGTGACAGTCATATTCCCCTCCACTGAAGGGAGGCATAGTTCATCCTACCTCTTGAAATTATGATGAGAAGGCAGGACACAGCCAGCTCCCTGCTTTGCCCAGAGTGCACCAGTCTGGTACTAAAACTCTCTGGGGCCAGATGCATAGTGGCACCTGTGTTCGGGGGACCTGCATCTGGGCATACCTCTTTGGGACAATGTCAAGGATCCTGCACCTCTGACCCCATTTCATGAGAGAGACAGCTGTAAGAGACCTGAGAGCTCTTTTTGCCATTTTAGATGTGTGGTTTGTGAAGTTTTCTGCTGATCTTAACCCAGATGCCCTTTTGGAGTTCGTTTCCATGGAACTCGTCAGCAGCTGGGGGGCACAGCCCCTGAATAACGCTGCTGCGCTCAAGGCAGATAAGTCACAGCTGTGCCTAGAGAGCACAATTTATTCACCCCCATGTGGTCTTCCGAGTTTCACACGGACTCACAGAGAGCAATAACCCTTCGGAAGAGTCACAGGGTTTTGCTAGTGTTGGTATGTCAGCTCACTATAAGCTATAAAGATGTTCCCTACTTGAGACTTTCAAGAATCTAGTTTTTGATTATGAATATAGCAGTGCTTTTTTGAAAACTCTCTTGACAAATTAAGCGAATAATGGACATCTTTGGAATTGTCATGTTGCACGGTACATTTGTAACTAAAAGCCTCTTCTTTAAGTAATGACTGATGGTTTCATGGAAAAAGTCACTCCATTTCTGGCAAATAAGAAATGGGAAATGATTGTATGGTAGGTCCATGCGCAGGATTCTAAGGACTAAGAATGTGGTTATATTTTCTACAGGTACAGACTTTCTGTTCAATTAATTTCAAAAAGTATTAACAGACAATTATACTTAAAATAGCCTAGCTGGTGCAGCTTAGTGGTTGAGCATCAACCCATGCACCAAGAGGTCACCAGTTTGATTCCCAGTCAGGACACATGCCCAGGTTGTGGGCCAAATCCCCAGTGGGGGGGCATGCAGGAGGCAGCCAGTCCATGATCTCTCTCAACAATGTTTCTATCTCCCTCTCTCCCTCCCCCTTTCTCTCTCTCTAAAATCAATAAAGGGAAAAAAATAGACTAGAGCCACCTTTTAAATGGTCAGATAGGTTTACTTTTTGTAGAATTACTTTTGTGATTGCTAGTTCTATAAATAATATTTCAGGAGTTGGTATAAATACTGAGAGGCATTAAACTGTAAGGATATCAACAAATGTGAATACATAAATAGCCAACTTTCTACATAGTCACACAGAAAATGTACTTTGAATATTTGATTTATCTGAATATTTTATTACCACAAATTATTTATTTATTTATTTATTTATTTATTTATTTATTTATTTATTTATTTATAATTTATCTTGTTTTTGTTTTCTGTTTGTAGGACAGAAGCAAAAACAATCTCAGTTCTATTTTGAACGTTTAAAATTTTTATTTCTGGATTTTAATTTTTGATTGCGTGGTCACAGGCGCATGTTTAGCAGATCACGTCTCCACACTGCGGTCTCTGCAAGGTCATGTCTGTCTTGTGCATTATCGTCTCACTGGGGCCCACCAGGCTGCTAGGAACACAGGTGTTGCTCTCGAGACCTTACTAATGAGCGAATGAATGAGGGAGTGTTACTTGCTTAAAACATTGAGTTGTGGGAGTTGATGGGTGGCAGTTTGGTTATTATGTTACTGGCAGTTACTATCAGTTAATATTTAGTTATTGTATTACTACCATAATGGCAACATACATGCAGATCACCAGTACCAGTGATTCGTGGATTTGTTCCTAAATTGAATTCATTATTATTTTCTGGTTTAAATTTGTCCAGCTTATTTTAAAGCTCTCAGTAACTAATAATTTGCTTCATTATTTAGGCAAATAAATAGGAATTAGAGGTTTGCTTAATCTGCAGTTGTTGCTAACCCTAAAATGTTTTTGTTAACATTTCTCTTAAGTACATAGAGGCAGTTAAGAAACTAAGTATGCTGATGCTGTTTAAGGAGTTAATATTTGTAAATACTTAGACCATTACCTGGAACATAATGTTTGCCATGTTAAGAGCTTATTATATAAATAAGTAACACCTGTTCCCGGTAAATAATGAAAATCATAAACCATATTAGTACTGCCTAAAAAGTTAGCTCTTAAATACAACTACATTAGTCTGGGGGAAAATCATAACATGTTAGAACCGACAGGATTGGCTTTGAGGCCATGTGCTTGAATCGAATATTTTTAGGAAAAGAAAACCGGAGGCCCAGCCGGAGTGTGGGTCCCAGCACTGGAGCGCGGGCACGCGGGTCAGGGTGCGCATTCTCGTGCCGTGATGCTGCGGCTTGCCCGCCCGTCCGAGGTGGTGCTGTGTATGTATCCACCTTTATGGTGCTGTGGGTGTTATTACGCTTCCAAGTAAAAGAGACGTACTTCTGCCCTGGCCAGTTTGGCTCAGCGGTTAGAGCGTTGGCCTGCGGTCCGGAGAGACCCGGGTTCGGTTCCCGCTAAGGGCATGTACCTCGGTTGCAGTTTGTCCCCGGCCCTGGTTGGTCGTGCGGGTGGCAGCCACTCGATGTGTCCCTTCACATCGATGTTTCTCTCTCTCTCCCTTCCTCTCTCTCCCTCCCACTCTATCTGTACAAAAAAAAATGGAAAAATATCCTCTGGTGAGGATAAAAAAAAAAAAGAGAGACGTACTTCTGTTCCATCCAATAGCAGCTTGGCGTACATCAGTGATAGGATTTTATTATTTTGAGGGTTGTAGTACATTTAAATCTGACAAACTTTCTATGTATTTGTCCTTTGTTACCACGTCTTGTACCCAGGTGGGTTCAATACATGCTGACTGATGAGATGACTATTAATGTCATGATATGGAAGAAGAAGGGTGTGTGTGTGTGTGTGTGTGTGTGTGTGTGGAGAGAGAGAGAATTCATGTATGGTATGGGCTGAGCTTTCGGTCTTCTGAAATGTTAGCACCAACACTTTAATGCAAGAGGCCCTAACGATAAGAAAAATCTCTGGGCTCTCTGGACGTTCTCTGTAGAAACATCATGTGCTTGCAGAAGAGTTGTGAACCCTGTGGCTTGACAGCTGCTCCAAGACCAAGTCCTTCCCTCGCATCTGTGAGCCACTGACCAGTCACTGGTCACAGGGACATTTACCACTAACAACCTGAATTAACTTTGACCCAGAGACCTAGGGGTCAGAGTCCTCCTCGACCCTTCTTACATTTCTAGAGTGGTAGTTCAGTTTGCATTAGGAGATTTATTTGTATTTTATTTTTTTAGCTCTTTTGGGGCTGGGGAGGGAAGTAGGAGGAATGAGAGATGTGTTTGTTACCCCTTCCTCCTGCCCCATAGAAGTGCTGTTTAGTTCAGACCTTGATTTGTAGGGTTTTGCTAGCACACTAGGTGAAAGGAAGGTCCCAGGACTCCACACAGTGTGAGTTTGTCTGGGCCTCACTTGCAGTATCATGAAGGTTACCTGAACCTGGCACCTTCCAGCGGAGCTTCCCAGGAGAAGACTTCAGGGAGGAGCTGCGCCCGGAGGGTGGTAGAAACACAGAGTTTGCCGATTCACAGTCAGCGGGACCCATTCGTGAAGGACTTAAATAGCGGCTGGAAAGGGACTGCAGAGTTCATTTGGCATCCAGCCAAGGAGCTGGGCGGACAGACAACCACTGACTCCCAGCCAGTCAGGGATCTGAAGGCTCCTCCAGGCTGCAGCCAGGGAGCACTGCTGGGCCAGAGCCAGGAGGGCTGGAGAGTGAAAACCCAGCGGGTGTGTCTGTGCTTGAGCGATGCGATGCGCAGTGGTCACTCGGGAGGAAGGGGAAGCAGGAGCCTCGGGGAAGGAGCACCATTGCTGGCGGGAGGGGCACTGTCCAGTCCCGAGAGAGCCCGCTACATTCACATGGGTATGGCCATCGTGTAAAGTGTCTGGGCTTTTTATCCTTGTCTAATAATTAAGAAGATTGATTT
The DNA here is from genome assembly GCF_014108415.1 of Molossus molossus. Classification (NCBI taxonomy): domain Eukaryota; kingdom Metazoa; phylum Chordata; class Mammalia; order Chiroptera; family Molossidae; genus Molossus; species Molossus molossus. The sequence goes on from NW_023425403.1 coordinate 22,324,854, forward strand.
GGGCGAGGTGTAAACATGTCACATATAGAATAAAACTGCGATTAAAAGTCTGCATTTTATTAGTCAGTGGCACAAGGCTGTCCTGCAAAATTCAGTGTAATGCTTCCATGGGACATTTGCCCTCAGAGGTTTGAGTAGCGAATGCCATTTCCAAAATCCTAAAGTATTTGACAAATAGTAGTCGTGGAAGGTCCAAGCAAATGACAAATCGGTCTTATGTAGCAAACAATTTATCTCCTGTAGAATAATTTTTCATGGGTAAACTTCTCAGGTGACTAATTTATCTTGGCAAACACCTAGAAGATTGGTTTATGGATGTGAATTATTTAGTGAAAATGTAGGACATGATAGTAAATATATTTCTAAATTACTAGTACAGAAGTCTTAAGTGAAATTCCCAGCAGAACTGGGTGCTGGCTGCGGATTGTGAGCTCTCAGACACACTCACTTCGGTTGTTCCTGGACCACTGGTGCAGTTAGAACGAGAGGCTTCCGCCTCTGATGAGGACCAGAAGTGTGTGAAGCAGTAAAAACTGCGACTAGACGGAGCCTTTGAGAAGTTCTTAGCATCTATGCCTTTAAAAATTAAAATTGTAGCATTTTTTTCCTCAGTGGTTTATGTTCCCTGGATTTAATTTTTGTTCTTCTTAGCCTTACATTCTACATAACATATTTTCCTTTTTATTTTTTAATGCAGGCCCTTTTTATTCTCCAGAAAAGATCCCTTGCACCAAAATTCTCAGAAAGCGTTTTAACCTTGTTGATCTTCTGCATGGAAAGATCATAACATTAATTTATGATACCATATTTTTTTCTCTGAAGGAACTCTGAATTTTCACCAAGCTGTTCCTGGAAACGATACCTCTTAAACTTTCCATTACTAAGATTCCCAGATTTATTTATTTATTCCTCTTTTGATAAACAAGTATTTTATTAGAAAAGCAGCAGACTGCTCTGAAGGTGGAGGGGATTAAGCTGCTGCACTGTTTTTGTGAGCACGTATGATAAATCACTCCAATTGCCTTTTTAACGTCAACATCACCTAGACCCACACATAGAAACATAAAATGCTTTTATGCATTTCACAATCATAATGAAAGATTTATTGATAAGCTATAAAGTACAAATCAAAGATCTGAGAAGTGTATGAAAGGAAAACTTTATTTTTTAAAAACCTAATCTAAAAGGAAAAAAACAGAGTATGCGTCAAGTGCTTCATCAGGGGCCGAGGGGTGTAATTAATTATATCATCTGGAGGCCCGTTTATTACCAGTAAAGAATCAATTCCACTTATTCTCTTTATCTGTGGCACAGCTCCAGGTAGGTATTTTAATTGATTGGTGGGAAGATTTTAACTCAGACAAAACTTATAAGCCCAGCACCATTATTTCTAGCACAGTGACTTTACCACGTTATTGGGTAATAAAGCTAAAAGCTGCCAAATGTTTTAGAATTATTTTCAGAAATTTACATCTTCTTTGTTCCCATTACATTGAGGAAGAGTTCAGAGAAAGGGCTTGATGAGCATGAAATGATAGTATGAAATGATAATAATTCTAAAACATTTGATAGCATGAAATGATAACATACAGAGTTGGGTCTAAAACCAACAGGCCCTTGTTGTCTGTGTACTTGAATCAGTCCAGAGCTGTTGAGACATTAGTTGTCATTCTGTTGTTGTCTTAAAGGTAATCTGCCTTCTCTGATGCTTTTAAGGTTTTGTCTTTTTTTTCCCTACTCCAGTGTCACTATGATGTATTTAGGTGTGTATTTCTTTATATGAAACCTGGTTAGGATTCATTGGGCTTCTGCTGCACCTATACATTTGCTTTATTCTGGAAAATTCTCACCTATAGCTCTTCTATCCCATTTCCTCCATCCCACACTTTTTCCTCCTTCTGGATCTTTAATTAAAGGTATGCTGGACCTTCTCACTCTAATCACCAGTTCTCATTGCCTCTCTTTCAATGTTCCCATCATCCCTCTCACTCTGCTGCTACGTGTCTTCCGATCAGTATTCCAGTTCACTCGCTGTCTCTCCTGCCGTGTACAGCCTGCTGCTAAGACCACCTGTTAATTCTTTCGTGTCATTCTTGTGCTTATTTTATTTTATTTCTAGAAGTTTTATTTGATCACTTTCCACATCTTTTTTGTTGCATTTTATACTTTCTCGGTCCCGAAAGATATGGTTAAATTCGTTATTCATTTCTTTTAGCAGAGTAAGCATACTTGCCTCATAATTTGTGTATGATGATTTTAGTGTATGTCGGTTCTCACTCAGTGCCTTGTTCCCTTCTATGTTTGGTTGTCTCTGACTCTGTGCTGGTTTTTGCTCAGGAAGAATAATCTGTGGCATTTCTCAAGACGTAGGATAAAAGCCCGTGACTGCTTGCCGAGGGGGCTTGTGCTTGTTCCCGCTGGCTCGCTTGGACGCCACCAGGTTCATGGCCCAAGGTTCAGAGGCCTGTCGCTCTTCTTACCTGGGGTTTAAGAGCCTGTTTATAGCCTTATCTCTTCCTTCCTGCTTCATGCAGGGTCAAGGCATTGTCCCTAGTTCTCTGGGTTTTGAGGAAGGTTGGTTTTGTTTTGGTTACCTGTGAGTGTAGCATTTTTTGGTTCCGTGTAGATATAGCCATTTGGAGTCCCAGCTTAATATGGAGAGGATCTACTACCAGAATCCCCACTCATGCAGGCCCTGGGCTTGACTTCTGCTTCCTTTCTCAAGACAGGCAAATGCCCTCAAAGAAAATGTGGTTGTACTCTTCAGGTATTTCACTTATATGTCTGGGTTCAAGATTTTCCTTAGACTTTGTCCTCTAAGTTTCCTATTTTGCCAAATCCTTTTAAAGTGATGTTTATTATATTTAGCTCAGCATCTTTAACTGTTTGTAGCAGAGGGTTATTGAGAAAAACTTATCCTTGATTACTGGGGGAAGAAGTCTGTAATCATTAAGAAACAAAATTTTACATAAATATTAATACCTTACAAGAGATTTTTTGATGTGAAGCGTACTCAGGTTAGGGATTTCAGAAGGTAACATTTTGAGGTCAGTTGACTGGTTTCATTCAGCACGCTTATAGCTGGCCAATTCTGGGATAGCCCTACAAATGCCTCAGGTGGAGGTAGGGGTGGATTTTATAAACCAAAGGGTCAGAGGGTCAAGCCCTTGAAAAATCTCAATGAAATAAAGAGAAAATGGGGCTCAAGATATAATCAAGGTGCAAATCTCACTGAATGTAACTACTGTGGTTACTACCAAGTTTATAAGAGAAAAGGCAAGACTTTGCTGGTGCATCAAAGAATCAAACTTTAAAAATATTGTTTCTGGCCCTGGCTGCTTTGTGTCTCAGCCGTTAAGAGCATTGGCCCGCAGACCAATGTGTAGTGGGTTCGATTCTGGTCAAGGACACGTACCTTAATTGTGATTCACCCCCGGCCCTGGTTGAGGTCATGTGGGAGGCAGCCACTCAATGTGTCACTTTCACGTCGATGTTTCTCTCTCTCTCTCTCCATCCCTCCCTCCCATTCTATCTGAACAAAAATGGAAAAGTGTCCTCCGGTCAGGATAAAAAAAAAATCTTTTTGGTATAGTCCAATGCTTAGTCCTCAAGAGAAAGACAATGAAAGGTTAGGTGACTTGAGGGCCCACAGCGGGCAAGCCTGGTGGTCCATCTCCTGGTGCCCCTGGATGTCTACACGGTGGGACGGAGTGTCCCTTTCTGCCTTGCCTGGGGCCTAACAACATCACGTGTCCTCCCTTCTTTTTAATAAACTATTGCGTTTTATGCTGTAGCGCTCTGCAGTCTCTGCATTTCGCTCCAGCAGGGCCTGCTTCAGCCGCTCACCAGTGAAGGGCCCGGTCGAGTTCCTGAGGCATGTGTGCTGCACAGACGAACAGTTAGCAGGAGTCAAGACAGGCGTCATTGCTTTTGAGTTTCAACCGAAGACACTGTTTTTCCATCCTGAGCTGGCCCCATGTGCTCCGCTGCTGTTTGCGTCTGGGCAGAGATGCAGTGTGACGTTCGCGGGGAGGGGTGGGGAGCAGCAGCTGCGGCGTGCGGCGGGGACCGGGCTCTGGCGTTCATGTCTGGCAGGTCAAGGGTGAGATCTAGCCTGACAAGGTTTGGACTGTACCCTGGGCTAGCAAAGTAGTGTTAAAATCAACTCCAGGTGTTTCCGGTATTACTGAAGCCTAAGTATTATTAAAGCAAAAAACAACGTGCTGTAGGATCTGAAGGGATGGAATGGCTCGCTGCTCGGGAATCACTTAGTATTTGTGATAGAGTCTGTTCTCTCCTGACAGTTGCTCCTGCAGGTCCAGAATGCGCCGTAAATCTCCAAGTGCTTGTTTCAATCGGAGCGTTTCCTGCAAGTGAGCTGTTATCACTTTTGTCTTCAAGAGAGCGCTGTCAGTGAAGGGCTCCGGGCCCTTTGGGCTTCAGGCTGGGAATTTGGACGTGGCGTTGGCACAGCCCCAAGTTCCTAAGTGAAATGTGAAATGAAGAAATTTTAAATCTTTGTGCTTATTTTTAAAATCTCAAGCATTAGTGCATGATGGATGATAGAAATGTGCTTTAGAAAAATGCCCAAGTACTGAGTGATAGAAGTTAGAGCACCATGAACCGGTGCATAAGAGATGCTTCTGGTGGTTGGAATGACGGCTTGGAACTTTGTAGGTCAGGGTCAAGAGAAGATGAAGGGTGGTTTGTAGTGCCATTTCAGACAGGGTTTTCTTATAGTTTCTGCTCATTTTATCTTAACATAGTGCTGTAGAATTTCCCAGGGTTATAACACCTCCTCCTCCTCCTTCTCTTCTTCTCCCTCTTATCCTCTAGGTGTGAACTCTGAACGTGTTTCTGTAAATGCAAAGAGGAAGCCATTCTTCATCCATATGGCTAAGAAACATTCTTTACCTTAATACTGGAGGATAGGTTGTAGCTTTGTCTGAGGGACTCAGGTTCCCGTGACTGTGCCATCTTTGTCTTTCCCATCCTGTCCTCCTCCAGTTTCGTCCTGCTCCTGCCCAGACACAAAATCAAGGAGGGCACCCTTTGTTAAACTGTGTAACCATCCCAGGGGAATGCCCTGCTGGAGCAGCTTGGGGTTTTTCAGAGAAGTTTTTCTGAGAATAAGTTTCTCCCTGGGCAAAAGCATGGCTGCAGGTTCAAGCGAAATTGGATTATAAACGTCACGATGGCAGAGGGTGTCTTACAGAACTATCCTTACTTAAAAATGCGTCTCCTAGCCCTGGCCGGTTTGCTTCAGGGGTTAGAGTGTCGGCCTGTGGACCAGAGAGGCCCGGGTTTGATTCCCGCTAAGGGCATGTACCTTGGTTGCAGTTTGTCCCTGGTCCCGGTTGGGGTTGTGTGGGTGGCGACCAGTCGATGTGTCTCTCTCACATCGATGTTTCTCTCTCTCTCGTCCTCCCTCTCTCCCTCCCGCTCTATCTGAAGATAAATGCAAAAATGTCCTTGGGTGAGGATAAAAAAAAAAAAAGTGTCTCCTGTATAATTAGAGCTCAGTAAATAGCAAACGTAAGAACAGATTGGCCAGCTGAGTGGACCAGATAAGCAGCCTTGGTTGTTAGGAGAAGCGGACTCCAGCTGTCTGCGGCAGGTCCCACCCTGACTGTGGGCCAAGGCCTCCGCCTGGTACTGCAGCCACGCCTCCCAGGAAGGCCTCTGCTGGCTCTTGCTTGGCTCATTAAGCATTGGCTAATTTCCTCTCGCACTGCCCTTCCCCCAGCCCCCACTTCCTGCTCACTCTCTGTGCTTGAATCAGACGAGGACCGCTCTCTGCAGGCAAAGCATTCTTAACTCCCTTTGCCTACAGGTTGGATCGTACATGCCTAACGTTGGCGCGGCAAGACCCCTTGGCTCATGACCCAGGCTCAGCGCTGTCGGGCTTTTTTTCGGTCACTCTCTCCACCTGCACACCTGTCCTTCAGCCACATGGAGCACACTGTCCCCCAAATAGCAGTGTGGTTCATAGTTTTCTGCCTGTGACCATGTTGTGTGGTATGTCCTTTTCCTGTTCCCTATCTATCCAGTTCTCACGTTTCCTTAACGTTCAGCTGATGTCCCTCCTCTGCAGAGCTTTCCTGGACTCTTGAACAGCGAGTGACATCTTCTCCATGTCCCCAGGGTACCACTCTTCTATACCTCTACTTTGATGATTTTTTTGCTTATTATAAATTAAAAACATTTTTTTAAATACTCCACCCCTCTCCTGACAAAAAGATCTTTCAATCTTTCAATCTCCTAACACTGTATCAGCATACAGAAGGCTCCTACATATGTTGAGAGAATGAAAGTATCTAAGCAATGGTTACTTTAGGAACTCACAGCGTCTTCCCTCGAAGTTAACCTTGACAATTAATTATTCATGCAGTCCACAGTATTGCCATCTAGTCTGGTGTTTATAGTCTAGTAATGAATAAGTAATATCCACAGAAGATCACCTGAAAAACCCCTCTCAGTCTGCAAAAGGCAAGAGCTCTCCTGGTGAGGAAACATATGTGAAAAAGAATTTCGGATTTGGCTATTTGTGTCTAAGTTTTGATCAAAGGAATAGCCTGTGTGGCTTTAGGCATCATCCTCAATCCTCAGTTTGATAGTTTTAGGAAATTAAGATAAGCGGACATTATTCTGTTAGTAATTGTGTATGTTTTTAGTATTAGTGATTTTTTCACAGGTTGTAGTCAGCTCTGTGCTTCCTGTTTTTTGTTGTTGTTGTTGTTCAGATAGAGCGGGAGGGAGAGAGAGGAAGAGAGAGAGAGAGAGAAACATCGATGTGAAGGGACACGTCGAGTGGCTGCCACCCGCACGACCAACCAGGGCCGGGGACAAACTGCAACCGAAGTACGTGCCCTTAGTGGGAACCAAACCCGGGTCTCTCTGTACCGCAGGCCGACGCTCCAACCGCTGAGCCAAACCGGCCAGGGCTGTGCTTCCTGTTTAATTCTTACTCCTCTGAGTGTATAAAGCCCAGTGTGGCCTCTGGACCAACACAGCAGCCTCCCCTGGCACCTGTTAGCAGCGCAGATTCTTTGATCTCACCCTGACCTCCTGAGTTGGGAACTCTAGGATAAGGCCCAGCTGTTTGTATTTGAACAGGCCCTTTGGGTGGTTCTGATGCTCACCAAAGTTTGAGGGTCGTGCTTGTGAAGAACCGTGTTTAGTGTAAAGGTGGGCATGTCTGAATAAGTCAAAGTTTTTTGAAAATAATATCCATGTCTGAGAGACTGCCATGATTACAGAGTTTCAGCAGATGGGCCCAAACAAATTGTCATCAGGCAACATTTTGTTAGTAGAGGAATATTTAAAAAGAAACCAAAAGATGATAAATATGCACATGAATAATCCACACGAGAGCCATGTGACAGAAGTGGGGTGACGAGCCTCAACAAAGAAAAAGAGCCTTCACAGTACCCTCTGGAGGTAACACAATTGCGCTTAAAACCATGCTTGGCAAAGATGTGCTTTAAGTGTGTGTGTGCGTGTGCGTGTGCGTGCGTGTGTGTGTGTGTGTGTGTGTGCAGGCATGCACAAGCGTATGTATTTGTTTTCCATAGCTCACTTTCAGCAACACTGCATAGTCAAAGGAATAGTGAGCATATCTAGATCAAGATTGCTTCGGGAGAAAACAGTCACCTTATTATTTATTTATCTATTTTGCCCTTTAAATACTTTTTACAGAGGACTCATCATGTTTGATATCTGTCGGAAAAATGATATAAAAACTGTTATTATTGCAGATGAAGCACTTGACCCTTCTTCTTATTTTCTCTTTTTCTATACTTTGATATTATAATTCTCAGATTCATTTTCTTAGGACTTTCATAATTCATCAGGAAGAGAAGCTTGCGTCGAATCACTCATTGATCACTGGATGTTTGTGTAGTCATTTATTCAGCAAATAATTATTAAGTGCCTAAAATATTTACCTTGCACTAGGTACTGGAAATAAACAATGAGTGCCCTTCAGGAGTGATTAACTTATATTCCAGTAATGATACGGAGTACTTTTTAACAAAACTCGGAGTTTTATACATAAACTCCAGGAAGACTAGGTCTTATCTTTAAATATTTTATGTTACCCACTACTTGAACTTAATTTAGTTCATATGAAAAAAATGTAAATGGGAATTTCTAAAGTATTTTGCTCCATTCTGTTAAGCATTTTAGGATGAATAAATCTCTACCAGAGTATCCTCTCTCTCTCCTCTCTCTTTTTAAAATAGTTTTTATTGATTTTTTTAGAGAGAGATAGAAACATGGTTGTGAGAGAGAAACACAGATCGGCTGCCTCCTGCACACCCCCTACTGGGGATCGAGCCCACAACCCAGGCATGTGCCCTGACCTGGAATCTTCCTGGGACCTCTCAGTCCATGGGACAGCACTCAGTCCACTGAGCCACACCAGCCAAGCATCAACCAGAGTATTTTCAAATATCTCATCACTGCTAATTAAATTTCAATTAACTTAAGAAAGCCCTGGGTGTCAACCCTTGTTGTGAAAGAAACCTTTCTTTAAGAGAAAGTATCACATACGTAACTGAAGTATTGATTTTGGATCTTTCAGTAATCGATGATAAGATGTTATACTAATATGAATCATGATTACAGGGTATTGGTAAAGTACAGGAATGTAGGTGATTAATATCAATGTTAACGTAGTGTGTCAGATCCATAATCTTTGATCCAAATCCCTGGGAAGTACTTTTGTTATTGCTTATTGCATATGAGAGAACAGTATAGTTTATAAGTGAATGTATACATTCTACACATGTGAACTATGCATACATTCATACAGATGTCCGTGTGAACTATGCCTTGTTAGGAACCAGCAAAACCTCTGGTGGGAAAATTAGGTCAAGAGGATTGAAGGTAGGAGTGAACTTGTCATAGCCAAATAGGTAGGTAGGTAGGTAGGTAGCTAGCTAGCTAGACACTAAGAGAAAATAATGAGGACAGTGATCCTATTTAAAGATACAACAGTGACATCAACACTTGTGACTACTAATAATGGATGCTGGGTTCTAATATTAATTTCTATTTCGCATCCTTTACTCACTAGAAATATTTTAGGATCTTGGTCCCTTTGGAGTTTCAGATGCTCGTCAATTTATTTTCTTCTGTTGTAAATAATGTGCATATTAAGGAGACTTTCAGCATCACCCCCTCACTTAAGTTCTGGCCCTCATTTAAGTAGTCGATGCTATCCTGATTTTATAGCACCGCGGAGGAGGTGTTGACTTTCAGGTTTCGTCATCAAGGTTTTGACCTGTGTCGTCTTCCTGCTTGGGTCCTGCCTCAGTGTCTTCCTACCTTCCCAGTTCAGTCTTCATATAGAATTCCTAGAATTTCAAATATCTTTCGCTTTCCCACAAGCCAACAGGGCTCCATAAATTCTGTGGTAATACAATTCACAGTTAGTAAAGAATTATACATGTAAGTGTATTGTTTAAACTACCAACATACACATGGCCAAGAAAACGGATACTGAGCGGGAGTTCAGCCTCTGAATTATCTAATTCCAAAATCCATGTAATTTTTATATGCAGTTCATTACCATTCCTTTTTTCTTTCATTTTTGTATTATATAATTTATTTATTTATGTTAAAGATGTTTCTCTTTTCCCCTTCTACTTTCTATGTTCATTTTTATCTTCTATCTTTTCTATATTCTTATGTTGCCTGCATTTAAAAATGTGTCTCTCTTCTGACTTCTTGCCTAAAGTATTCCATTCCCGTCCACTTCTATAATTCTCATTCTCCTGTTTCAAAGAAACAATTGCAACACATTTTAGAAATACTTACAACACGTGACACACTTCCCAAATATTTCTAAAATCTATTTTCCTCCACTTCCCAATTTCTGGTTTTGACGTCACTTGCTTCTTTCCTGATAATCCCCTTTACAAAAGCTCAGCATAATTTTTTTTAATGTTTTTAATCCTCACTCGAGGACATTCTTCCATTTTTTGTTCAGATAGAGTGGGAGGGAGAGAGAGAAACATCGACGTGAAGGGGACACATCGAGTGGCTGCCACCCGCACGACCCAACCAGGGGCCGGGGACAAACCGCAACTGAGGCACACGCCCTCAGCGGGAACCGAATTCGGGTCTCTCTGGACCGAAGGCCGATGCTCCAACCACTGAGCCAAACCGGCCAGGGCATAATTTTGTAAACAAATGATTTTAGAGCCTTCTACAAACAAATAGGCCAAAATATCATCTATATAGTGTCAGCAAGGTACAGAATTAAGTCTCTACGATAATAGTTTAAAGAGTCTCTTAATATTGTTACTATCAGATTTGACTCATTAAGACAAAAATTTACTTTTTGTAAAATAATAATTCATTGTCACAGTTAAATCCTGGAATAGTTCCTGCTTAACTTCAGTGTATTATTCTAATTTCATTTACATCTTACCTTGGTCATCTTAACTTTAGTTGAAAATCATTGACAGCCATTAGGGTCATAATGTCATAACCTCTCAAACTGAAGCAGAATAGGTTTTATAAATTACTAATCAAGCAGTATCAGAATTCCCCCTGCTGGGTAGATACAGTTGTTCAGATTCCAGTGGGTGAGACATTTCGTCGTTCTGTCTCTGGTGTTACATTCCACGCACTTCATTTCTTCTCTCTGACAACTGTGCTCAGCCAGCGGTTTGTCAGTCAGGATTTGATTGAATCAGTCTTCTCTTTCTTTAGGTAGCAGATCACCATCAAATAAAATTATATAGACCACATACATATGTATCACATGAATTCTTAATTCACACATTCATAGCATATTGATTTTTCTTACTTTGAGATTGATTTCTCCACCATCCCTCTCTAACCCATGTATCCCACCGGTACTTGCAAACAATATCCGTGTCCCAACTAGGTGATGCCAGCATTTAGCTATGTATATCACAGCCCCCATCCCCACCCCACCCCGCTTATCTGGATGGAGAGCTAGTCTCTTTCACACACGCAGATCATCTTTTGGACAGTTCACTCTGTACACTCTGTAAAGAGCCAACTCTGCAGTTTAGCATAAAAGCAGCCATAGACAATTTATGGAAAAAGGAACGTGACTGTGTTCCAATAAAACTTTGTTTATAAAAACAGATGGTGGGCAGGAATTGGCCTGAGGGTCCCATTTTGCCTACATCTGCTTTATAATATCCTTGAAGAGTTATTGTCATCACAATATTCTGCCATAAAAAATATATATCCTTGCTGTTTGCCATAGCAATCCCTTATTCTGACTTTCTTAAACTGGTATTGTGTGTGTTCCCCAGCTAGTTCTGTCTTTTTCCTCGTAATCTGTGGTCTCACAGGGTTTTTATTCGGTCTTCAAAAGGCCTTGGGTAGATTTACTCAAAAATTCAGTAGCTGAGTACATCACTGAGTATTCCTTATTTTAGGTGGTTTATGCTACAAGTCTGCCACCTGCTTCTCCTGCATTTGTACACAGAACTGCTGAACCTTTGATTCTGTTCAGAATGCCAGGTTGTTGTAAGAGAACCAGTTATACGTCAACCTTAACAGCATGGAATGCTACGCTGTTCGGGAAAAAGCGCATGGCTCAGGAACAGAAGTGAACCTACAAGTCCAAAGCCGAATGTAGAATAAAGCTAAATAGCAGATTATAAATCCCTTTTCTTACTCCTCATTCAAGAATACTCTGCCAGGTCCAGCCTCTAATACTTCTGCAGGTTCCACAGTGGACTTCTGTGTTCGTGTCCGTTCTGGTTGGAGCTGCCTCTCTGGCATGGCCATCCGTGCCGGGCACTGCGGGCTCTGCCGTCCTTCGTGCGGACACTTCTTTTCGGGTTACTTCTCGCTTCCCTAGGATGCATGTTTTAGTTCAGTTGCTGTTTAATTGCCCTGTGGTTGGCCAACTTCTTCTTTTCCCATTTCCTACTTTTGCAATTGCTTTAAAGTTGACTAATTTCTAGTTTATTGGCTCTATTCATTGCCTAATTTCTACTTCAGAATTTCCCTTCCAAGAATGGATGGGGGTGGGGGTGAGTGCTAGTAAAATAGACTGAATTTTTAGTGGACTGGACATAGGGCACGCGTAGATGAGAAAATAAATTTTAGATTTGTTCAACTGAAGGGATGCTTGTGCCACTTTTCGAGATAAGCGATACTTACAAAGATCTGGGTCTCAAAGGAGAGACCCTGGCTGGAGGTACTAATATCCCCATAGGTGTTGATGCTCGTGTTTGCCTAGGAGAGAGTAGAAGGTGAGAAGATTCAGAGGTAGTATTCTGGTAAAGACTGAATAGCTACCCGTAGGCAAGGCTTGGGTGTGCCACTGAAGGTTAAACTGGGATCTGGGCATGAGAACTTCTTACACCGTTTGTAGTTCTTATCCAGCCTTTCTAGATAGTCATTCAAATCTGAGGGCAGGCTTATACTCATCTTAAACAAAGCAGAAATTTGAAGTTATTTACTTCTTTCTCTTCCACAATTTTAAGTATTAGAGAAAAAGCGTGTTTGAGTAACCTCCATATGAACTGTCCAAAATAAGTGTGTTCCTGATTAACAAAATATACTTTAAATCAGTGTTTAAAATATTATGGAATTACTGCACTCTTCCATAGCGACCAGCCTACCTCTCATAACACATGAAGATGCATTCAGGTATCTAGTTCAGGAGAAATATATTTGAATATTTGATTCTCATTCACTCGTTTTTTCCCTCTTTTACTTAAAACAAAAAATGTTTAGCCCTGGCCGGTTTGGCTCAGTGGTTAGAGCATTGGCCTGCGGTCTGGAGAGACCCGGGTTTGATTCCTGCTAAGGGCACGTACCTCAGTTGCAGTTTGTCCCCGGCCCTTGTTGGGTCGTGTGGGTGGCAACCACTCGATGTGTCCCTTTCACGTCGATGTTTCTCTCTTTCCCTCCCACTCTATCTGAACAAAATATCGAAAAATGTCCTCGGGTGAGGATAAAAAAAAAAATGTTTATAAACCCGGCAATGACTCTTAGTTAACAATTATTTTGGATATGAAAGGTTAGAATTTGAGTCTTGGAGATAACTAAGCCGATGACACCCATTATAGCTCTTCCCATAAGAATGTAAAAATTCTCATAAATTGCATTTGTCTCTTTCTACAAGATTCTGAATTTATCCAGAAGAGAAATTAAGTCTTATTTCTCTTTCATTTACCTTGGACAATAAACTTGAAGCATAAAAAAAAAAAAAAGAGATGTCTTTACTGGACAGACTTAATGGCGTGGCCAGTACCTCTTCTGTGAAGGCTGAGCCACTTGTGAAGGGCACTCCCTGGCCCAGCGTCGTAATAGTTCTGAAACTGTTGTGCCCAGGACCATCTTTGTCAGAACATCTGGGATGCTTTTTCAAAGAACACATTATTAGGCGTTTCTGTGGCTCTTGTGAATCAGAGTTTTTTTTGATGGGGTCTATGAATATTTCATATTCTTTTTGGTAAACATGCCCAGGTGACTTGTACGTACACACGATTTGATAACCTCTGGCCTGGGGGAGGGGGCTTTGCAGGACCACTGGCAGACCCCGTCCTACTTACTTATATGTCTGCTGTAAGTCTCTGTGGGCATTCCTGGAAAAACAATTCATTTTTCAAAATCACACACTAAAATAATGGGGCTTCTGGGAAAAGTAGGGCTGGGTGAAGAGCACTCAGAACTTATGGAACTATAACTGGAACCCCGGCAGGAATAATAATGATCTTGATATGAACCTACAGCAGTTACAACTCCAATAATATTTGTTCTTAACAATGTAATTGACTCTTTCTACCCGTAAAGCTTGAGACTCGTACCTATTTTGCAGACCTTGGTCCTTGAGGACATTCTTTTCTAGTAGCGATCAGTATTAACTTCTTTATCCATTTTTAAAAATAAAACCTAAGGCATGCCATCATTATAGCACTAACTGTAGAAATGGGGAAATACCTTCACAGCTTTTCCTCTGTACCACAGCTTCTCCAGATAGCATCACGTAGTGGAAAATGGTAGTATTCTCGAAGCCACTAAACCAGCCACGACTTGCTGTGCATTTCCATAAGATATCAGTGTTTCCCCTGAGATCTTCATGTATCATTCCACTGTTTCTTTAATCAGAAAAAAGCTTGTGCCTTAGTGCTTCAAATCATCAATGTGCTGATATCATGCCTCTACTTAGGACTGACTGACTACATTAATATATGCTGTCGTTGAACCTCTATAGGAACTTTGCTGCTTCTTTTTTGTCACTATCATCGTAAAATGCTTCAACTTGAAGTTCTCACAGTTATTTTCTAATGGTTAAATCAAAGAAGACCCCTGCATTGCAGGTGGATGTTTTTTCAGAAGATGGTGACACTGCGGTTGTTTGGGAATGGACTTCATGACCCGTGTCTAAGCTGGATCTAAGCTAGGTTGCTGAGTGTCATATTCCTATAGCTTTTAACTTATTTCAGATGCTGTTTCCCCCTTTACAGATAAATTGTTGTTCAACAGATTCGCTGCTCACTTTTGGTCCCATTTCACAATATTCCCTTGTATTATGTAAGATATTTGAGGTATACCAAAGTTTGCAAGAAATAGCTTTTTAAAAAAAAAATACATTTATTGGGGTGATGTTGGTTAATAACATTATATACGTTTCGAGCGTACAATTCTATAATACATCATCTATGTATTACATTGTGTGCTTACCACCCAAACTCTGGTCTCCCTCCATCACCGTATGTTTGACCTCCTTCGTCGTCTTCATCCTCCCCCAATCCCCTTCCCCTCTGGTAACCACTCTGCTGTTGTCTGTGTGTATGAGTTTGTTTGGTTTGGTTTGCAGCAACATGGATCTTTAAGAGTATCATGCTAAATGAAATAAGTCACATGGAAAAGAACAAGAACCATATGATTTCACTACATGTGGGATATCAATAGAAAAGGGAAAGAAAAAAAAAAAAAGTAGCTTTCTTCAGATACAGAAACTAGGTCAGAGAACAAAGATACAGGTTTCCCAGGTGATGGATTTTATCAAACATCAACCCAGAGTGAATGTAATGTTAAAGTCTTCTTTTGGGGATTATATTTTCCAAAAATCAAGAGAAATTACTGCTACTTAAATAGGAAAGTCACTAGAAAAATAATTTATTTCATTACCTTAACTGTCACAGTTAAGCAATTGCTACCAATATTTAGGTTTGGGTTCTTGAAAATCTTGGAGAATTTTGTAACAGTCCATTCTTCTCCCTTTGTATACTGTTGCCATTGGGATGCTAGAGTTCGTAAATCATGTTTAAATATAAAAATTAGGTTGGTGCCCTGGCCGGTTTGGCTCAGCGGTTAGAGCGTTGGCCTGCGGTCCGGAGAGACCCGGGTTCGGTTCCCGCTAAGGGCACATACTTCGGTTGCAGTTTGTCCCCGGCCCTGGTTGGTCGTGCGGTGGCAACCACTCGATGTGTCCCTTTCACATCGATGTTTCTCTCTCTCTCTCTCTTCCTCTCTCTCCCTCCCACTCTATCTGAACAAAAAAATGGAAAAATGTCCTCGGGTGAGGATAAAAAAAAAAAAAAATTAGGTTTTTTTTTTGCTCTCTGCTCATAAATTCCTAAAACACAATGTATAAAAAGGAAAAGAAAAGAGTTCCCTGACTTACTTTGGAACTTAAAAACACTGAAAGATGACCCAACCTCTTCAATTTATGAACAGGAAATTGAGGCTAAAGAGAGAAAGGAGAATGGTTGACTGGGTCAGAGTGGGTTGGGGTCAGTCCCTGGGGTTCAGCTCCAGTTCCTAATGGTTTCCACCCTCTATTCCTTGGGGTCTATAATTCCTTCGGTGTTGGGTCTCCCCTGGACCCTGAAGAGGAGAGGATAGGAAGGGGGAAGTGATATATAGTTTATGGTTCTCCTCACCCTGGTTTATCTATTTTTATACACTACGGACCTGTAAACCATTTCATGAGATAGAGTTTCACAGTTTCTAATATCAGAAAATCAACATAATTGATTTCTCTTTGGGAACTGTATTAGTTTTCTATTTCTGCTGTAACTAATTACCACGAATTTAGAGGCTTAAATCAGCACACATTTATTATCTTAGAGTTCTGTTGGAATTCTAGACAGGTCTCACCGGGCCCGCATCGCAGAGTTGCAGAGTTGGCAGGACTGTTCCCTTCCGGAGGCTCCGCGAGAAAATCCATTTCTTGACGCTTCCAGCTTCTGGAGGCTGCCCCCTTGCCTGGCTCCGGGCCCCCTTCCTCCGACTCCAACGCCAGCAGCATAACATCTCTGACCATTCTTCTTTGACTGGCTACACCAAGAAAATATTGTCTGCCTTTAAGAATGCACATGATTAGATTGGGAGCACCAGATAATACAGCATAGTCTCCCTATTTCAAGGTCCTTATCTTAATCCCATTTGCAAAGTCCCTTTGGACATGTGAAGCGACATGTTCGCAGGTTCTAGAGATTAGGATTTAGACACCCTTGGGAGTCGGTCATTCTGCCCCCCCCCCCAGGAATGGATGTGCTGTCACTGATCTCAGATGGCAGAGGGCAGTCGCTTTTGAAACTTGATATTGATTTAGAAAGAAAGCTTCATAAACTGCTGGAAATTACCAAAGATTTAAATCACAAAATAAGCATAGCTACTAACATTTATTGCGTGCTCGCAATATGACATGCACGGACTGCTAAATGCTTTAAATATGCAATCTTGTTTACTCCTTTTAACAGCCCTATGAGGTTCTATTGTAATCTAGGTAGGTTCTATTATAATCTCATTTTACATTTCAGGAAACTGAAGCCTAGAGAATTTTAATAACTTGCCCAAGGTTGCAAATGGCAGAATATGACTTGAATTTATGTACATATGACTCAGGATTTTAACCAGCATAATTCACTGCTCGTATTTAGTCCCAAAGTTGTAAAAGTGTAACATAGTATAATGAAGTATTGAGAATATAATTTATGCAGCAAAAACTAACTAATAATAGATAGTTGCTTTTAATAAGAAAAAATAATTTGTTACCATGAACAAGAGCTTATAAATGCCTCTTTACCACCCTGGCCAGCATGGCTCAGTGGTAAGAGCGTCACCCTGGGACCAAAGAGTCCTGGGTTCAGTTCCAGCCAAGGGTACGTACCTTGGTTGCAGTTTGTCTTCAACCTTGGTTGAGGTTGTGCGGGAGGCAACCAGTCGATGTGTCTCTCTCACATCAATGTTGCTCTCTCTCTCCTTCCAGCTCTATCTGAAGAGTAATGTAAAAAATATCCTTGAGTGAGGGTTAAAACATAATAATAAATAAAATGCCTCTACCAATTGAGCAGTGTTAATATTAGTTGGTAATGTGTACTTTTTGTGATCAATTCGTAACATTGCAATTTAAATAGGAAAGAAGATATATTGCATAACTAAGAAGTCAGGCTATGGCTTTCTCGGCAATTTTAATGCTCTTAGATTGTAAAAATAATTTCATGAATCATATTATAGTTTAATCAGTTACTAGATTCTTCCTCTACTCTCTGCTTTACTCTCAATATTTTATAAGCTGCAGGAAACTAGGTGATCTTTTTTTTCTTGTTTATGTTTTATCGTAAGCACTTAAAACGGTATTTATTTAATAGGTACAATGATATTTGTAGGAAGAATGGAAATCAAGAAATAGCTAAGAGAATAAATCTGGTTATCTATATGAATGAGACAGAATCTGGAAACTAGTTGGATACCAGAAGGTCTTTTCAATATAGAATATTTTACTGTGTTTGGCAAAGAAAAGACCATATAATAGGTTAATATTATATGAGTAAGAAAGGTTGTGATAACCCTGAGGAAGCTAATGTGCCTTTGACATAAACCTTGTGCATTAGAGAGGAAACCAGTGGTTCATTTGATAGGGAGCGTTTGACTCACAGATCGACTTGGTTTCTTTATTCACTTAGACAATACTGTTGAGCTTCGTGCTAATTACTAGGATAGAAGCTGAATTACAGGAAAAAAGCCCTGCCCTGGCCGGTTTGGCTCAACGGTTAGAGTGCAGCCCTGGACCAGAGTTTTGGGTACGATTCCGGTCAAGGGAATGAACCTCGGTTGCGGTTTGTCCCTAGCCCTGGTTGGGGTCATGCAGGAGGCAACCAGTTGATGTGTCTCTCTCACATCAGTGTTTCTTTCTCTCTCTCTCTCTCCCTTCCTCCTACTCTATCTGAAGATAAATAGAGAAATATCGTCAGGTGAGGATTTAAAAGAAAAAAGCCCCTGACTTAAAGGAGCCTTCTGTCTTCTCAGTGAAACAAAGAACTTTAAAGATAAAATGCATTGTATTAAATGGAATAGTAATGATTTTAGGGGAACACAGAAGAGGGACACTTAACTTACCATTCAAAAAATATATAAATTGGGCTATTAATCTTGAGTATATTGGTGTGGGGAGTGATTTAGTTTTGTTTTGTCTTTTTAATCTTCACCCAAGGATATTTTTTTTCCATTTATCTTCAGATACAGTGGGAGGGAGGAAGGGAGGGAGGGAGGGAGGGAGGGAGGGAGGGAGAGAGAGAGAGAGAGAGAGAGAGAGAGAAACATTGATATGAGAGAGACACATTGATTGGTTGCCTCCTGCACGACCCCAACCAGGGCCCGGGACTGAACTGCAACTGAGGCACATGCCCTTGACCGGAACTGAACCTGAGACTCTTGGGTCTGTGGGCTGATGCTGTGACTGCTGAGCCAAATTGGCCAGGGCAGTAATTTAGTTTTATAAAGAAGTTGCAAAGATGGGACTGTGTTCCCACATACGCTTTATTCAGCTCCCCATTTTCCTGATATAATGATCAAAACTAAAAATTATCATTGGTACAATACTATCACCTAATTACAGACCTTAGTCAGATTTCACCATCTTTTTTTTGTTGTTGTTCAGCTAGAGTGGTGGTGGTGGTGGGGGAGAGACATTGATGTGAAAGGGACACATCAAGTAGCTGCCTCCCCCACGGGGACAAACTGCAACTGAAGTACGTGCCCTTAGCTGGAACTGAACCTGGGTCTCTCTGGATTGCGGGCTGATGCTCTAACCGCTGAGCCAAACCAGCCAGGGCAGATTGCACCATCTTGAGTACACCTTTTAGTGCTGCATTGAGGTCGGGTGTGAAAGTGCTTTGTAAACAGTCGGCTCAGTACTAGCAGAAGAAATATCGCTGGAGACAGCCCAGCCTAAGGGAGAAAGATGCATTCTCCAAGCGGCTTCAATAATCTAACCCCGAGCTCTCTCTGTTAGCTTCTCGAATAACACGCTCAGTTCCATCCATGAACGTAATCAGGTCCTTATGAATCTCCATTTTAAAATAAAGGTGTTATTGATGTTGTGTTTTTTGTGTGCTTGATAGTGTCCTGTTCAAAGTACATGACAGAGTACCCTGACCCCTCACTCTGTCCTGAGTACAGTAAACCCACCTTGCAGATGACGGGCTGAGGCTCACAGAGGACAGAAGAGGGAGGCAAACCGGAGCTGGAGGCTGGGCCCGCCCGACTCAAAGCCCATGTTTTCTTCTCCTATGCTGCTTGCTGAGTCGTCTTCCTATACAGCCTCCCAGGATAAGCCTTTTGCAAAGTCTACTTCTTACTATGCAAAACTTCATTTCCTTTTTTATTCTGAAACGACTTCCTCATGCTTGGAGGGTTTTCCAGGCATTGTAGTACTCTGGGACTCTAAAAGCACTGTGACTGCACCACTGCTTGGCTGTCCTGGCCTGCCTGGTACCCATCTTCAGGACTCGATCATGTTTACTCTGCTTCTTGACACGGGCAGCCCTTCTCTTCGAACGTCTCAGTGACCCTTCCTGATAGTTTGCAGCTGTGTTTTTCCCTGTCTTGAGGAATGACCAACGCTATATGCAGGTGTTTATCATGTAATTTCGTGTCATCTGGATTTATATGATCGAATGTTTTCTGACTGTTCAGGTGATTTATAGATAATGGCAATCAAATCAGCACTAAGTAGTAGTGATAACTAATATTTTAAAAGATGGAAAATGTTTTTCTCTACCATTTTTAAATTAGATCTTCACAACTGTGTGAAATGGTAGAGGCTACCCCTCCATCCACGTAATTGTGTGACTCCCTTGCCCCACTTAGACACCAAGGTTGCTGACTTCTCATCTTATTGTTAATAGAGACGATCAAACGCAAACGCGGAAATGCACGATGTTATGTGTCGAGTTTAGTCATTTAAATTCCTGGACTAGAAACTATTAACAAAGACTCTAATTAAACTTCTTTCTAAATAAAAACAAGCAAAACAAAGATATTGCTAGCGGCATGACAGCGTCTCCCTGGAGGAAATGAAAGCTACATGTTGACATTCTAAGGAAGCTTCATTTAGGTTTGTGTGTGTGTGTATGTGTGTGTGTGTGTATGTAATGTTTGTGAATCATGCTGAGAAAATTTTATTGCAGTTTAGAAACCAGTGTATGAAAAACAGCTCACTTTTACTTTCAAAATATGCTCTAATGACTTTATTTTTATGTGAAACAAGGGAAAGTATGAATCCTAAGGCTTATTTGTGATTTCTTTCTGTCTGAAACTAGACTGCTTTGGCTCTAAGCTTGCAGGTGGACTTTTGAGGACTGTCCAGGAAAGCATCTGAGCCTGGTAGTTTTTTTGGGTCACCAAATGAGATCACTTTAGATGAACAATGATGCAACATAGATTGTCTCACTCTGAACCATCTGTTTAATTTGACACTGGTCATTTTCCATCTTTTCAACAAATTCATGACTCTGGGAACCCTAAGATGAGACACTTATCTTCCTTGGCCTTCCCCGTGGGGCAGGAGTAAAATGATAAGGATTCATTGTTGGGCTGATTTTGACCACAGAAAAGATCAAGTTTTTATACTTTTAGGCGAAATGAAGTTTGCTACCTGATCAGTTAGGTAAAACTGTAATGGATGCGTCTTAATTCTGGGTCTTGGTGACCTTAAGTGAAGCTTACGGGACATCTCTGTGTGCCTGAATGAGATGTTCTTACAATTGGGGGCAGCTCTGGTGACAGTAATTAGGCCTGTTGGGCACTTACCTGGAAGCAGCTGACAACTGCTCTGTGATTTCTCCGTTGTCACAGACTGTTGCCTGTATATCCTGAAAGAACACCGTTCATCTGCTAAGACCTCTGGTTGCTGCTCCCCCAACATGGAGGCTCTGGCGTTCCCGTGAACACGGGAGAGAGATGGCACGGTTCACCCCTGTGGCCTTGGGTGGATGCCACACCACCACAGAGTTCAGAAGTATTGGGGTGGTTTTTTTTTGTCTAGTACCAATTTCAGGTATTCTGTCTTATTTCCCCATAAATCACCAAAGTAGTTCAGGAAATTCAGCAAGTTTCATATGTACTTTCTCTCCCAGACGGCTGTTTGCACTTGGAACATGTGTAGGCGTGATCTGTCATGTCGTGTACCCATGTTTTATCAGGAAAAGATGCTCACTATTGATCTGTCAATACACTAAGTATTACATTTGAACTATAAATATACCCAACATAGCAAAGAATCGAGCTTCCTGACTCATAGTCGAGACAGGAGGTCTGCAGTCCGACCCAGGTCCAGCTGGCGCCACAGTGTGTCCGCTGTGTGACTGTAGGTTGCTTTACCTCTTTGTCTTGGTTTCGTCCTCTGTGAATTGGGAACAATGAGAGTAATCCATATCTCCAGGAATTATTAGAAAACTTTAAAGAGTTCATCAGCATAAAGTTCTTAGAACAGTCTCTGGTGCAAAGTAGGTACTCAGCCAGGGTCAGCTATTATTATTCTAAAGGAGTTTATTATTGAAAGTGCTAAGGCAGAGGACCTCATTTTAACTCGATCTCTGAGGCCTTGGGAACACTATTATAGTAGCTTCACAATTTTATCTTTAGCTCTCAATTGAGGAAATACTGGACAAAGAACCCCAGAACTGTGTAGAAGAGGAGGATTGCTAATTTCAACAAACATAATATCAATTTTCAGGCTGAAAAATCCTCTTACCTAATAAATCTGCGCTGTGTTCCCTTGCAAAATTTCACAGCATTGTAAATCTCTCAGACATATGTGGAGAAGTGAGTGATCTGGTTTATAGAATTTATTATAAGAAACAAAAAATTACCAGAGTGGCTATGAAATGGAATAATCTTTCCTCGATGTTTAGTCTCCTGCCCTCCCGGCCTTGTCCCTGCCTTGACCCCACACTGCGCAGAGGCAGCTGGAGAGAGGAGTCCTGGGTCAGTCCTGGCCTGCAGCTGGTTAGCCTTGGGACACGGAGCACGTTCCAGTACAGCCCTCTGCTTCCTCACCTGTAACATGGAGGTGATGATCATCAACCTTACATGAGATGCACACAAGAACTATCATAGGGGAAATGGAATTGGACAAACTGTACATTTGTGGATATGTATTGAGGAAGAACACACCTAGTAGTTAAGTGAACAAGCTTAGACCTTGTCGTCGGGGGTCAATTAATGAAGATGATCAACTTCGATTTGAAGGCAGAGGAGGTAATATTATATGTGTGAGCCTCTTGCTGAAGTGACAGAACAGCCTGACCTCTGTGGGGACACCGAGATAAGGTGCATTAAATCAGATGATTGTCATGGCTGGGGTCTTGGCTAAGGCGAGGTTCAAGTAAACAACACCCTGACAGCTGTGACCAGGTTAGAGAAATACAGGTGAACATACAAATTTCAAAGCAAAGACAGTACTACTTATTTACAGTGTTCCAGTTAGATTTATATTGCATTAGTGTAGGATGGCAGAATGTCCGAGTCCTAATCCAGTGGGATGCATAAAAACAACAGCAATTACAACAACAACAACAACAACAAATAATGTCACAGGGCCCTTCTATCTCAAATAAAGTCTGTTGAGAAGGTAAGTGTGCTCCCTGGAACAATGTTTGGACCTGGGCCGCCTCTTGTCTTTGTCATCATCTTCTAGATACTTCCTCTTATTTAATTTTTTAACAAACCTGTGAGGTCCTTCTTTGTGCTAGGTTCCTGGGATCCTATATCTCTTCCATCTAATAAATTTTGACATTTGATGTTTGAATAAGGTGACAATCAAAATGGACACAAACACCACCACCACCTCTTCCTAAGCCTCCTAATAGGGACTGTGACCACCTGCTAACAACTGCTCTTACTCCTCCGTTCCTTAAATGGCCCTCTCTTTGCGCTTTTTGTGCTTTATATGTAACGTAGAATGTGACTAGTCACTTTCTGTGGCCTTAGAATAAGTGTAGCTTTAAGCATAGTTGTTATCCGGACTGACTGTAGCTCACACCCTCACATAGAGCAATGGAAATAATCATACCATTTCAGCCCATTGCAGCAGTTCGCTGTAATAAGTGAAACTTTGAGCATGTCCAAGTATAAAAATCCCCACCAATGGAAACTGATATGTTTGGGGACTCCACTAAGTAAGAAGCCAGTTTTGGCTGGAGAAGCACACGCGTTGTGAATATTAGAAGTAAAATGCTGAAATGGAGGTCCCAGTTTATTGTTTTATGTTCTGTGTCATGTTCTGTGCATGTGCTCTGAGGATTACTCAGCATGTTCCCAGAGGGAGGATTCAGTAGTGCACATACACAGCCTTCCCTGGACAGGGAGTGGGATATGGAAGCACTGAAATGGCATTTCTGGAGTCCAGCTGTCTTAACCTTACTGTGAAGCATATTCCCAGCGTTTTTACTGGTTGAGTGGAGTTTGCTGCCAACGATATGAAATCAGCTTGAGAATATTTTATAATACCCTAAATTGTATAGTGACTTTCAAATGCAGGCCCCCGCGTGTTTGATCTCCTTCTCCAGATGTCTTTGCCGAATACTCAGGGAAGAACAGCAGTCCCCTTGTTGCTCCCGGGGACTCCAGTTAACCAGCGTGAGGCCAGTCTGACCATTCCGCTGGAGCATGTGGCAGTCTGAGCGTCATGTCACCACATGTGGCAGCCAATGGTGACCTTGGTGGGTGGTTCTTCAGGTAACTTAAGATCACTCGCTGCATCAGCAGTAGTGGTTTGAAAACTGGGTGTATTCTCCGATACCATTGCCACTGGATGCTGCGCCTTTTACACAGCTATGTTTACAACTTCTAACTGATGAGATAAATTTCCCCTTTTATAGACACATTTGTGAGTGCGGCTCGGAAGACCAGATGGCAGAGCATAAACTTCACGCATACTGTGCGTGACCATAATGTTCTCCGTAAGATAGAGTAGCGAGGGAGAAATATGATCAGTAAAGGCGTTTTAGAGACTTTTCTCAGTAATTTATTTACCTCTAACATGACTATAAAAAAAAGACATCCTTCTGCCTAGAGGACGGATTAATGATATCCGTGTGGTTTTCAATAACTAACATAATTGTCAGTCACCAATTTTCACCGTGAGGTCCGCACGTGTGTGATGTCAGGCTTCTAAAAGGCTTTGTGCCGGGAAGATTTCACTGGGATCACAGCTGAAAGCCCACTGTTACTGGATAATATTCTGCAGGTTTCCTGTTTAATTTGTTCAATGTGGTGAGACTCTTCAGATTAGCTGTGCAGTCAGACACGAAGAGGAATGATATGAGCTGACTTTGTACGGTCAGGTCCTTTACAGAACTGTAACCATGACTTAGCCAGTGTCACACACCATCAGCGCATCTCAGCAGCTCACACGTGCGAAAGTGTATTTCCTGCTCTTAGCAATACAGTGCAATATTTGGAATAGCCACACTGAATATATTTGAAACATAAGTGCACAGTGGATGACTAAAACAAGAGGATTACTTAGATGCATGGCTCTTTTCACAAATGCATTTCACTCTTGTGACAAATATTTACTCACCCACTAATCTATTGTAATAAATGAACATACCGCCTTAAATTTCTGTGTGGTCAGAATGTAAAATAAATATGTTTGCATTACTTCCATGACTTTTTGCTGCATAGTATGACATAGCAAATAAAAAACCAGACTTTTTAAGTATACTTGGAATATCTCCTTGCATTGAGGTAGAGTCAGAAGAGTTATGTTGTGATCTTTTAAAAGCCTCAGAGACACGTATAGCCTGTAAAAAGACATGCCTGCAAAGTGCATGATGTTGCCCTCAGGGCTTTTATCCAATTTTTATTTACTTATTTTTGTAACAGATGTTTCTCCTTTTTTCCCCATAGACCCCCTCCTCCCCATCCCATCTCCCCACCCCCCCAGCACTGTTGTCTATGTCCATTGGTTACACATACATGCCTATAAGTTCTTTGGTTCATCTCATCTATCCCCCTTAGCCCCCTACTCTGAGGTTTGTCAGTCTGAACCATACTCCTTTCTATGTCTCTGGGTCTGTTTCATTCATCAGCCCACCTTGTTCATTATATTCCACAAATAAGTGAGATCATGTGGTACTTGCCTTTCTCTGATTGGCTTATCTTGCTTAGCATAATACTCTGGAGGTCCTTCTATGTCGGCTCAAAGGATAAGAGATCTTTCTTTTGAGTTTCTATTTTAAAAGGCTGCTCTTCTTTGCACTTTACTGTCTGTCTCTGTTGATGCATGTCTAAGGGTGTGGATACGTTCATATTAACGTTGAGCAACTTTGAAATAGATTTAGGCAAAAACTGCTTAACACTTGCTATTGCATTAAATTGTTGTAGGGTGTGGAGCTGCTGCCTCTCCAGAAACACAGTGAAAGCAAAATTATGAACTGTGGTAGGATAGATATAAGGAAATTATGCCAGAGATCAGCACACGCATTGCACTTGAGCCTTCACTTCGCATTGTATTTGCCTTCAACCTATTTTTAATCAACAGACCATTTATTCTTAGACAGGAATGGAAAGGCAAGTAAAAAAATTTTCTTTTGTCGTTTTCAAATCCAACTACTCAGTTAAAAAAAAAAAAAGATCCCTGCTAGGCTGGTGTGGCTCAGTTGTTGAGCACTGACCCCTGCACCAAGAGGTCGCTGGTTTGATTCCCGGTCAGGGCACATGCCCAGGTTGTGGGCCAAACCCCCAGTGGGGGGCATGCAGGAGGCGGCCAGTTGATATTCTCTTGATGTTCTCTCTCATCGATGTTTCTCTCTCTCTCTCCCTAAAAATAAATAAAGAAAAAAAATTTTTAGAAAATGAAGGTCCTTAACAAATTAAAAAAAAAAAAAAAAGATCTCAAGTTTAGGAACTGTGCAACCTTTTAAAATTATACCTGAGTATTGGAAAGTGCTTAGTAGAGTAGTGAGATATTTTTCCATGAAAGAAGTGAGATTATTTCATGTGAGTAAACCATATATCTGAGCCCTGGCCGGTTTGGCTCAGCGGTTGGAGCGTCCGCCTGCGGTCTGGAGAGACCCGGGTTCGGTTCCCGCTAAGGGCATGTACTTCGGTTGCAGTTTGTCCCCGGCCCTGGTTGGTCGTGTGGGTGGCAGCCACTCGATGTGTCCCTTTCACATCGATGTTTCCCTCTCTCTTTCTTCCTCTCTCTCCCTCCCACTCTATCTGTACAAAAAATGGAAAAATGTCCTCGGGTGAGGATAAAAACAAAACAAAACAAAAAAACCATATATCTGAGAAACACATATACTTTAAAAATATCTTCTATTAACATATAGTTATTATTTTTTATAATCTAATGAAAGAAAATGTACTCTATTGAAAATTGTCTCATTATGGATAGATGAAGAAAAAATTATACTAACCATATATGCTCAATAATGTTTGCATTTTGGTCAAGAATCTATGAAATATTTTAGGTGTCTTCCATGAGTGTGGTTAAGCAAGAAGACAGAAGAATTCATGTTGTCGCCAATTCTCTAGCATCCTTGAATTGGGGCTCCACCAAGAATGTGTGAGGAACCTTGTTAGTACTCTCCAGAAGGTCCCCGACAGCAGGCCCCTGGGCTAAGCAGACAGCTCCGTTGGTGGTGCACAGCTTTGTGTCTACATTTCTGCCTTGGAAGATGTTGAGTTAGCTCCTTAAGCTCGTCTCTGAAAAGCTGGATACCCACATGCGGTACATGGCTTTCCCTGAAGGACATGGCAGCGTCATTATTACAGGTGGACTTCTAAGGATGCAAAGTCAGAGTAGCTGGGAGCTTCTACATTTTTACAGACTTGAAACTTCATGCAAGGGAGGGAAACTCAGGCTAGTCAGTAGAGATATACCTGAACCCCAAACATCGAGAAATGTTTATACAGTAGAGTCAGCTTAAAGAGTGGATATATTTTTTAAATATGTTTTTATTGATTTTTTTTTTTAGAGAGAGAGGAAGGGAGATAGAAACATCAATGTGAGAGAAAATTATCCATCGGCTGCCTCCTGCACGGCCCCCACTGGGGATCGAGCCTGTAACCCAGGCATGTGCCCTGACCAGGAATCGAACTGGGACCTCTCAGTCCATGAGATGATGCTCAATCCATTCATTGAGCCATACCGGCCAGGCAAGGAGTGGATATTCTAGCTAAGAAAGTCATCTGCCTCAATTAATCATACAGACCTTCTCTTAAGGAAAAGGGGTGTACTGGTCTTTGCACATGAACCCCAAAGAAAAGGCTAGACATTGACCTGCCCGATGAGTGTTTGTTGTTCTCCTACCGAAGGACCGGTAGGGCTGAGGCCCCAGTCATGGTTATGAGGTAGGGCCGTATGAGGGTCTCGGTGCTGTACCACTCACAGGTTTGAAATGGAGACATAGTCTTACGAGCTACATTTGTAAATTATAGCACAAATATATCCAAGAATCTTCTTCATGACTGAACACTAAGACTTTAGAAGTACTTAATGTAAGCCAGAGCCTTTTATTCAATGGCAAAAAGACCAGAAGTAAAAGACAGGGGGAAAAAGATAAATCGAAACTCCTTTTTCTTTTTTCTTTCTCTGTGTGTATTTTCTTCTTTGCCGAATCATTTAAAATTTAGTTGTACACATCATGATATTTCACTCCTAAATATTTCAGCAAATACCACCTAAGAATAGAACATTCTTCCGTGTAGCCACAATGCAGTAACCGCACTTGAGAAATTTAATTCTGATCTAATACCTTAATCAGATTTCCCCAATAGTTCCAATAATGTCCTCTGTAACTACGTTTTTGCCCCATACAGCAAGAGCCAATCAGTAGGTACCCATTGCATTTAATTGTCACATCTCTTTGCTCTCCGTTAATGTAGGTCAGCTTCACAGTCTTCTTTTGTCATTTATGACATTGACATTTTTGAAGTGCACACCAGTTGTTTTGTAGAATATCCCTCAATTTGAATTTGTCTGATTCCTCATATTTCAAATCAAGATTCTTAATAAGGGAATTAGAAAGAAATGACTGAAAACAGGAGAGTGGGGGAATGAGAAAAAGGAAGGAAAAAGATGCTAATAGAACGAAAATGATTCAAACTAAAGAAACTAGCCAAGTCAGTTTATATTCAGACTTATATTGATAAGCACATGTATGGAGTAGGCAAGGGGATAAACCTGGAGAGTTTTGGTTGTGTACCAGTTTAAAAAAAAAAATTAAACCTGTTCTTTTACTCTATACATAAAATAAGCAGGTAATTTATTTTTCTTCATATATGTAAACCAGTTTTTTTGGTGTCATTTAGTTCCCCCAAATTTGTTTCTTTAAAACCTTTCACCAGACTTAAGACATTGAAAATGATCTTAAAGGGTTTATAGGAGTGTACAGATACTATTCCAGATTGATGAGCATTTAGTCTGTTTTAAAAAACCTCCGAAACAGAGATTCGTCAACCACGTCCCGAAATGAAGACCCCTCTGAAATCTGTTCGGGAAGTGAATCCTTTCGCGCAGTCAGACAAAGGCGTCAGGTATGGGAGGCTGAGAACGGCTGAGACGAGTCGTCCACTTGCCTGTGTCTCCACACACAGTGCCTGCTCCCCCACCTCATCTCCCAGCCCCCCCACAGATGCAAGGGGAACACGGAACTGCGGGAGCTCTGAGAGTCAGTGTTCGAACGGTTTTCGCTACAACTAATTGGAACCCTTCTATGCTCATTCCTGAGATTTTCTTTCTTTACTTGGTAAGGGCAGAGTTGTAGAAAAACAAACATACCTAGAGTAGCAACGATACTCCGTTATCTTGTTCAGGTCTTAGGTAGCTCTGATCACTGTCCTTGGAGTCTTGATCGTCATGACCAGTGAATGAACAATTGCACACAAATCGGGGAGGTGCAATCTCACGTGCCCCCATTATTTTCGGGGGCTTGCTTTTAATTCCTGAATGTCAGCAGTAGACTTGTATTTGGCTTTTCTAAGACTCAGTGGAAACAGAGTTGTTGAGGTCTCACTTTCTGTAATGTTGACGATTAAGTGAAACTGTGTGTGCAGAGGAAAATTCATTCATTATTCTTTTACTTTTAGACTGCTTCATTATGGAAAAAGTTGGTATGCTATATGGAATCATATAACAAATCACCATGTGTACCTATCACCTCACTTCTATAATAATCAACTTCTTGGGAGATTTGTTTCATTTTTAGGCCTATCCATTCCCAACCATCATTTTATTTTGAAGCAAATCTCAGATACTATAACATTTTGTCCATAAATATTTCAGTAGAGAAGAGATACTCTTTTAAGCAGTCTTACTTAAAATGAGAATGGTATGTAGATGTTCAGTGTCAAGTATTCTACAAGTGAATGTACAATTTCAGCAACTCCCGGTCTCTGTTGAGATTTAGAAGAGCTAAATACAGTCAAAATGATCATTTAATGTGAGTGCGGTGGTCACCTGGAATGGCCATACACTGTGTAATGGGACAGCAACTGCAGGTTCAATTACAGAGTGATGTCGCCAAGGAATTTCTGTCCCGAAGACAGGAGCATTGTTAAGATTTATGAGCTCTGACTATTCTGTGGGCCACCTGTGATGATAGGATAATCTAGCTCTGCCTCTCTAGAAAGTTGTAATCATGGGGAAGTCAGTCATTTACCTGTCTCTGAAATTCAACTTCCTCGCTTCAGAAATGATAGGATGCCTGTTGTACCTATTCACAGAACTGTGGTAAAGATCTGTTGTGGTCTGGGATGAACACATGCCCAGTTACATGTTCTCCTTCAGCACAGGTTTTGGTTCTTTGGAAGGACCATTGTTCAGGATTTTTAATAGTGTCAGAGAATATAAAGATTGAGGAAATAACTATGTAGATTATTTTAAAAGAATGTTATAATCTAGGCTTCCCCCCACCCCAAGTATAATTTGTTTGGCAATTTAATCTTCAAGTTGAGGTACATTATGGCCGATGCCCCCATCCCATTTCTAGTTCTTTCTCCGATAGTAGAATCTTTGGGAATGGTGTCTTGATGAGGCCCACCCCAAAATTGATGTTTCTCTTTGAAAGACTATTGGGTGATCAGAACTTTTCTCTTCTCTCTTTTCAGCCTTGCCCCTTCGACTGAAAGAGATGAAAAGCCAGGAGTCCGCGGCAGGCTCTAAGCTGGTGCTTCGGTGTGAGACTAGTTCTGAATATTCCTCTCTCAGATTCAAATGGTTCAAGAATGGGAACGAATTAAACAGAAAGAACAAACCACAAAACATCAAGATACAGAAACGGCCAGGGTAAGTCAATGCATATAACAGCAGAGGCAACACCTGGCAATAGAATGACACAAGACACAAAAATCACAGCCTAGCCCTGGCCGGGTGGCTGGTTGGAGTGGCGTCCTGTATACCAAAAAGTTGCGAGAGTGTTCCCGGGCAACCGATTGATTTCTCTCTCACATCATTCTTTCTCCCCTGCCCCTCTCCCTTCCTCTCTCTCTCAAATCAATAAACACATCCTTGGGTGAGGATAAAAAAAATAATACTGTAAAGTGTCGTGGGTTTTTTTCTTTCTTTCTTTCTTTTATCTTCAGATAGAGCGGGAGGGAGGGAGATAGGGGGAGAGTTAGAGAGAGAAACATCGATGTAAGAGAGACACATCGAGTGGCTGCCACCCACACGACCCCAATAGGGCAGGGACAAACTGCAACCGAGGTATGTGCCCTTAGCAGGAACCGAACCTGGGACTCTCTGGTGGTCCACAGGCTGACGCTCCAACCACTGAGCCAAACCGGCCAGGGCATCGTGGTGTTTTTATACATAATATTTTTATGATGACCTTCCCATAGGTAGTAAGGACAGTTGACCTGTGCGTGGTATCTGTCTAAGTCTGTAAAGTGGTATGCCTTGCCTTGAGTCACACAACTGTTAAGACTAAACTGAAACACAAATCTGTTTCTTGGATTTCTTAATGCCTCCTTTGTACTTTAAAAATGGAAAGCGTACATGTTTAATGCCATGTTCATGTGTGGAGGGGAGGAAATAGAGTGAATTAAATGAAAAAATGTTTAGAAGTTTAGAAAACACTTTCAATTTTTGGAAGAATCCTAGGTTGATATCTATGGGAGACTCACAGGTTGATATCTTTCCAGGTAGGGGTCATGCGCTTGTATAGTGATTATCTAGTTCTGACTTATATAAAACATAGGAATTCCACTGATGCCATGTTGACCACTGTTGGGCTGGCAGCTTCAAGATGGTTAATTAGCCCATGGATTTACCAATAGTGATCTTTTAGAAAAGTATCAGTTATATTGAGGTAAATTCTACGTTATCATAAGGCAAGGTGTAATTAGGGAGATGAAATTCCTTTCACATTGTATCAGAAAACAAACCTAACCTAAGTGCTAAGCTGTACGCTACTGACACTGAGTGGTGTGGGCCTGACAAGAGGGGGGACCCCGAGAGCTTCAGGGGTAGCTGCGAGTGGGGAGGTTTGACTGCTGCAGGGAGAGCGTCCTCCGCTGGGTGGGCGAGGTGGGGTGGGCGGTACAGGCCCTGTTAGGACACCAGGCAGATTGGAGCATGGGCGAGGGGATGGGACATTTGCCCTTTATTGGACAAGTTGCTGTGTGTGTCAGACCCTGGGCTAGATGCTGGATATGCAGGGGTGAACAAGACTTGCTCCCTGCTCTTAAGAGGCTTGGTCTAATTGGAGAGAAATATAAACATTTATAATACTCAGGTTTTTGTTTTTTTTTTAATCCTCATCCGAGGACATTTTTCCATTTTTTGTACAGACAGAGTGGGAGGGAGAGAGGGGAAGAGAGAGAGAGGGAAACATCGATGTGAAAGGGACACATTGAGTGGCTGCCACCCGCGCGACCAACCAGGGCCGGGGACAAACTGCAACCGAGGTACATGCCCTTAGCGGGAACCGAACCCGGGTCTCTCCGGACCGCAGGCTGATGCTCTAACCGCTGAGCCAAACCGGCCAGGGCAATACTCAGTTTTAAAGTCTACAGTAGTACTAACCGTGAGATGCTGCAGAAAGAGGCTAACACAGATTGGAGAGGGGACCCAGTCAGGGATGATGCTGGCTTCCCAGGAGAAGAAGAGGGAGGGAGGGAGGGAGGGAGGGAGGGAGGGAGGGAGGGAGGAGAGGTTTATCCAGTCTGTAGGAACATAACAAAGCGGTTGCAGACTGCAAGTTTTAGTATGAGATGCCTAGAGAGAAGGAAATGAAGTGGGTAGATAAGATGAAAATAAGGAACAAAAGTGAACTGTTTAAATTAAATACAGTTTTGAAAGAATACACTTTTTTTTTTGCCTTAAAGAGGCAATTTGTTGCATTACTTAGATGACTTGAAAGTGTCATTAGTATTCAGAAAGCATGTTCATATTGGCTCCATAGGTCCAGACAGCTAAGCACTCTACATATTAGTAAAATCCCATTATACCAGATAGGCCACTATTCAGAAATGGCTTCTTTTAAACAATAGCCTTGCTGGAAAGATTTAAATGGGGGGCAAAAACAATTTATTCAAGCTGTGTAACTGTAAATTACTCTAGGAAAAACATTTAACATATTTGATCTTCTAAAAATAAGACATTTTGTGTTCAAGTGGGCAAGTACTTGATAAGTGGTCAGCTTATCAGGTTTCAGAATTGGGTATTCAGTCATTTCTAAAGTTATATCTTTTTTAAAAAAATTAGTGTCATTGCCCTGGTTGGTTTGGCTCAGCGGTTAGAGCATCAGCCTGTGGATCAAGGAGACCCGGGTTTGATTCCTGCCAAGGGCACATACCTCAGTTGTGGTTCATCCTGGGCCCTGGTCAGGGTCGTGCGGGAGACAACCAGTCAGTGTGGCTCTCTCACATCAATGTTTCTCTGACTCTCTCCCTCCCTTCTAATGTGTCTGAAGATAAATGGAAAAATTTCCTCAGTGAGGATTAAAAAAAAGAAAAAAAATTAGTGTTGTCACCTTTTTTAAGCTTAAAGGACCAAACTGAATCTAAATGTAACAAACATTTGCAAGATGCTGTAATATTTCAAGTTGCCGTATAAATATAAGATGATGAATAGTGTTATTATATCCATTGAAAATTAAGATTCCAAGAGTGAAGGACGGTAAGTTTCTTCCTGTAGCTCTCATGTTAATGAATGGTAAAACTTGGGTTTGATATTGATGTGAGTCCCTGTCTCATGTCTTTTCACAAACACTAGTGATTTTGCTATCTACAATGAAGGCACAACACAGGGCTAGGGACATGTTTAGGCTTAGAGTGAAATCTTTAATAAAAACATTCTTATTTTTCAGTTTTATCTACATATGTATTTTTTTTATTACCTAGATACTAACAATGTTAATGGTTTGTAGTGGTTACTTGGTTACCTGACTTAAACTTTATCTTACTACACTTGATCTTTGCAAAAAGGCTGAGAAGCAATGAACTTTATAATTAGACCTTGATTATCAAGCAGAGGTGAATTTTAGTGTGAGGTTTAGGGTTTCTCTGGGATTCTCTTTATTTAAGTAAAACATGGACTGTTTTCCAGTCCTTAGTCCAAGATTTCTTTTTTACATTTTCTAATCTACATTGTTCATGAACAGCCAGAATTTCCTTTTGACCCCTTAGTGTTATGAAAAGCATTCAAATCAATATGTAATTTCTATTATTTTGTAAAGTCTTATCTCCCTTCTGCCCCTGCTCCTGCTAGTCAACTACATGCCTATATGTTCTTCCTAAGATTTTGAGTTCACCTTTGAGTCTTTGTTGGTTCTATTTGGCCACGCGATGTGTGGGACCAAGTAAAAGACGTGGAAACTGCCTGAGTGGTATGTGTCCCAAAGTTCCTTCCTCTCTTCTTGTTTCCTTTGCCTGGTGAATGATTTTGATGAGAAAAACCCTTTAAAGAGCTTGGTGTTTGGGACTGTCAGATTGGCCTTATTTAAATATCAGGTCAATATTAGCCTTACTGAAGGTGACTTCTTATTGCTTGTGTATGGCACACACTTTTGGATGTTCTGAATTTTGTCTCAGCTCTTCATTTCTGCTCGTACATATTTTAATTTGGTTTAAAATGGGCTCTAGTCGTTTGGTCAAATTTAAAAAAAAAAATTGAAAATGATTTCTTTTGTTGTTAGTTTTTGTTTCTGTTTTTTTAACTCTATAATAGAAAAAGTGAATACATATTCCCTTCTTCTTTTAGCCTAGCAGCTCTGAGAAGTCATTTTTAACTTGATATGTAAGAAAATCTCAAATTCCATTCAGACAAAATAGAAATACCACGTGCCTATTTCATATGGTTTCTATGAGACATTGGGTGTAGTGCCTGGTTCTATATAGTCTAATAATTGCTTATGAAGTCCCTCTTCCCTGCTTCTCATTGGTAGCTCTGCAGTATCTGAAGCTGTGTGTGCGCGCGCGCGCACACACACACACACACACACACACACAGTGAACTCCTTAGAGATCAGAGGAACAGAATTACAGAAACTGATCTCTCTACACATTTAAGTTGTCTCAACATGTCAACTATAGTGGAAGAATTAAACTAAATAAGAAAAATGAGAGAGCAGCTATTGGAACCATGAATCCATCTTGTTAGTGATCACTTATTGAAGGAATATAATTTGCATTTTGATATAAAAAAGAAAAATTAATATTAAGAATATTCATTTATAAACCAGTTTGTATTAATTTATTCTTACATTGTATTATTTTTTATGATTTCAAAAGTAGTGCATGCTTATAATAAACATTTAAACATTATAGGAATGTACAATGTAATTATAATAACAGCTAACATTTATTAGGAGTTTACCATATTTAAAGCATTGTTTTAAACACTTTTTATAAATGAACTCTTTTAAAACTTTCAGAAAATGAAAATCCACCAAAACATTAACTCCTCTCAGATTCCCAGATAACTTATCAATTAAAGAGCAATTTTTATGATTGGAAGGGAATTTCAGTAATTTTTCCAAATTAACATCCTTCCTAATGACAGTATATGGTAGTCTGTTGAGAGTGAAGAAAGACCATGGTATCCATACTTATCAAAGCCCCAAATTGTTGTAATATATAATTTTCAAGAAAAATGTGTCTATTTCTATTCTCTTGCGATAGCACTTCCCATTCTTACAGGACACAAGCATGGGAGAATCTCATAGTTTAAACATATGGTTAGCATTCGAGGGGACCCTGCTGAGGAGCACCCAGATCAGTGATTCACCCATTCCTTCCCTAGAGAATCTTGTTTCTGTTGGGTTGTTGAAAGGGTTGCCAACCACCTTGACCTGAACACTTTCTCTCTTTCACATAGTTTTAAATGTGAGGTGCTGATTCAAGCTTTAATTTTAAAACAGGACTATTATGTTTTTTTGTAAAAATAGTTGAAACCACTGATCTAATTAGGTCTTTCTCTCCATAGAGATGTTCTTGTTAAGAGTATGCTTGACTGGTGGTTATTCAGACTTCAAACTTTCCAAAGAAGGAAACGTAACTCTTTCACGAGACACCCTATCCATTTTGTTAGAATATCATTTAAAAGATGCCTTCTTTTTCCTCTGAGATGTAATTCTCCTTCAAGAGCTTCTCCAAATACTTTTTTGTAGATGACAACCATGAAATATGTTAAAATAGTTACCCATACATTGTTCATAGCTGCCAGCCAATGGGACCTCTGTTTCTTAACAGAATCTTCTTTATGCCCCACTCAATTCTGATCACCCTCTTCCAAAGCTCTCTAGTTGTTAAAATGTTTCATCAGATGCCACTTCAAAACATAATTCAGTATTCTAGGTGAGGTCCAGCCTGTGAGCAGTATATTGAGACTTTTATCTATTTGTGCTGTTTTTGCCCAAACATTGCATACGTTTATTTTTTTCCTTATTTTCATGTTGTTTAAAATGGAGTAATGTTCAATGCATGACTGATTGACATCCTTTTTCTGTATATCTTGTTGTCAAGACATGTCTCTTCTGGCCTGTATTTCTGCCACTGATGTTTGAACCGAATGTATCTGTTATGCACGGCTTGAGGAACCAGAGCCTTGGTCTTAGCCCAGTGACTTTCAGTGCTACGATTCCCAGCGGTGTTTGTTCTCCGTAGAAAGGCTTCCTTCGCCACATGTCATGCCTGCCTAGGAAATCCACAGCATATATTTGCATAAAAACAACTGAGGTGCTATTGTAAAGAATCTATTTAGATTTACTTAATGCAACATTTATCTGAGCATAGAAAGAAAAAATTTTCCTGTTCTCTCTCTCTTTTTAAGCTTTTATTTACATTACTTGGAATAGTGTCCCAGGAAACACTCCCAGATCTATTGGGAGAATTTTTATTTTAAGAACTATCCCTTTAAGATTATGCTAACTATGAATTCAATTGCCATGTTTCTTATAGTTTGATTCGGTTCAATAGCTAAAATAATAATGGCACCAGGTCAAGAAAGAACTCTTTAGATATCATAAAGGACTGTTCCTAGATTTGTATAAATAAAGAATGGGTGTTCTTGGAATTATCATAATCCTGGGGGGGGGGGTGCTGTACATTCTTGGGCTGTTGTTTTTTTGTTTTGTTTTTTATCCTCACCCGAGGACATTTTTCCATTTTTTGTTCAGGTAGAGTGGGAGGGAGAGAGAGGAACAGAGAGAGAGAGAGAGAGAAACATCGATGCGAAAGGAACACATCGAGTGGCTGCCACCCGCACAACCGACCAGGGCCGGGGACAAACTGCAACCGAGGTACGCGCCCTTAGCGGGAACCGCACCCGGGTCTCTCAGGACCGCAGGCCGACGCTCTAACCACTGAGCCAAACCGGCCAGGGCTGGGCTGTTGTTTTAATAATATGTATTATATGTTTGGGGCTTAAGGAAAGATTACTATTATCTTATTTTAGGAATTTACTTTTTTTTATGTGTTGAAAGCCAGAATATTATTCACCATCCTGACATTTTTCATAATTTATCTGTCAATTATTGTTAGTGGTTCTATGGTCATAAATGAAAATTCTTTCAGCTAAGTATGCTATTTTGGTCTGGACAAACTTATTGTAATATTTATTCCTTGCTTCTCATTATTCTTCATAGATGTTTGTCATGAAGCAAACTTGTCATGTATGAACAAAGTGTATAAATAGCTGATAATTCATTTAAAAAGCACTAGATTTGAATATCTCAAACCAGGCTTAAGTGTTATCAGAACTTGATTGGGGGGGTATCCTAATATTGTTATATTTGATAATTTTAAAAAACTGTTACATTTTATTATTAAATCTTAGTATCTACTTACCAGGGTGATTGCCATCAAAATGATCTATTTTGGTTTAGAAGGATATACTTCAGGGAAACATTTCTATGAATAATCTCTCTGATTAGTATGTGAATATTCCTGTATAAATGACCCTTGAGTCATCTTCTCATTATGTAGATAAACAAGGCCATTATTATATTAGGTCCATTTTTTACCAACTATGTTCTTTAGACCATTATTTTCAGGAAATACTAACAGATAAGCCATTTGGATGACAAGGATTCCATGGTCAAATAACTTTGGAGAAACTAAATAACATATCTCCCTCTCGGAGAGTCAGAATACACTAGCATATTAAAGACTTTGAGAAATCATGTAGGATTTAAAAAACAAAAAAAGAAAGCTTGTGTTTTGTTTAACCTAATGTCTTCCAAACTTATTTGAGAATAGTACACATTGTTTTCTTTTCTCAAGTTTATCTGTTGACCTTGTTCTGGATTATAGCTAAAGAAGCTAATTGTTCGATCCACATGTTGGTTTGACTTGCTGCCCTTGATCTGGACTACCTCTGGCCGTCTCTGCCCTCTTAATATTGCATCCTCCGTTCCTGCAGCCAGCAGCAGGAATGTTGTGTCTTGCAGAGAGCTTAAGTGGGAACATCCAAATATTTTCTTCATTGTAATATTCACACGTTCATCTGGTAATGCTTGAGGATGCCCTGAGGACAGAATGGTGACACGGGGCAGGGCCTCCCCTTTAAAGTGTGTGTGTTACCTTGAGAGAGGAGACATGCTGAAATCACTGTGGGGATCATGCAGGTGGTACCCAAAGCTGGCAGAGTTCAGACCACCGGAGCAGCTCCAGCTATGTGCTCCTGGAAGTCTTGATGGAGGAACTGGCACTTGAGATGGTTTCTCCGTGATTATGTCGGCTAATATCTTGATGGTTAGAACTGCGGGGTCCCCAGTCGAGGAGGAAGAAGTGGCGCGTGCAAAGGCCCCAAGATGGAAGAGCTTAGGCTTACATGCGGAATTGGGTGGGTGGTTCAGTTGGAAACAATGGAAGAGAATATTAGGAATTCAATTTGGGATAATGGCTCTCATTTAATTAATATTATGTGACAAAAAAACTAGAAAATTCACCAAAAAACTAGGAAGGTGTAATTTATGGGAGGTTTATATGTAATCCTGAATTTCTCTCTTTGCTTCCTGCCTTCGTTTCTCCGTTTCCTCTTCTCAAGAGCCCAAGGCAGTCAGTACCAGGCTTGAGTGTACAACGGTACTATTGAAAGGCTGCATATTGTAACAGTCCCCTCATCCTATTAAAATATAGTTACAGAAAAAATAAAATAAAAGGTTTTTAGTAAACACCCAGTATTTCTTAGTTTTTAAATCATAGAGACTGTTTAAATTATAGGCTTTGTGCAATAGTAAAACATAGACAAATGCAGTCACAATGCTGCCCGTGTTCAAAAGAAGTGCCGGATATTGATATAATGTGCAGAGTTTTATAAATGTGTGCTATTGTTGCATGACTGTTTATTTCAACATTAAGAACCATTTCTGTGGCACTATGCTCCTAGCAATAAGAGTCTTAAAGAAAGACAATTTTCCTTTCTTTTGGAAGTGATAAATCCTTTTCATTCAAAATTAACATAATTCCTGATGTTACTCTATCGAGAAAGGAAGTGGGGAACATTTTAATCTATTCCAGCCCTAAGTGCCTGCTCTTACCAGATTTGTAAGAAATGATTTTTTTTTATCCTCACCCAAGGATAAATGGACATTTTTCCATTTTTTGTTCAGATAGAGTGGGAGGGAGAGAAAGAGAGAGAAACATCAACGTGAAAGGGACACGTCAAATGGTTGCCACTCACATGACCCAATCAGGGCCAGGGACAAACTGCAACTGAGGTACATGCCCTTAGTGGGAACTGAACCGGGGTCTCTAGGGACCACAGGCCAACATGCTAACCGCTGAGCCAAACCAGCCAGGGCGTGTAAGACATGATTTTATACTTTTTTACTTTCTTAATTCCTAGTGGCTGGTGGTGACATTTAGAAATAGACAGGAAAGAAAATATATCAGCTGGGTTGAGAAAAAAATCTGAGGCATAATGGTGGTGGTAGAGGAATACAAAGAAAAATTAAAGAAAACTTCTTTTAGATTCCTGATCTGAGTGATAAAATTAAGGCTCTGTCTGTGGTATAACTTAAATACGATGTGTCTCGCTTTCACTTTTGGTAAAATCATATATCTGTGTCCTAGTGAGCTGTGTTTTGATGTGGTGTGTGTAGAGTGGGGTAGGGGAGTTGGAGAGCTCTGAAACTACAGAGAAATATGTCTGGATGGTCACTGTATTTCTGTGAACTATACTTACACCACTTTGGTTCTGATCTTACAGGAAGTCAGAACTTCGCATTAACAAAGCATCACTGGCTGATTCTGGAGAATATATGTGCCAAGTGATCAGCAAATTAGGAAATGACAGTGCCTCTGCCAATATCACCATCGTGGATTCAAATGGTAAGAGATCCCTCCTGCTTTCTCTCTCTGGGTCTGTAAGAGGCGTAATCACATGGGTGGTAAGACTTGTCATATGTTGGTGTGTTAAATCGCATTATGAACAAATTAAAAAAAACATATGTTTTAAGTATCTTGTATGTTCTCCAGAAAGCTCTCTGAGTCTCCCTGAGGTGATATAGACATGAAATATACATAGATGTTTTTTCAAAGAATTTGATAGTTCATGAATGGCAGAGACAGGACTGGTCGCTAAAAGAAGGAAGTTCTACCTCTTGTTAAGTTAGTCAGGGAGGGAGGTCAAGTCTTCAGCTCTATCAACAACAGAATATATATTTGTATATATATGTGTGTGTGTGTAAATTTATTACAGACTATAAGTGTATACACAGAATTTATGTGAATTGTATATATTTACATATATGTATGTTATGTATAAAATATATGTACATTGTGCGTGTGTAAACAATGCAGTCTTGGCAAACGTGGCAATTTTTATGTGCTGAGATGTGTTTTTAATACATCTGGCTCTAGGTAATCGGAAGTTAGGCCATTCAGTATTTTCGTCTGTTTGTTTTTCGGCCTGTTCATCCTGAAATTAGGAGAGGTAAGGAAAGCATCTCTGAGTGGTACAGAGGCTCAGCTTCTTCTTTCCTGAGAACAGTGCCCAGGATATGTGTTAAACAAATGGAGGAAACTAAAAGACCTGCAGCTGGTGGCTCTCTGTCCCCACCCCAGGGCTCCGCCCTTCCTCCGACTCATCCGTAGGAGCCGCCAACGAGCTGCCAGTGAACGTGTCTCTCGGAAAAATAAAGTGCTCCTTCAAAACCTTTGCAGTGTGTTTTCTTTCTGATTCTGACACTCCACTGCTGTCTCACGCCTGTCGTCCGCGGTGAGACCAAGCCTAGCTGCACCGCTTCTGGGTCATAGCTGAGGTGGGTCCACTGCACAGGCCCGGTTTCTTTCTTGTTTTAATTTTTTTCTTTATTAATTTTAGAGAGAGAGGAAGGGAGAGGGAGAGAAAGATAGAAACACCAATATGAGAGAGAACATCGACTGGCCGCCTCCTGCATGCCCCCTCACTGGGATCGGGCCCACAACCTGGGTGTGTGTCCTGACCGGGAATCGAACCGGCGACCTCTTGGTGCATGGGTCAATGCTCAACCACACTGGCTGCGCAAGGCCTGATTTCTTAAAGTGATGCAGTAAAAATGCTAGTCCAGGAAGGGAAGAGTAAAAGTAACTTTAAGGGTCAACTCCATGGGAGACTGATGTATGTAGTTTGTGCCAGTGGACTTAATAGGGTAGGCAGAAGGGAGATAGAAATGTGGAAGGGCTGGGAAAATCCACCTTAACTCTTAGTCCATTACAGCATAATAATAGTTCATTACCTTCATTTTAAATACCCCTCCACTGGGCGTAAAAGACAACAGTGACAAGTAGTTTCCGTTACTGTTTTTAGGAGCCATGTTTATCGTTTAAAAATGTAAAAGCCATTTATATGAGTAAATATAACGTCGCTTTACTTTTTAGTCAGCACTGGTTAAGCAGTACATTTTTGCTAGTATTTTTATTTATAGGATGCTACTTGGAAGATAAATTCATAAATTAATTTCAGTGGCTTGGTTTTTTTCTTCCTATCATACCATGTTTACCAGCTTGTTCCCAGTCTGTCGCTGCCTTGATCCAATGTGTCTCCTCGTGGTACACGCTATTGAATTATGATTTTTGACACTTGGAATAGATTTGTGTAGCTATGCATACCATAAAGTCCCAGGAAAATCAAATTAGAGTAAGTGTCATGGTCTCCCTGAACGCTTACAGCAGTATTATATTCATTATTCCATGTTTTCTGTTTTGCTGGATTAAGC
The DNA here is from genome assembly GCF_014108415.1 of Molossus molossus. Taxonomy (NCBI): domain Eukaryota; kingdom Metazoa; phylum Chordata; class Mammalia; order Chiroptera; family Molossidae; genus Molossus; species Molossus molossus. The sequence goes on from NW_023425403.1 coordinate 22,366,751, forward strand.
CATGAATTATTTAACACCATGTATTTTCTGGGGAAAAAACAATAGGGTTCTTTTTTTATTAATTTGAAGGTGCCAAAAGTTGGGAGATGTGGCTTTGCACATTTCTCTCATAGGAGAAACATCATTTTTGCATATCCATTCAAGAATTGGTTTTGATTTTGAATATATGATATTGACAATATAGTGTAGAGAAAGGAAAGTAGGGATGTTTTTGATAATAAATATTTTTTTTACCTGACAAGAATAAAGAGAAGTTCATGACTTATTATTTTATAAACAACCAACTGAAATTTGTCAGGGAGTGGGGTTTTATTGGCTCATTTTAAGCATCTGAAGGAGATCAAAGAATCTCGATTACAATGGGAGGTAGACTTGTTTTTACGTTCTTAGAACATTAGGAAGAGTTCATCCCTATCCAATCCTCTCATTGTATTTAAGAAGAAAGTGGAATTTAGACTGTGTCTTAAGATGGACACATTTAAGATCAGAAGATATTTAGTAGCAAAAGGGGACATGAACCCAGATTCCTTTGATTCCTGAGTCTGTATAGCTCACTCAGTACCTGACCGTGTGTTTGCCAGTGTGTAAAGTAGATTCTTGAGTTTGTAGAGAATAAAAACTGAAGGGATGGTGAGGCCGAGGAGACAAAGACTCCATGGGGCAGAAGTAGAGCCTCATTATAACTGGGCCTCAAGGAAACGGAATTGAACCCAGGGCATCTCCACAAATTTGAACAAGGGGAGTTTGTGGCCCTTCTCTGTGTCTGCCTTTCCTGTGCTTCAGATACTTCTTGACGCTTCTGTTGTTTCTTGTATCTTCCCATCTCTCCTGCTTCAACCCTGCTTCTTCATCATTCCAAACTTTGACCTGACGATGATCCCGCTTGGCCATCTTCTTCCTCACAGTTCTTTTTAAGGCATTCTGTCAGTTTTAACTCCTTCTGTATGATTGTTTCTTTAGTTCCCAAATCAACTTCCCCACAGCAGGAATCTGATTGGTAGAGCTTAGTATATGAGATCACACGAAAAGACCTAGAGAGCTTACAAATCATTTGCCTTCTCATCAGGTGCCCGTCAGGGGCTCAGTCCAGGGAAGGAAGGCGGGAAATGAGAAATGCCCGTCTCAGAGGCGGTGGCTGGGGAAGGCAGGTCATCAGAGCCGGTGGCTCGGCAGGTGCCCTGACTGACAAGCCTGGTACATCGTGTGCATTGGGAGTCTTACTGTACTGCAGGGGCTCAGGTCCAGTGTCACCGGAAGGAAAATATGTAGTCATGCTGATCTTTGCCCTCTTCCTCTGCTGTCTGTGAACTGGCTACGTTCATTCAGATCAAGGCTGCTTATCATAGAAGTCAGCTTGGGTCCTGAGCTCGGTGGGACTCAGAGGCACTAGCTTTTAATTAATTTAAAAATGTTTTGTCTCCCCAGGAATCTGAGCAAAGGCTGCAGATAAATACTCTTTTAGAGAGAAAAAGAACACTCCACTCTGGTTCTGAACTACCACATGGCTACCCCTTGTCTTCCAACATACACTTACTATTGACTTGGGCTGAGAGAGTGGAATTCTCAATAATTTCTTTTTCTGTGGGGGTCCTAGAAAGAAGGCCTAGAAGTATAAGTGTTATAAAAATATTATATAGAACTTCCTCGAGATTTTATGTTTCTACAAAATGTCAGTGATTTTGTCTATTTTGTGTGGTCTTAGCCATCTCTCCCATATTTTCAAAATAAATATACACCTGTGGTTTGATCATTTCTGTACAGGTCACCTTGATGAAAGATCCTGGTATGTTGCTGGAACTGATCACCCTAATTCCATCCTATGCAAAAGATTCCTTGTGATTTACTTAAGTTCCCCCACAGGTGCCTTCTTTGAGTCAATGCATTTAGACTGTATTCTGGTATAATATTCTAGGAGGGATGGCAGGGGCTAGAAGAAGACATGTAAGGGAGACTGTGTTCTACCCAGAAAAAAATGCAAAAATGCAAAAATGCAGCAAGATGACCTTCCTGTGTGACACTATGTTTAATCTCATGAAGACTGTTCTATAACTATTAGAATAAAATTAGCATATCATAAAAGTCTTCTATTCAATATTCAGAACTGTTTGCAATGAAACTCATTGTTTAAATCTACTTAGATTAGCAACTAAATGAAATGATTTAAAAAAAAAAAACACTAAGAAATTCCCCTTGAATCATTTTATGCTTGAGTGAAATAATGATCTTATTTCCAAGCATTTAGAAAATAATGTATACATAGCCAATGAGTTTGTTAAGCTATATTTTGTATTTTATTATATTTACTATATTTTAGAAATGTGTATGTTTTCTGCCTTTTAATCTCTACTTTATTTGGAAAGAAGAAGTTGTCATCTAGTAGACAGATCTTAACCTATGCAAACTGCTAATTACTTCTGGGATTATGTAAACCTCACGAAGTCCATTTGAGCTTTCATATAAAGAAGGATCTCACAGGGAGTCATCATTACGTGATGGCTACAAGTGAATTCCTTTTGTGAATTCAAATATGGCACTTTGCTTACAAAGATCATACACTATATGTTTATTTTTATTTGTATTTTATTTAGCTTGGTTTTTGTATAAGAAACGGTAATTTAGCAATTCATTCTTGGCTAAGAAGCTCCATGAGAACTCCTGGGCATCAGACTAGGGAAAAGAATAATAGACCTAGCTGGTTTTCAAATTAATTAAATAGTGCTGCCTTTTAAAAGATTAATATAGGAGAATATACAGCTAATCAATCATATCTTCTAGTATGTTTTCTTCTTCTTTAATCAGGAGAGAAATTATTTGAGTGAGATTCAAGATCCCATAGGAGCAATTGGACTCATAGCAATAAAATAGCTGCTTCATTTGTGATGAGCAGAAAAATATTATTTTTATGAAATTTGATTAATATATCAATTGGTCCTGTAAACATTGTCTCATGTGGGTAACGGGCTCAGCCGCACCCTTTCTCCAGGAGACAGTGTTGTTGCACACGCTGTGATATTGGTGGACAACCTACAGTTATACTGAGAAGCATATAAAATGTTTGATAAGTTTTGCCCTGGCCAGTTTGGCTCAGCGGTTAGAGCGTCGGCCTGCCGTCCGGAGAGACCCGGGTTCGGTTCCCGCTAAGGGCACGTACTTCGGTTGCAGTTTGTCCCCGGCCCTGGTTGGTCGTGCGGGTGGCAGCCACTCGATGTGTTCCTTCACGTCGATGTTTCTCTCTCTCTCTCTCTCCCTCCCACTCTATCTGTACAAAAAATGGAAAAATATCCTCGGGTGAGGATAAAAATAAATAAATAAATAAATAAAATAAAATGTTTGATAATTTGTATAGTAGCCTCCATGTATATGGCTCATTGTGAAGGAGTCCCAAGAAGGCTAATATGAGTTGAATAGAGTTGTCTTTTTAATGCATAATATCTATCCTATCTCTATACCATTTATTAATTTTAAAATTTCCAGTTGCTTGAAAGTAAGCACTCATTATGAGCAAGATTTCAGACATTCAGAGATGCTCCTGAAGTCATCTTTATCAGTGCTAATACATGGGTGCCCGTCTCAAATCTTTGAAAAAGAGACTTGATCAAATGTTTTGTATGCACGACAATGGTCTGTAATTTTAGCATAAAGGTCACATGATTTGATGTTTAAATGCACACAGAAACATCATATGCATGTTTGTATATATGTATGTGTGTATTTTGCTAAATAGTTATATTCATTATATTATGCTCACGGTGAAGTCTCAAACAAGACATGCATATATGATTAGAAAAATTGCTTTCCAGAAGAGGTAATTTTCATGCACTGCAACTTTTTCTTGAGAACAAATCTAATTTATTAATAATGCATTAAAACATTATAAATATACTAACATTCCTTATGTTTACTTGACTACTCAGCATAACTTGTATCCAATTTCTGATGATAATAAATCCTCATTATTTTGCACTAATGAAGGGGATGTCCTTTACAAATGAACATGTTTAATATTCCAACTTGCAGTGGGAAAATATGATACTTAAACATCAAGGAGATTGTGGGACTTAATACTTTTTAAATTTATAATTTAAGATAAAATTATTTTCAGTCACACTTATAATAAAAGGTTGTTTTCTAAAATTATGAATTCTACCCCAAACACACATAAAAATGCCTGCTGAGTGGTTTTAATTTAAAAGATGAGCTTTTCTTATTAGCAAGATTCTTTTAGTATAGAAGTATATAACTTCCCCCAAGATAATTAAAAGGGTTTTATTTGGAACTATAATCATTACAGATATTTTTAAAGGTCTGTGGGATAAAGATCTAATTTTGGAATGGAGGCTATTTTAAGTTGTCTCTGTATAGATTCATCTTTGTAGTAACCTCCTGTTCTGGTATTTAATGTAACACCCAGATTAAAAGGGAAATGTTATGGTTAACCTTTCCTCTAACATGAGATCTTTTATGCAGAAGTTAGAAAAGCTCTGAATCTTTTTTTTTTTTGGAAGGTCACAGTGACCAACCACTTAGTTTGTCAAAAATAAATGTGAAGAGTCTTTATTCATGCTGGGATTGGGACGTTTGCCCAAGTCTTGTGATCCTGAGCTTACTTCTCCAGTCTGGCTGGCATGTCATTGACGGATTCTGAAGGACAGAATAAGGAAGCATCTCTTCTGTAAGCACTTTGCTTGGGAATGTAGAACTTCTAGGTATTCATAAAGAAAGCTAAATACTGTGAATCTTTGATAAAAATGTTTCTCTTAGATTAAATTTCCCCAAAGAAGACCAGTTTCATTTTCTACAGCCCAAATCAAGAAAGCCAGTTGTAGCCACTTCAGAAACTGATACTGCCATATCACCAGCTCAGAATATCCTTTCATGCCTGCCGCTTGAGAAAGTCCAGAGGACTTCATACACCCTCACACACTGTTTCCTTTCACTTTGTCCCATTCTTAGTGGGCATACGAACCTACATAGGCAACTTTGGTGGCTTGATAATAGTCTCACACTTTGAATGGTGTGTCCTCCTAATGCTTCATCAGAGAGGACCATCCATACTTGATTTGCATGAGAAAGACACACTTGGTCTTACTAAAGGAATATTTCTGATCTTTATGTACTTATATTTGAACTGATACTTATTCTTCAGCATCCCTGCTGAATCTCACAGGCAATTTTTTCCTTCCAATTTCACAAAACCTTTTATCCCTAAAGCAACTTCTGAGGTGGAAGAAATATTGCCAACTTACATCAGTTTCTCTTACTGACTTGACTAGTCCTATCATGGAAATCCTAAATGCTCATATCTATATTCAAAGATTGACCACAAACTTTTCCAACTCCATGGTTAACAGACTGAGAGCATGCTTACCTGCTTAGGATTTTATTAGGATCTAGTACCTTTTGCAATGTATATATATTATAACAACTTACCTCTTTGTCCTGGTTAATAAATAGTGAAGTACTATTAAGATATTTAACAATCATTTTACATACAGTGAAGTTTTAAATGATATTCATCATTGCATCTCTACATTTTTCCAGGCTTCATAAAACTATGACTTACTCAAAATATTACATCTTAACAACTGAAAAACCCTTTTCAGAAGCACTGAATGAATACCGAGTTAGACTATATAATCATTCTTTATTTCATTATAAATGCAATAAGAGACCAAGTCAAAGTTTGAACAAGACTATCACGGTGCTCATGATAACTGTGTGTCCCGAGTGTGCAGGTTCATTCTTCATTTCTTTGGGGATGAAGCTGCCTACTTAGTCTGTGTTCTGCCCCCAGCAGCTGAAATGTCTATCATATGATCAAGTGCCCATCTTGATTATGAGTGTTGAATGCCAGAACTTGATGTTTTCCATCAACCCCAACTTGAAACATTGCCTGCTTTTGTTTTTGAACAAAAATGTAATTCTCCAAAGACCTATCATTTTAAAATTCTGACTACAGCTTTGATGTTCTTAGTTCAGCTATTTCTGTCTTCCTTTCTGAGGAGGGGCCCTCAACCTTTTGGTCACATACTGTCCTTCACTGACCCCCGTGGGGACAGTAAATTCTTCCTAATTTTTCTAGCACAGTCCATCTCATGCTCTTTGCTCAAGAAAGAAGAACTGCTTGTCTGGACAGTCTCTCTTTTTTTTTTTTTTTTTTTGCATTTCTAACTCTCTGTATGGATAAAGCCAGACTTTCATCACCCCCTTGCAATACTTCCTTCCTTTACACTCATTTTTCAGTTGAAGGCAGGCTGTGGAACTGGTTCCCGGCCTCTCGATCATACATCATAATATCCTATCACCTTTCTTTTTTGCAGAGATCACCACTGGCATGCCAGACTCAACTGAAAGAGCCTATGTGTCTCCAGGTAAGGAAAATAAGCTCGTCCAGTGTTACTAACCAGCATGACAGACATCACTGCTGGCTGCTCCTTCTACTAATCAGAACCCCTTCTGCATCCACTTCCAGCGGCTCTTGTTTGCTGCCCAGTGTTTTCCTCCAGCTCATCCTGCCTTTCTGGATGTTGCTTCATGGAGTGCAGTTCTTGATGTATGTCTGAACTTGGGCCTGAGAGGCGTACACGAGGAAAAGAAATCTATGCCTGGACACAATTTAGTGACATTAGAACTGAGTGTTAAGTGGTATAGCTCAGCAGACTCAGGAGAGCAGATACTTCAGGCTCAGTACTTTTTCCCTTCATTACCCCATATTTAAAGTTTTGGCTTCATTGATTTTTTTTTTTTTTTTTTTTTTTATGGTCTGTAGCTTGTTGAACCTATATAATCTGACACAGCACAATCTAACTTTAAAAAAAATTTTTTTTTATCTTCACCAGTTTTTAATCTTTCCTTCAAGGCCATTGTTTAAAATCTTAAAAGCTAAATTTCTCTAGATGCTAGACTCTTTTGGCTATACGTATTTAGGGCATATTCATGGGTCATTACTAAAATGTAAGTACCTGTGTTTGTAGGATGGGGCAATCCTGGACTCTAAGAGGCTCTTACTTTTCCTACTGAGAGAGAAAGAGAGACAGGGACAGACAGACAAAGAGAGAGAGAAGGGAGGGAGGGAGGGAGGGAGAGACGGAGGGAGGGAGGAAAGAAAAGGAGGGAGGAAGGAAAAAGATCAAAAGAAAAAAAATTGTCGAGTTAGCTGAATCTCTTCACCTTTCATTCAGGCTTCTTAAAGTTGTTTTAAATGTAGGGACTTAATTATCCAACTCCAGGAGATGCTATTATGAACCTGAGCTTTTAAATTTATGTGGTGCTTGTCTTGGGAATTTAGACAGTAACTATTATTTTCTGATATATGGCTTGAATCTTTATAACTTTCTGGCTGCTGAATTTCAATCCTTCTTCAATACTAAGTTGTTCTTATTTCTTACTAATAAATTTCTTAGGCCCTAAGCTTTTTTTCTGCATGAGTTATGTTTTATGCTAGGTCTGTATTTGCATACTGGTTTCCTTCCTTATCCTTGCTGCCTAAGAAGATCTTGCTGCTGACATCCCATTGATTGTATTATGTACTTATGAAGCATGTTTTGTTTGAATCCTAATGTAATTCCTCTAGTAGATTGTGCATGGATTTTATTCAGCACCATGCTTGGTCAGGATGCTTATGCAGACAAAGTTGCTTGAAAATATTCTCATTCTTCTTCTTTTATTTTTTATTTTCTCTAAGCATGACAGTTGATTTTATTCTCTTTGAATATGGAGATTGTTCTCTGGTTTCACATTTTTTAAAATCAAGACCACACGTCAGAGGAGTTGTCTGTCTGACCTGTGGTGATGCTGTTTAGAGTGGTATTTCTAGGAAGTGCACAGAGCAGGGAGTGTGGGGTGTCTTTGCAGGTGAACCCACTCCATTTCCATTGCTTTCAGAAGTCTTTGGATCTGGATTGCAGAAATACTCCTTTGTGGTCTTTGAATATTGCATATGTCTTTGTTTGACTTTGAAATGCTTCAGTTTTTTGGTTGCACTATTTTCTAGTCCTCCTTTTCTAGATGATACCCAAGCCTGGCCAATTTCTAGTGTAAGGATCCAAGGGCATGACTCAGTAAAGCCTCATTCCACTTTTATGTTTTATAGAGTCTCCCATTAGAATATCAGTAACAACCGAAGGAGCAAATACTTCTTCATGTAAGTACATTTAAATATTCTGTTCATTAGTTTTTAACCCAAGACAATGTCTGCTTCCAAAGGTGGTGTTCATGTCTACCCTCTGCCTTTATCAAGGGACCCTGTATCAAGTTTGGAAGCAGGATGGTACTTGCTGTTGGAATAGAAATAGCCCCTCTTATGCTTGGGAACCACTAGATACCACCTCCCCCTAAGATACATCTGGAAGAGATACCACACACATGGTGGTTTTAGGATAATATAGTGTCTTTAAATGTTGGAAAATAACTGAATAGCCTCTGAGGCCAAGTTCTGAGCGAGCAGTAGAGAACATTGTGGTTTTCGTTTTTTTTGTTGTTTTTTTTTTAAAGTGTGTCTTGATGCCTTCAGCAACTGCCAGAGGCATGATACCCAGCTGTCTGGGGCCCCTCTTCCAAAGCTCCTCAGTTCTCAAATAAAGTCTGCTGTGATGGAGTAAGGAAACTATATATAGATGCCCTTAATTCAAATTTGATGGCAAGTGACTTATTATGAAAATGTTTGAAAGCAAGTCCCTAGGCAAGATCTCAGATTAGTTTTCATCTGTTTAATGTTAAATGTGCTTTGTGCTTATGGAGTTCTACAATTGTTAGACTGATTGGTGCCTTGTGCAATGTCAGGGGAACTGAAGACATTATTAGCAAGGACTAGTAAAAATAGTTTTCATACTTATAAATTGTGAATAGCATAGCATTAAATTTTGATATCCAACAGGGGAATTTATCAGACCTTGAAAATAAAACTTATAACTACAGTCTTTCTCTCCCTTATTTTAGCTTTTTTTTTTTTTAAGCTATTTCTCAGTTTGCTAAGCTCTTCAATAAATAGATGTTCCAATTATTCAGTTCCAACCTGGAGAGCGTTCAAGGAACAGTTTCCTTTGGCTATCAGCATAGTAGGAGGAAGAAAGGCTGTACTTTAGGCAACTTCAGTTGTTCTGCAAATCTGTTTAAATAGATCCTGTTTGACCTAAAGAGCTTCCCTTCAGGTTGGTGGTACCAAAATTGTAACGATGTGATGTAAGCATATTTTTTTTTATGGCATGAAGTATGTTTTGGCTACATTTTACCTCGATAAAGCATCATTCAACTGAGTTGATGACAACAGTCTAGTAAGATCAAACTGGAAATGGAATGCTAGGAAGGACCAAACTGGCTTCCTCTGAATTCTAAGGACACTCATTATACTCCAAAATGATAACCCCTTTGGGGAGTTTGAGATATTTGTTATTTAATTCTACTTATAAGAAGATTTGTCTAATTATATAGATTTTAGCCCACTAGCATTAAGGAATCATTGTACTTTGTTTTATATATTTGAGTGCTTATTATAAAAAAGCAAATACCAGGTTTTTCTTTTTGGTGTTTTTTTTTTTTTTTCTGGGAATAATTTCTCTACTGCATGATTCATTGAATAAAGTTATTGAAACTCTTGTAATTGGAACCTTTCATGCTATCATTAATGGGGCGATGGATACTATCCTTAAGCATAGCTGAGTAATTATGGAATGGAAGAAATATTTCTTTCGGTTTTTCAGAGCTTTAGGGAACTGAAATGAATCTCTCAGTTTACATTTCCATTCACTGCAATACTGTTGAGAGAGAAAATAATTTTGAAATCTGACACTGATCTCTAATTCTCGGCAGAATTAGTTCCTGATATTTGGTAAAGGTTTAAGACAAAGAAAGAAAGATTTGTGTACCATTATGCGAAAATATTTCAGTGTACCATTTTTGTATATCACTCCCCATTCAGACTAGGCTCTCACTAAATATGATTGAATTGATTAATTAATACATTTTTTTAATCTCATGAAAGTATGCTCTGTAATTGGAAACTATAAACCAAGAGTGGCAGGATGCTAAGTCCGGTCTTGGTTGGAGCGGTGACAGCATGGTGCGTGCGACGCTCCGTTCACTTACAGGCAGCGCCCTGCAGAACTCTGCACTGCAGAGGAGCTGGGAGCGAAACACGTCTGTGTAGTAAAGGCTGCAGGGAACTCGAAGGATCGGCAAGAGCAGTAAGCTGGACTTAAAGATACGTAAGAGCCAGAGTCCTTGGGAAAACTCCCACGGTCAGACATGACCAGCCTTGGAGAACAGGGCTGCAGAGAGGAACTGCTCTTCCATGTGGCCCGTCTGTGTGGGCTGCATTCCTCCAACTGTCCACAGTGGCGTTTTCCAAAATGAATATTGCAAAGCCGTTCCGAAGCCCTATGGATTCACCGAACCTGTTGCGTGTTGTGGTGACAGGGGTGCTTTTTGGGTCGATGTGAAAACGGCGCTGCACTGTGTTACTTTTCAGTTCTTTGGGTGGCCATGAGCACACCCTGGCAGGGAAACTCCTCTTCCTGCCAGGCCCGTGTTGAGGGCCCTCCCTGATGGGTCCCTTTTGAGAGGGCTCCGCAGTGGCAGTTTGTGTCCTTGACCCTGCTCGGCACCCTGCCTGGGATGCCGGGTCAGTCTTCTCCGCCAACATCCTGTCTCCCCAGAGCCTCCCCGGACCCCTGCAGTCCCCAGAGTTCTTTTCTCTTTATGTTGGAATAGAAAAAGCAGAAAGAAGAAAATAAAAATTGTCCACCTACCTATTCAAAATAATATCGCAAATCTTTTAGTATATTTTCTCCTAATCAGTGTTTTTCATTCTGGCTTTCTGCCCATTCTCCCACTGTTTGCTTGTTGTATCATGAGCATTTTCCCCGTGGCATGAAATAGAAATCAGAAATTTTAAAAATGATTTTTAAATCTAAAAATCTTTAATTTTTTCAATCACTGTAATAATAAAGAAATCATTCCTGACTGGAAGTTTTTAAAAGACTTATTTTTTGTTTACAAACACCTTTTCATGTTTGTCCCTTTTGTATTTACTTTTCCAGCATTTTAAAAAGATTGGCAGAATATCGAAGTTAATAATCTTTGCCTTTGTGAGGCACATTTTAACTTCTTCTTTTTTGAAATTGGGAACTTGCATTGTACAGTCACTATTTTTAGAATCATTAATTATACTTTTTAAAAAGATTCTTCTTATAATCTCCTGCTAAAGAGCAGCGTTGGTTTTCTTCATTTCATTTTATTTTTTGTAAACCAGGCCATCTGTGATTTGAAATGTATAAATAAAGTGCACAAGAGTGTCCTGTTACACATAAGTGACAGGATTTAGGTGGGAACGAATTCGAACCTTACAAAACCGTTAGTAGGACTGTCTTGTTCCTGCTTTGCACAGAAGCAGCAGAAAAGCAAATGGATTATTTAGAACAAACCTTAATGACTTCTCTCTGAAGTGCCCGCTGCCGGTGACCCCGTTTTGCCAACAACTTTGTAGAATGCTATCAAAAATACAGTTGTTATACCAACCACTTTACTGAATTAAGCATCATCCATTCCAATTTAATATATAAATGAGGAAAACAAAAATGAAAAGCCTAATAAATAGAAATAGGAAAGAAAATATACCGTTTTGAAAAACAGTCTTTAGTAATAATATATGTTTATAGTAATCATAACAATGATGGTAATGGTAGCAAATGTTAATTGAAGGCCTACTGTGTGCCAGGCACTGGGCTTGTGATTTACAAGAATGATGGCTCACGGGTCTCACAAAACCTCTCCTTCCACTTCTCAGACGACAGAACTGATGTATCTTGTCTGAAGTTACATAAGCAGGATTCGAACCTAGTCAGTACGACGATGTGTAAGGTTTAGTCACCTCAAAAAAAAAAGAAAAAAAAAAAAAGACTTCACTATTAAAAGGAATGAGATTCTGCGAACAGACTGAAAAGCAGTCTTTGCTACACAGTGGGTTTGGTGGATTAAGGTAAAGGCCTTGCCTGGAGCCAGCTGGGCCCGGGTCTCCGGCCCACATCGAAGCATGCCAGGTGGTAGGAAAATGGGAAGGACACGCACCCTGAATGGACTTGTGCTCTGAAGTCTAAACGCGCCTGCTGTAAATTACCCTGTACTCTAGGCAAGTTGTTTAGCCTCCCTGGGACTCAGTTTCTAAGTCTGTATAGTCTTGAGCCTCTCAAACATATACTGGGAAGCCTAGTGTGGGAAATGGGGGTGACTCATTCAGCAGAGCTTTGTTGTTAGGTGGTCCCCCGGGCGAAGAGGGCGAGTACCTACAAAAGTCATGTGGCCCTGAAGGGAGAATGGAAATCAGGGGAGTCCTTACATCTTATCTGAACAATGTAGGACAACCTCTTTACTGTTGGAGGAGGAAAGGAGTTAATGATTTTTAGTCTAAATGCTGTCGCTGTAAGTTCTATGCCAAGAAATCACTGCCTTTTCAAAATATATATTCTCGGCTAAGGCTGCATTTTAAAGGAACTCATCCAGGAAGTTCTCTTTGAAATCTCTGAATGAAATGAACAATTCAATCTTTAATTTGGCACCTAAAAGAGCTAGCTGAAGTAAAAAAAAAAAAAAGAAAGAAAGAAAGAAAAAGTCTTTTGTCTGCAGAGACATTTCAGTTATAATGAGACACAGCATTTTCACTTCGGAACAACACAGTGATATATATCGATTAGATCAGACCAGGCCTGCTGGTCCACTGGTGAGACTTAGAGCGATGGTTCTTCTGTTCCACCCTCAGCTGTAGCTGACTTCCCTGCTTTAATTGGAGAGGAAACTGCTCGGACCTTTGCTAAAGGATTCCTAGCTAGAAAAATAGCATTTCAATTATTGGTAAAATAGGACCTCTGCCCTGTCTCTGTTGGAGAGCTACTTCTAACTGAATGCAAATTGTATTTCCAGATTTTTATAAACATGACGTTTTCAAGGGTGTGGCTCTGTCTGTCGTGGACTAATTACCATGCATCGTGTAGCAATAAAATAATAATTTGCAAAGGAAATTGCCCAACTGGTATATATTTGTCTTTCTGATTGCTTAGAGTTAGTTGCAGATACGTAAAACAATACAATGACTCGGAGCAAGAGTAGGCAGTTGTATATCACAGCCCTTCATGTGCTCAGGCGAGTTATGACCGGCACGTTCAGTTCATTTATTTTGTAAGTGAATGTATCTTATTTTTTTCTCTTAGTTCTCCCTGCAGCTCCAGTTCTCCTTTGCCCTTTCTGAAGTCACTCAGTGTCTCTCATTGCATTCCGCTGCCAGACAAGATGGTCTCAAAACTTTTGATCAAGTTTATAACTCAATCCTAGTTAACCTTTTGTATTTAGTGAAAATTACCCTTCTACTAAATTATTCTTTTGAACCATACAGCCACATGTGTGTGTGTGCTATGTATATATAAAAACTGGTATTTGTATCTTACTGTACATTTTCTAAGGAGTATATTTATTGAGTCATTTATTCACACAGTAAGTCTGTCATCTAGATTTTATCCCATTTATCAGATGAAAGACTTGAGACTCAGAAATTTCTGACATGTCCAAATTCAAAAACTAAGTCGGTAGTAGAGCAGAAATTTAAACTTAAATCTGATTTCACATCATCTGGTCTTTTATTACAAAGTCTTATGGGATCCATAGAGTGAGCTCAAGGTTAGGCCATCTTAAAAAAAAAAAAAGGCATCAAAATGGAATTTTTATAAAGATTCCAGGAATACAACCACATTTATCCCAGTTGTTCCAAAGTCAGCTTTTACTGAAAGACTACACTCTTCACCATCTACAAGGTAGGGAAGTAGACCGGAGAACCCTTAGTTAGTGGCAACACAATTCAGGGGGTTAATACTAGAAAAGGAGGCAGACACATTAATCTGGAATCATTTCAGTGACTGACTCTTTGGCTTTGTTACTTTGAGAATGATGTGGTCTTTTTCAAAACATGCTGTTTACAGTGATGGGAATCATCACAGAGCCATTCTTCCGGTGGGAATGTGCTCTTCATCAACAAGGCAGATTTTCCTCAGTGGTAGTTTGTATTGGGACAGGTGTGTTGCCTTATTCCAGGCTAAGTACAATTTAATTTATTGTATAATATTATAAATCCTGGAAATTATTTGTATGATAGATAAATCTGTTAGTAGAAAAGTATTAGACCTGGAGCAAATATTTCTCTCTATTTTATTCTCTTGGGTGCTTTTTACCGGAATAGTCTCTTTACATTTCAAAAAATATCTTCCATCTTTTTGTGTATCAGCTGTGAGAGGGAAGCACATTTGTGCGTCCTGATTAGGAACAGTGTTAAAAACAATAGTAAGTGTTTTTAATCATATAGGCAGGTTAGAGAAATGGATTATATATATATATATTATATATATTATATATATACATAATATTTTTAATTTTTTAAACAATGAAGTGGAAGTGTGCTGAACTTTGTGGCTTTCTTAGTTCTTCATTTTTTCCCAAGTTATCCAGGGATCTGAGAAATAGGAAAATGGGAACAGAGGCCTTGAAATTTAAAGACTACAAATGCATAACAGCTCTCCCACTTCCAAAAAACACCCCAACAAAGTAAAAAATAAAAAAAAAATGGGACGGAGGAAGGAGCGAGGAACAGCAGGATAAAGCAGCGAACAATCTGAACGGTGATTTAGTTAGGAGTTTTTCAGTTGCAAGTGACAGAAAGTCAACTCCAAGAGCTTAAATATAAAGCTGGTCCAGCCAGATCCATGGGCTCGAGTGATATCACGGGATTGTTTCTTAGTCTTCGTGCCCTTTATGCTCTGCTTCTCTGCAGATATCAGCTTCATGCTCAGTGGTTCTCCTCTGCCCGACAGGGAAATAGCTGCTGATAGCTCTAAGGCTGTGTCCCCTCTGCTCATAATCTAGGAGACCGTCCCCTCCCTAATCCCAACAGCAGAGTTGAAGGGAGAATCTGATAGGCTCTGCTTGCTTCAAATGCCTACCACTAAAATCATTACTGTATCCAGGGAGATTAATGACTCCGCTTGGGCCAGGGCAGGGTCAGATATCCAGCCCTGTGTGTGTTTGGGTTAGTGAGGCAGATGGGCTCAGCCCCCTGGGAACTGATGCTACAGGTTCATTGCGGAGAGCAGGGCTCTGTACCTACGGAGGCAGAGTGGCTCCCCAGGCAAAACCAGACAGTCCTCTCCGGCTGCTTTCGAAGAACCAGAAAATAGGTGCAGGTCACAGAGAATTGTAAAGGAAAATTAAGCATACATGTTATTGAAAGTTAATTGGACAGACAAAATTAAAGCCGGGTCACCATTTTAAATAAAGAGGTAGAAAACTGAAGACAATGGAAATGTCATTTTTAAAAAGACTCTTAGTACCAGTGAACTCACTGTAATCACTCTTAGGAATGCCTTCTTTTTCAATCCAAGAACTCACACTTTTGCGAAGTAGCAAAGAGGGAAAGAAAATGAGTTTCAGTTTTCAAATTAGAATGCATGGGGAGCATTTTGAAATCTGTGAAATGGTTTTTCAACATAAAAGTCTAAAAAGTACTTGATCCAGGTTCTTTTAAGTAGATTTTGAAAAACAACTAGTTTCCTTCACCAGAGTAATTGCATGTTGATTAGGGTTTTCTTTTTCTTTTTTAGCGAGAAAAGAAAAAGAAGCGTGTTTAGCCCATTCCATTTACTGTGACAGAAAACTCAGCAGGTCTTCAGTGTGAGGTCACACTGATCAAGGCTGTATCAGCCTCACAGACAGCAACCCTGGAACTTGGAGGAGGTGGCGACTCTTGTGGTTTATCTCTGGTCATCTCCCACTTTTCTCTGCCCTGCTCTTATGCATCCAGCACTAATTCACTTCTTTAATAAAGGCGCTCTGTAAATGTAGTCCAACTCATCATCAAAGAACTGCTGGATGGCACTTTTCATTTTCTCTCTCAGTCTACCAGGGGTCAGCTAAATCTTAATAACCAATTATATGGGTTAGTGTGGGTTATAGCTTAAAGCTGTGCTTGTTCTCATTCAAGTCCATCACCATCTCTCATACAGAAGATTTGGTGTTTACGTTGAATTGTTAATCAACTGGGAGCTATCGTCTTGTTTTTTGCTTGGGGATTTCAGAGCCCTTTTTTGTTTTCAGTGAATATCAAGCTTTTTTAGAAATGCAACAGGGAGAGAGGGAGGGACAGACTGAGATTGTCTTTGTTAAATATTTCAAGAACTTTTATTCATAATGATATATATTATCAGTCTTTTTTTCAATTTTTAAAAGGAATTTGGGGCTATTAATCTGTCTATTTCAATAGCAGAAAAGTAAAATATAGATAGGGATAGGCTAAGTAACAACTAAGGTCAAATAGCGAGTGATAAATTTAGGATTAAAGTCTCATGGCCTATTTCTGCTATTTGATTCTTAATTCCAGAGAACTTTCCCTCTCTTTAATAAAATAAAAAAAATAGTTAATAATTTAGTTCCTACTGTGTTCCGGCATGATGTAGGAACTATGATGTGTATTTTTTAAATTTATTTTTTTATCGTTGACAGTATTATAGATGCCCCTTCCCTTTTTCTTGGACGGGGGAATGGTTGGAGAGAGATGAATAGAGAATAGTCCTTGGACTGAAGGAGTTTGCAGTAAAGTAGAAAGGTTAATTATGGTTAATTGTGCTAATTGTATGTAATGACATAGTCATATCACAAAGCAGGATATGGGAGGCAGTTTTTAAAATCAAGTTTTTTTAAAAAAATAATATTACTTAAGACAGAATACATTTATTCATTCTGTGGTATATAGTTAAAAAGAAATATTACTTGAGTAATGATTTATTTTTACTGTTGTCTTTTTTTAAAGTAGTCAATTGCTGTTTCAGCGTCATATTTAAAGTTCAATAATTTTACCAACAAATCAGATTGCTGAGTTTTATTTCATTTAAAAAGATGATAAAAGTTTATAAGTTTGTACTAAAGTAAAAGACTACTGAAGATAAAAAAGGTATCAGAAATTAATTCACACTAAGTAGGGTTATAAAGGTTTGAGAAATTTTTAAAGGATTTAGATATTTAACTGGAAACATTTAGAGGAGTATAATCACAGTATAGTAAATGGAATTTCTGCTTATTGGAAACACCTTTGATATATAGATGGACTTTCAAAGATACATTACATATCTGAGTGGATATTTTTTATTAGGTTACCTAGAAATGTAAATGAAAAAGTTGCAATTTCCTGAGCAATTTTATTTTCATTAAATAAGATTTTTTTCCTTAACTTTTTAAAGGTTATTCAATTAATTTAAAGGTGGGAGAAATGGTAAATTTGAAAATGTATGTCTAGTTATATTATAATTAAATGATACACATAGTACATTAAAATACTATAGTAAATTAATCATTTAAAATGATTAAATATTGAAAAGCAAAATTTTTCCTTCTGATGACTCTGCTCTCAATTTTCTTAAAATTTAGTTATTGAGAGTAGTGATTAATTGGCAAGAAATATCCATATCAAAACTTGATTAAGTTTTCAACTAAAAATTTCCTATATGGGAATTAAGATAGTTTCTTTTGCAGATTTTTTCCCCCCTTAATCTATTTCCAATGTGATTGTTCTGTACATTGTCCTACATTTTAACTGGGAGAGCTAGGTATTTAATCAACCAATAAAAATCCATGTTATTCAGAAATAATATACCTTTGAGAACAGAGCATGGTTATTTATAATTTTTAGTCTACAAGGCTCTAAGAAGGAAGTTGCTGCATTATTTTCCCCCCAAACAAACAAAAAACTGTAAAATCTAGCATGTTTGACCTATGAAGACATATACCAGGAGAAACCCACCTTGTCAGACAGGTTGTTTTTCTGATAAAAATGTGGTATGAATGAAGGAAAAAAGAAGAGGAATAGCCTTTCATATATCTTAGAAGAAATTATTTAAGTAGCCATAATAGATTTTTTTACACATTTTATACATTTCCATTTAGTTGAGCAGATGGATTTTTTTCCTCTGGAATCCCCATAACAGCTTCGTAATTTCATGTCTCTAATGCTATAAAGCAGAAATGCATTTCTGTTTAGATTTTCCTCAAGTTATCTGTGCAAAAATAAACCATACAAAGCGTCCTTGAGTGCGTTTCAAGATAAATAGATTACAGGGCGAGAGAATTACTGTGTATGTGCAAATGCCACTGTGTGCGAAAGCGAGATAAGCGGTAGGAAGGAAACTGGCTACTCGGGCACACGCGCCGTGTCCTGGACCTTGCGAACCTTCTTCCAGGGCAGGTAAAGGGGACTGAGATTTAACACTGTTCCGCCTTGTGAAAAAATAAATAAAAAGGAAACATAACATCCACTACATGTATACATACAGAGACAAATATTAGAGTAAAACTTTCTGCTCGTTTTTTTTTTTTTTTTTTTTAACTAGAACATTGACTGTGACCTTTCCTGTAAAAAGTGCATTGAGGAGTGAGACTTCTGGTGGAGATGGTCTTCATGGAGAATAGGCTCAGCTATAATTCCACTAACTTTCAAAATGCCACAGCTCCTTCCTTCCTTTTCAGAGCGAAGTGCAGACCTGGGTATATTTTATGAAAATGATGCCTTGAAATGATGAAAATTATTTTGTCCAATCAAAGAGTAAAGCAAGCTCTTTATGACTTCACTGTTGTGTTGAGATGTCCAGTTATTCCCTCCCCCACAGTGCTGCCTTGGTGCCCCCACCACTCTGGCTCAGGTACCAAGCTTGCCACGGACTGTGGGCACAGGTGTGCACAACGGTGCCCAAACCAGAATGTAAGGAAGGAATTTTGGTTTACTTCTGTCTGTATTCCCCTAACATATTACTACACTATTCCTAGAGAGTATTTATTAAATACATATTAACAGTGTGGTGATTTTCAAAATTAGATTATCACTTTTTTTTTTTTTTTTTTTTAAGAGAGTGGGAGGGAGGGAGAGAGAAAAGAAACATCAATGTGAGAGAGACACATCAATTGGTTGCCTCCCACACACACCCTGGCCAGGGTTGGAATCAAACTCGTGACCCTTCAGTGCATGGGCAGAAGCAGCTCTAATCACTGAGTGACACCAACCAAGGCATAGACTACCACTATTTTTTTTTTTCTTTATTGATTTTAGAGAAAGAGAAAGGGATAAGGAGAGAGAGACAGAAACATCGATGAGAGAGAACATCAATTTGCTGCCTCCTGCATGCCCCACACTGGGGATTTGGCCCTGACCGGGAATTGAACCGGTGACCTCTTGGTGCATGGGTCGATGCTCAACCACTGAGCCACACCAGCCCGGCTAGACTAGCACCATTTCTTAAAGTTGTACACGTATGTACTTATATGAAAACCACCTTAACCTTGACTCATGAAAACAGATATTTAAATATTTTAAAATCAGAGTTAAAAAAGTAGCCTCAACTTAAATAATATTTATTAGAGAATTTTCAACATTTTGAGAAATATGTCACACACTGAATGCTTCTATTTTAATTTTTTTCTGGCTTCATATCTGCAAGTTTTCATTTTATGATAAATAGTTCTTTATGTGGTGATTTATAAGACTATTCACTTTAGACGGCATTGTTACAAAATAATTGAAAAATCTCCATAACTAGTTGGTCGCTGTTCCTCCCTGTGGTGCTGAAGAGTCAGTCAGTTATTTAGAAATAAGGGAATGCCACCATGGCATTAATAAGCTTGAGTTTTCTTTTATTATTATTAAAAATAATCATTATAATGAAATAAATATGTAATGAGCACCTACCATGTGTCAGGTACTTTCATCTGAGAATAGATGAAATAGAATAGAATAGTCTTATACAGATGAGGAGACTGAGGTGCTCAGATGATTTAAATTGTATCAAGGTTATCTCGTAGGTGTTGGCAGAAGCTGGGTTTCACTCCAGCACCTCTGACTCCATATCCTGAGTTCTTTTCACCCACTAGCAGTGGAAGTTGAAGGTGAAGGAAAATCACTCAGAGGGCTCCTCCTAGGACCTCAATCATGCTAATTCTCTTTAAAGGGCTTTTGTCATTGCAGCCACTTTTCAAAATGGTCTTTTTCCCTAATGAGATTACTTAGACCAAATCAGTTTTATGAATCAAGTTTCCTGAGCAAGATACAGAAATATATACACATGTTTACTATGATAAAAGGCATTAAAACTAGGAAGTTTATATATTGATATAAATAGTTTGCTTGGCACTTGGATAATTTAGAAGAAATACCATGAACCTCTCTGCCTTCACTCTCTAGTACACACACTTTTGGGATGGAGGGAGAATTCAGAGTATGGTATGATAGCTAAAAGGTATGTGCATTAAATATCTGGCACTCAGGTTATTCTTAGAAAATAACATAATATGTGATATATAGCCTTGATTTTGATGGTAATTTTCAGATAAATTTTGAGATGCAGAATAAAAACTATAGCTTTTTGTTTACATTCCAGATTGGGATGAAAGGTTATTTGGTTTTAATAATTCCTGCCATAAGTTTTGTGTGTGTGTGTGTTTGGATTGACTTCTTTTGTCAGTTTTTAGGGTATTTTCCAGTGAAGATGGCGTTCTCATCCCTTGCTGCTGTTAGCATTTCCAGCATGCAGCCTTTGGTTGCACTGTGGTGTCAATTCCAAGTGACTGACGATGATTAAACACAAGAAGAAACTTGAATGGCACTATCTCAAAGTCGACTTAAAGCCATGACAGGCATCTGTCTGCAGCAATATATCCATTTTGAACACACAAAGTGTAAGAAATTGTGGCTTTTTCATGGACGCATTTCTTTTTCTTTGAAATCAAAGGGGAAAACTACCCATTTGTCCTGCATCCCGGAAACAGTACTATGGCTTTCTAAACAGGGTAGACAATACAAATACACAATTAATTATACCTGAACTTGAAATCTGATTGTTTGCACCATACCTATTTTATACCAGTTGTAATTTTCTCATTTGTATACAGATACCATAGTAACTTTAAAAAGAATGCGTAACTGTAATTAAAGAACAAGCATCCAAGAAGGGTAAGACGCAAGTTAATTGGGATCACACCTCTCCTTTCTGCATTGATGCGGAAGCTTGGTGATCTGAATTGTCTTCAGCA
The DNA here is from genome assembly GCF_014108415.1 of Molossus molossus. Classification (NCBI taxonomy): domain Eukaryota; kingdom Metazoa; phylum Chordata; class Mammalia; order Chiroptera; family Molossidae; genus Molossus; species Molossus molossus. The sequence continues at coordinate 22,387,850 of NW_023425403.1, forward strand.
GTGAGCTCAGGACTCCTTCCAACCCCCTAGGCTCTTTAACATTTGTTATTACTTAGCTATTTTATTTGGCAGGCATACCTTCTATCTCATCTTCTAATGCACTGGCGAGGTTCCTACTGCCAATAGCTTAGACTCTACTACTGCTAGGGTAAGCGGCAGAGCCGAACTTTCTAGCCTCTGCATCTTCCTAAATAATGCATCTGGTTTCCTGTAACTACATGAACCAGTAGACTTTGGTATGCATGTCTTTGTTAGTCAGGGTCAAAGAGTTGGGAGATGAACGATGGGGGAAATAGTTGTAGGCAGTTATTATCACTGATTAGAACCTGACTCCATCATGTATGCATTAATCACTGGTTTAATGCTAATGGAATGCTTATGATATTTGGAGTAGACATAAACAAGATATATAAAAAGCATATCTGTGCTGACTAAACTGCATGCTTAATTCAACACAGAAAATGTCCGTAATGTTAATCCTAGGACCTTTGAAACTCTATTGCCCATAATTAGATCTAATTACTCCTTATTTTTTTAAATGTCTTTTAGTTTGCACAGAATCTATTGAGTTTTTGGGTGTGTACACACTTGTTCTTAGAATAGTAACGGGATATTGGTTAAAGATAATAACCTAATGCCCGAGGTAGACTGGATTTGAAATGAAGAAGGAAAATGCCACATTAGCAAGTTAATAGCAAAATGAGTAATATATATAATACTTTTATACATATGTGTTTATAAACTTTTGTAATTAAATTTTTTTTTTTTTTTTAGTATTGGAGATAGTGGTATTTAAACAAAAAAAAAAAATCAGTTTTCAAAAGTGAAAATTGTTTTAGCATTGTCCTTGAAAATGGACCTTCAGGCAATGTTGATATACAATGAGAATGCTCCACCCCAGTTTACATCCTTTTCTTCACTGAACATGCATGCCATCATCAGATAGTCACAATATGACAGTGTTTAGTATTAACACAATTATGTTGTAAAGGTAAAGAATTCAAAGTGATTTAGATGTTGAATGAGAAGTAGGTTACACTAGAGCCTTGCATACTTCCATCAAATTTTATTGAAAGAAGGAAAAATCATGTTTCTAACTAAATAAATGATGTTAAATCTGATCATTTTATTACATATTTCTTTAATCACCATGGTTCAAATCTGAACAGCTCATGTACTTATGAAGATGATGGCTTTTAACTTGAATTGTGAAACTTATTTTGGTCATCTTTAGCTTTTGCCATGTCAGTGATTTTAAAGATTCTAGGTACTTACCAGAACTAATATTAATAAAATGATTATTACTTATTTATTTGGATCATGTTGAACTTCCTTATTGATTAAACTAGTTTCTATAAGCAACTAATTTTTAAATCAAATCTTCAGATTTATATCTGTATGTATGTAATATAATTTTTTCTGTTTAATTTTTACTACAATTATTTTTTTCTATTTTGAAAGATCACAATGTCTATGAAATTAAAACATTTTCTTAACAATTCAGGAAATTTGGCTAATTATACTTTAAAACTGTGTATTGGCATCACCAGTAAATAAGAAATCTTCAATTTACCATAAAGATAGTACTAAAATGCATTAATATTTTATTTGATTTATTTATTTCAATCTGTATACCAACAACAATGAAATCAATAACTTTTTAAGAAAATAAACCCACAATCAAATTACTACTCTAGTCTGTTTTGGTGAGTTTTGTTTTGATGGTTACTGAGGATGAAAGTAGATGAAATTTGTATTTATGCCTCTAATTGTCCAATACTTCCAGAGGCTTCTTGCCCAGCATGGTCCCTCTGGAACTGAATTTCTGCATTTTTCTTCTATCACTAGTCAAAACAAACCACTATCAGAAGAAAACATTTTCATAACTGGATCCCGAGTGAAGGAAAATCTCAGATACTTAGACATGCATATACAATAAACAGTGTTTCCTGACAGGTTTATTATTTTTTTTAATCACTCCACAGTACATCTACCACACAAATAAAATTTATTATAAGACTATGGATTCTCACTTCTAAAGAATTTTCATTTGTGCCAGACTGGCATTAGGAAAAATAAGTCCTCCATTAGAATGTATAACCTTGGAAGCAGGAACTCATTGAATCTTTGCCTCTGTCTTGTGTAGGGCCTGACACATATTAGGCCCTTACTGAATAATTATTGGATGGATGGATGGATGGATGGATGGGTGGGTGAGTGAATGAATGAAGCAAGCTACCAAAGGCAACAGGGACAAGATCAATGTAGAATGTATCTGGAAAAATGGGGAGGAGGCACATATTTTTAAAACTATATGGGAAATAAGTGGAAGAAGCATTAACTAATGGCCAACCCTTCTCTTTTCACTATACTATGTATAACTTTTAACTTACCGTAACTACACGATGTTTTCAAATATTTATTTAATTTATTCTTAAAAATTGAAGACGAGAAATTGAATGTTTCCATTCAGCTCTGGATTTATGGCACGCCCCCCCCTCCCCCCCCATTCATCTTAGAAGAAGTATGCAGCAGGATGCATCATACTATGCAGTAAATTAAGGTGTTGCACTTACTGTCATATCATTTAACTGGGTTGTTTTCTATCATAGCCAGAGTTAAGCCACACATCGTAATGAAGTGGACCACCCAAAGTTGCAGATTAAACTCTGGTGTTGCAAGAAGGTGCACTGATCTGAGAAGTAAATGTTTCCAAAGTGGGAGTTGTGTTACATATGTGAACATATGTGTTATCATCATCATCGCTGTTCTTGTTCTCTTCCTCCTCTCTCCCCCAACTTCCGTCCAAGTACTGGAGAGCTCAAAAGAAAAATTATTTATATTTTTTCTTTTTTATTGGATTTATTGGGATGACATTGGTTAATAAAATTATATAGGTTTCAGGGGTACAATTCTATATTATATCATCAGCAAACTGTGTTGTGTGTTCACCTCAAGTCGAGTCTCCTTCTATCACCATTTATCCCCCCATACCCTCTTCCACCCCATTTCTTATGGTATCGATGACCATTTTTCTTTTTAAAGACTTTCACTGGTGTACTTTCACAATATAGTTCTCAAGAGGAGAAATAAGGATCCTGATAATGAGGGTTAAAAGAAGGAAGGACTGAGCCCTGACCGGTTTGGCTCAGCAGTTAGAGCGTCGGCCTGCGGTCCGGAGAGACCTGGGTTCGGTTCCTGCTAAGGGTGTGTACCTTGGTGGCGGTTCGTCCCTGGCCCCGGTTGGGGTCGTGTGGGTGGCAGCCAGTCAATGTGTCTCTCTCACATCGATGTTTCTTCGCTCTGTCTCTTCCTCCCTCTTTCCCTCTCACTCTATGAATGCAAAAGTGTCCTCAGATGAGGATTAAAATAAAAGAAGGAAGGACTGATATAAACATTCCACTCACCACAATGTCCGACCTGCTGTTCTCCCAGGCAGCCCTCTCTTCTGTTTTTCAAGGTGACTCAGACCTTCCCACTCTCAAAATTGGAATCGTGCCTCCACTCCCAGCAGATAACCTCACTTGCTACTTCAGAGAAAAAAGAGACTGTAGGATGAAACTTCTTTTACCTTCCGGCTACCAAACCTATGAGCCCCAGAACAATGTCTGCTAGAGAAGTAGCCACTTAGTAAACATTATTGTGGATGGAGATAAATTAACATACCTTGTGGGTCCTTAGAAATGGTGGCTAGCTTTACTGTATAAAATACAGTGACCTTAAACATGAAATCTACCACTTGAGAAGCAGGGCCTCCTCAGGTTTTCTATTTTTTACCTGCCAGACTGTGGGATGAAGTTAGGTTAAATGCTGAGCAGCAAATTTCCAAATCCGTTGCTGCATGTTGGCTGAATTTCAGTAACATCATTTTATTTTGAGTTGGACAACTTAAGCCTTGAGTCTTGTTTTTGTTTTTGTTTTCCCCCACAACATACTTATCACTAAAATGATTATTTTGTACCTATTCGACAGCCATAGGTTATATCAATACTCCCTGACTCCAGGAGTACAGCAAACTCTGAGCTTCAGATGCCTAACAATGTGTTATTTTCTCATTGCACTTTTATATCTTTTTCAAATCTCAGAGATCTCTCTCTGCTATTCTTTTGCATCACCAAAATGCTTAGGTACCTTGGAAAACTGCTTAAATACTAGTATTGATCTTAGTAGATTCTTTGGCTTTAAGGGTGTGAATGGTTAACAGGAATTTAACTTTTGATATACCCACTGAGAACTTTTTCCTTGGAGTCTTTTGTGGGTGAAAGGAAAGACTGAGGGGATCCTTTTGGATGCCTTTAATAGCAATCAGTATAGACCACAGTGGTAAACATTTGGAAGATCGTGATAGAAGAAAAGACTGGGCTAAAGTCAGGTGTTTAATCTGGGGTTAAGGGGACTTCACCTGAAAATGGTTTGTCTGACTTCCAGGGACAGAGTCATGGCAAAGCCTCAAGGAAGAATTTTTGAGAAACACTTCAGAAGATTTGTGTTTCATTTGAGAAGGCTGTCTAGAAGCCTTCTGAACCATTTCAGATAAGCCTTTCCTTCGTATGGGAGGTGTATAGGGGCAGAAAGAAGCATATGGTTGAAACTCTGCCCTGCGGAGATATGTAAAAGAAGTCCTTTTCCTGCTGGGTTGAAATACTCTGCATGCATCTTGCTGTCAGTGACATGCTTTAGTTAAATACAGATGCTTTTAGAGGGGCTTTGTACTGCATCATACATATTTAATAGTTTTATGAGATATCGTATGCCTAGCTGGGTGAGAAAGCAGCAGTGGAGAACCTCAGTCCTTATCTACGTCAGAGCCTTTGGCCTCCACTGTCCACTGACCAGTTGACCACTGGAAAAGGTATTTTTAGGATGGGAATGCTGTTAGCAATAAAAGGATTCTTCTTTTTTTTTTTTTTTCAACAGAATGAGGCTCACGGTGTCACCCTTCTGATTTTGTCAGTAGTGTGAATGTTACAGTTTTCCTAGTTTCATTACTCATAGGTGTTCCAATTCCCTAATGATTGAAGGATAGCATTAAAAAATCCCTTCTCAATCAATAAATGGTATGGGGGAAGAGTCAGGAAAAGCTCTTAGATTTTCTGCTGCAACTAATGGTGTGTCATACAAAGATACGCCATTGTCATTAGATAATTGTTCAGATTATATGGATCTTATATCCTTGATATAATTTTGAAATTCGTCTTCAAAGTCAATTTCTTGAGTGGTAGGAGAAAGTGAGTGGGGAGGGGCATGCAGTGGAGGAAGGGATGTCGCCTGGTAGGTTATTATTGCTATTATTTTTGCACTGGCTAAGGAGTTTTTAATAATAAACTACAGTAGATTGAGATGGGTTCTCTGTCCTGTATGGTGGCCAGAAAGAGCCATACAAAGATCTTTGCAGAAGGGTTTTCAGCATTTATCATAGAATTATCAAACATACAGAAAAGTTGTATGAATTGTACAGTAAACAACTTAAGTCCATTATCTAGATTTTACAGTTGACATTTTGCTAGTTTGCTTTATGAAATAGCTACCCATTTATCTATCTATATCAACTCTTTTAGGTTTGATGGAATTTTAAGTTGCATCCATGAGTACATTTTACCCCTAAATACCCCATTATGCATGATATATATGTTTTATTACATTCTTTAAAAAAGAATATATAGGCGTTAGATTAGGCTAACAGATAGAATATAGGTTTCTGTGGAATGAGTCATCATATTTGGACCTGAGATTTTCTAGTCGTGATGTTTTAGAGTAGGACTCAGTCATCAGCAGCCTCCTTTTTCCTGTTCCTGACAGTCATTCCTTCCCCTGTGCCTGGCTTCTAATTCTCCAAATTAAAAAAGTAAACTTGGCTCACCAATTTTCAGGCATCAGCAATTCTTGTTTATTTATATATATGTGTGTATATATGTATATACATACATATATATAATTTTTAAAAATGTTTTTATAGATTTTTTTAGAGAGAGGGGAAGGGAGAGGGAGATAGAAACATTGATCAGCTGCCTTCTGCATGGCCCCCCACTGGGGTTCAAACCCGCAACCCAGGCATGTGCCCTGACTGGGAATTGAACCGGGACCTCTCAGTTCACGGGATGATGCTCAATCCAACGAGCCACACAAGCTGGTCTTAACAATTCTTTTTTTTTTTTTTTATCTTCACCCAAGGATATTTTTCCATTTTTTTGTTCAGATACAGTGGGAGGGAGAGAGAGAGAGAAAAAAACATCAACATGAAAGGGACACATCGAGTGGCTGCCTCCCATTCAACCCAACCAGGGCTGGGGACAAACTGGGGCCGGGGACAAACTGGGGCCGGTGACAAACTGCAACTGTGGTACGTGCCCTTAGCGGGAACCGATCCCGGGTCTCTCTGGACCACGGGCCAGCAGGCTGACGCTCTAACTGCTGAGCCAAACCGGCCAGGGCGGTCTTAACAATTCTTGATGTTATATGCGCTTGAACCATTGTAAGGCTGTTAGGCTGATCCCTATTTTGAAGTGACTATCTTGGAGATAAGCTCCCTTCCATCCACTGGAGTCTCTGTATTTCATACCTTCATATGTGAGCATAAAGCCCACTGTAACATTTCAATTGTTTAGTTTCTGTCTGCAGCCTGTTCTCAGCGAAGGTTGCTGTGCTCTGGAGCCCGCGTTCTGGGTGCCCTTCAGGGTGATGAACTGCTGTTGAATAACCGAGTTCAAATATGAATATTGGTCTCTGAATAACTTTCAGAAAGAGGGCCTGAATATTCTGAATATTTCATAGAATTGTGACCAAATATAGGCATGAGAGCATCAAATAGAGGAAACTTCCAAGTAAACACAGTCACAGTGAAAGGTCAAAGTCAGATATTTTTATGGGCATAATCTATGGTAGTAGTGACAGAAAGTTTGTTTTCTTTTTAAATTTTATTTTTCTTTATTGATTTTTAGAGAGGAAGGGAGAGGGAGAGAGAGATAGAAACATCGATGAGAGAGAACATCATTTGGCCGCCTCCTGCATGCCCCCCACTGGACATTGGGCCCACAACCTGGGCATGTGTCCTGACTGGGAATTGAACCAGCGACCTCTTGGTTCATGGCTCAGTTCTCAACCACTGAACTACACCGGCCCGGTGACAGACCATTTAAACTGCCCTCTCTATTGTTCCTTTCTATCTGCATTGGCAGAAAGTAACCAATGAGCTGTCCTTTGTAGAAATGAGCTGAAAGGGGAGGAGCAGTAGCCCTGAATTATAGTCATGACTCTGAAATTAATTTTGGTGTGACTCCAGGCAGATTGTTTTTACCCTCTGGGACCTTTTTTCTTGTATAAAATAAATTTATGGGTAAAGCCTGTTCTAGCTCCACCATTCAGCCAATGAAAAATTTCAATCTAATTATTTTTGAGATTACAGTTTATCTCTGTGTTAAACCTAAATCTTTTCACTCCAAATAATGTCTGGAACAGAAAGAGAAGGAAAGAAACTGTCATTCTTAAACAAATCTGATTGGAAGTTTTGAATTGGGGGTCAAATCATAAGATATTTTTATCTTGTGACTTTCAAATTCATATTTTAAAGTAATAAAAGGTGTAACAATGCAGAAAAATTTTCCACCCCTTGGACTGAGAAGCAGCAGAAAAATACGAGGCATGTATTTGATTTTAAATGGGATACTTCTGCTTCTCTGAGCATCGTGGACCATGACCTTACAACGATATTGCTGGTTAGGCAGCTCACTCTGAATGCCAGATCCGTGCTGGAAACCACACATATATTTATTCCTACATTTTTTTCCTCTTTGGTGCAACTTTATGTTTTTATTTTGATCAGCAAAAAGTGGAGAGAAGAACTGGGTAGCCTCTAAGGAAAATGTATATTGTACGATGTTTTCTCTGGCTACAGTCTTCTTAGATTTATACATTTGGACTCTCTTGAAAAGTAGACTACTTCAGATAATTCTTTTCTCAAGCTTCCTTTAATCTGGGTAAGTTGTGAGGGTTTATTTTATACATGGCTTTATGTGTTGTTTCAGAGCCTCTTGAGTAGGTGGTACTCTTTTATCAGTAGTTTATAACTGCCTTCTCAGCTGGATCTTCCCATGACCAACAGTTTAAGAAAATTTAAAAATCAAACTAACAGATTTCTAGAGCATTTGTAAAAATGATGTGCTGTTCTAGCCCTGCATTTCTGGATTGATGTGGGGACCAGTTATAGACTCAGCTGACAAGCAACTGAACTAGAAACAAATAGCTAGTGCCTACGTATAAATCATGCTCAATTACTTCCATTTCTGAAGCTTTATTGAATTTGTATTAAACTAGCATTGATTATCAGAGGCATTTTTTCCTTATGTTTAATTGCTTTTTCACTATCAAAGTATAGCCTCTATTATTTTCTTTAAATGAGATTATGCATGTAAATATATATAAAACTGCAGATTACCACTTGTATTTGTCATAAGACTTGAGGGTAAAACAAACAAACAAATTCTCTCTGAGCTGTGCTGCCCTGTGCTGTGAACTTAACTTACAGTAGTGAATATTCATGAAACAAGGCAGAGGTATTTCTTCAAGGTAATTAGTACAACGTATACTGCTCTAGTAAACATTACGAATGACTATCCATTTATATAACATCACAATAGTCACTATAAAGGTAGTTTTCCTTTTGATCTTTCTTCTTTCTGTTATACGTACATACAGAGTAATTTAACATTATTTGCATTTTTTCACTCAACTAAAACTCTATCTTGAGTACTCATGTCTTTAAGACATTTTCCCATAGTTGACTCCTCTCCCTTGAGTATAGTTTCCATAGGGATACATTCATTCAGCAGTAGTCACTGTGCGCCAGGAATGTTCCAGGTCGTAGAGATACAGTGATGGGAACATCACAGTTCTTTTCCGTATGGAACGTGCATTCTGGTGGTGTAGAAAGTGCCGGTAATCCCGGGATACTGCCACTTCCCTCCGTCCTTGGCTCATAATGCTAGTAAACAGGCAATGGATGGAGTCAAACAACGAAATAATATTTTAACTATGTAAAATGAGATAGTTATAAACCTTTCTCATTTTTTCATAAAACTTCTTTTGAATTGAAACTCTCAAGGACATACCAATTTATTGTCTCTTTATTTGGTGTTCTGAAGTTTCTAGGGATGCAGTATCGCTTCGCTAACATCAGTCAGTTCAGCGTTCATAGTTAATAACTGCCAGAGATTTAATGCCATGTGACCTATTGAGCTTTTGTAGAAGAAAGGGCAAAGTACACATAAAAAAGTCTCTTTATTTTAGGGCCATCCACTTGTAAAACTAGCCATCTAGAACATGTTTCCCTTTTAAAATTAAATGTTAGAGAAGCGGAAACTATGGTGCATGTCCAGTATAATTTTTTTTTATTAAGTTGGAATTCACTTAACATAAAATTAACCATTTTAACGTGAACAGTTTATTGGCATTTATCACCATGTTCTGCAGTCGCCATCTCTGTCTCGTTCCAAAGCATGCCCAATATAACTTAAAAAGAAAGGTGACTTGTAAAATTAAAAACAAAACGAACTGTGGCTGCTTATAACTGATGGTTTTATATGTGAAGAGTGAGAAATTAATAGGTTCTCCCAAAGTATAACTATATAACTCTCTTTATCACATATGATAAAAATATATTTCTGTATATACTTCTCACATTCTCATCTTGGAGATCATTTCCTGTATCTTGAGCTACAAGGGATCTGCACTCATAAGAAACAAAATGTACCAGTGTAAATTGATCATCTTGGTACAGAATAAGAACACAGACCCACAGTCAATATCAAACACTTAATACAACACCTCACAAAATAATTCTTACTATGAAGTCAAATTCTCTTCTCTGGGTAAATATTCACTGGGAAAGAATAAAGTACAGTCAGGATCTTGACTAGCCCTCATAGTGGGAGAAAACATCTGCTCACTAAGGTGAAATGAGTGTCCTCTCACCCAGTTACCACTATGAATTCTGTAGAACATCAGAGACTACATGGATTTGGTTGGCCCTCAGACAACTTTTCTGTTTGGCTGATGAGAGAAGAATGACAGGAAACATAGTTAAGCTTTGTTTTATTCCCAATTTTTCATCCACCAGAAAGATCTGTGGTGGCTAAGATTTAGCATAGTTGGGGTAACAGAGTTTCAGTAAAACAAGATAAATTCATGAGAGACATATTGGGCACAAAGAGAAAAAAAATTGATAAGGGTGTGTCTGAACCGGACCTTAAGAGATTTGGAAAAATGGAGGAGATTATAGAAGGTATTTTGACTAGGTAGATGGTATGAAAAGAAGTGCGCCAATGTCTTAGAAGTGACATAAGCTGTGCAATTCAATCACAGTGAAAAATAAAACCAAACAAAGTATGTATTCAAGAGATAGCATAGCTCGAGGTTGGGGACAGCTTGATAGACCTGACCTTCAAAGAACTGCATTCTTCATTTCTATATATAAGACATAATTAAATAACAACACTGACTGTGAAGCCATGCCCCAACAGTGCTATGGTTAAGAAATGCTGGGTCTGTGACTTGCAGGCAAGAAGTCGAGCCTTGAGCCTTGAGCGGGAGGTTAATTTTCAGATGGGGGGATGAGGCTAACATCACTTGAGGACATTGTCCCCTCTCTCATCAAGCAGCATGTTGGTAAGGTTACCTGTAGGCCCTGAAGGTTTCTTGTGAAATCATGATTTCATAATTCATTAGCAAATAAACCATTGTAAGTTATACATAATCATCTCCAAAATGAAATTACTGCTGTCATCGTGGTATTAGATATCGAAAAGTAAATTTTGCTTTTTCAGCCATAAAATTTAGGATCAGGGATAAACTTCTCAGGGATAAACATTGTCAGAGTGAAATAGCCGAAATACAGGGAGAAAAATGCAAAAGAGAAAATAAGTTTGGGTAATGAGGTCAAAAGCAAAATGGCATTTATCATCTTTTTTCATCTGCTGGAGCTATGCTAAATACTTCTGATAATAGAATGCATAAAATTAATGCAGAACCAAAGAGCCTAGCTTAAATTGAGGTAGCAGATGAATCTGATGATATAATAGAATGTTTTCTTCATTGAAGCTGGCCTGAAAGAAGCTGGAATATTATAAAAGTGGATCAGAAATAGTGTGTGTTTAAAAATCAGATCCTTTTTATATTATTGTTTCTCCTCTTGACCCAGATTGATTTACTAACATTTACTTCCTTACCTGCTGTGGTGGATTAATTGTGGCTGCAAATTCTTTGTCCCTCTGTCAATCAAGATTTATTTGTCCTGTCTTTGAATCTCAGGTGGCACTGTGACTGCTTAACCAGTAGGATGCAGTGGAGATAACCTGTGTTGCTTCCAGACCCAGACTTAGGAGGCCTGGCGGCTTGCATTTCCTCCCACTAGGGATGCTTCCTCTGGGAATCCAGCTGCCACGCTGTGAGGAGCCCAAGCCACTTAGAGAGGCCACTTGTTGGTGCACCATCCGCCAGTCCCAGCTGGGCTCCCAGCTGACATCTGGCATCATCTGCCAGTTGTGTATGAGCCATCTTTAATGTTTCAGCCCAATTGCATCTCCAGCTGTTGCAGCCCCAGCTACCATCAAATGGAGCAGAAGAACCGCTCAGCTGAACCCAGTAAAGCTGCAGAGTAGTGAAATAATATACAGTGGTTATTATTTTTAGGTATTTCAGGGCAGTTTGTTTTATAGCAATACACAACTGAAATACCTTTCCAAAGAAAATCCTGGAACTGGAACTGTGGAAGAGTTCATTCGATGTAAACTATAAATAGATGATATTTAAATAGCCTGTGCTTAATCCTTATAATGTCTGAAAATCAGTAGGTAAAATTTTAGAAGGCTCTTATTTCGGAACCTAGGTGCCTTTAAGTTTGTTTGCTAATTACATTAAGGTAACGACTATTTCAGTGTTTCACTTTCTGGTTTGCTTATGCTCCCATTGAAGTGATAGGTATGCAATACATAATGAGATGCGTTCTTTTGACTTAAAAAAGAGATGCAGTATTTTTCAGCAGAAACAGCATGAGTCAGACTTTTGCTCAGATCTTGGTCCTATAGCTTAATAGCTGTGTGTCCATGACCTAAGCTGCCTGAGTCTGTTTCTTTTCCAAGATAATATGTACTATCCAGGATTGGTGACGATAAAAAATAATGTCTCTTAAAAACCTAGCAGAGTTCCTGGCACAAAGGCGGCACATAAATGTAGCTTCTTTTTTTGTTATGAAGAACGTGGTGATGTGGTTTTCAAAGGGTAGTAAAATTTTGTCTCTTGTTCATTTTTAAGGGGACATTGAAATATGGGTGTTCCTGGGCTTTTTCGGGGTGACGCCTAAAGAGGTCAAGTGATCTATCTTTGTAGTTCCTCCTGCAAACAGGCATGTTTTATCTGAAGGAAATTCTGAGCCCTAATCCCATGTACACTACCCTTCCTCACTTCACTATTGCTAAGGAGGACTTGCTAAAGGGGTAAATGCAACTTCTGGCGCCTATTCTCAAGAATAGAACTCACGGAGGATTCTTTTTATTCTTTACCTCCTGTCCTCCCTTTCCTCAATTACATTCACCTTCCCATTTGGTGGGAAACAACTTTATAGGATGCTGGCTCTCTGCAGGCTGATCTTAGCTTCAAGGTGCTACAAGCTTGGTCCATCTCCAGGGAGGACAGATACACATGCCACAGTCTGAACTGTGTGGTCCAGGAGAAAGAGCAGCTGTGCCAACCCACAGGTCTGTCTCTTGTTTCGTCCTAGCCTTTGTATAGTATGTTGTTTTCCTTTGTAAGTGTTGAGTGTCTTTGATATAACAGCTAGTGCATAGTAATGTCTTTGTCTGCTGAATTTGTTTAATAATTAAGGAGAGGTGAGTAGTTGTTATTAGTGCAAGTTAAGTACCACATTTATTTTTTTTTGTTCCTCCCCCGAGAATATTTTTCTGTTTATCATTAGATAGAGTAGGAGGGAGGGAGAGAGAAAGACAGATAGAGAGAAACATTGATGTGATAGAGGCACATCAACTCCTTGCCTCCTGCACAACCTGACTAGGGCCAGGAACGAACCACAACTGAGGTACGTGTGCTTGACCAGAATTGAACCCGCGGTCCTGGCCGGTTTGGCTCAGCGTTTAGAGCACTGGCCTGCGATCTAGAGAGACCCGGGTTCAGTTCCCGCTAAGGGCACGTACCTCGGTTGCAGTTTGTCCCCGGCCCGGTTGGTCATGCGGGTGGGCAACCACTCGATGTGTCCCTTTCACATAGATGTTTCTCTCTCTCTCTCTCTCTCTCTCTCTCTCTCTCTGTCTCTCTCTCTCTCCCTCCCTCCCACTCTATCTGAACAAAATATGGAAAAATGTCCTTGGGTGAGGATTAAAAACAAACAAACAAACAAACAAACAGAATTGAACCCGCGACTCATTGGTTCGTGGGCCAACGCTCTACCTGCTGAGCCAAACTGGCCAGGGCAGGACCATGTTTCTTATCTATGAGTTACTGTTCTTGGTATCTTGCTTCTCTGCCTGACTTGGGATAGCTACCTGAATGCCATTTTGGTCTTTGACATTTAGACGACCTCAGCTGTGGATAAAATGCCAATATCTTATACTTGAGTGTAATATTGATTTGGGGCAGATTTGAGGAGTTAAGTGCCACATCTTTAAACTGGGTGGTCTCTAAAGGAATTATATATCACCCTAATTTAGCATAAGCATTTACTTATACTGTTTTTGAAAATTTACATGGATATTGAGAATTAAAATCATAACACCTCTCAGTTTGAATACTGTAAATGCTTCAATATAGATTTTCTGTGATATGAAATTTCATGTCCATCGCTAGAGTCTTTAAGAAGACTGTCACTACTTTAAAATCAAATAGTTAAAGGTAGAACTTAGAGTTAGGAATTATATTAAAATACCAGACACCGGGATCTAAGTGCAGATTATGGAGAGGTAAACTTTAGGATAACTCATTTAGCTCATAAGCTCGTCATCGTTGTAATTATGATTATATACATTGGTTCAGGCTTTTGTTGTGGTTGTTAGCTATAGTACTACAACCACATTTTAAGATTTTAATATTCTCTTAATTATTTATAATTATAGAATAATTTCATCTTGAAAGAAATTATAATAGTCTAATCCCATGCCCATTTAAAGCTGAAAAATAATCCAAAGTAGTGGAGATTGCTCTATGCAAAACAGAAAGTGCTTAAAGCAGATTTTCTCAGGACTTGAGCCCTAAATGTTATTGCTTCTGAGACTCCTATGATGGTTATATAACATAGATTTAAGGAGCGTTCTTAAGACTCCTATTGACATAGGTGAGCAAAATGGTTCCTTGGAAACCATTCAGATGTCCAGTCGCAGTAAAGTGTGGATTAAAGGGCCAGACGCACACAGCGTGCACTGACATGCACCGAACGGGAAGTTCAGGCAAGCCTGTCTCTATTAAGGACCGTGCATTTCTTTTGGTCTGTTAAGGGCTGCTGTTTCAAAAGGAAAAAAAAAATCAGCATTGAAACTCTCTGCAAGGTAAAGCTACTGAAACCTAACCCAAAAAGGCATGCTCTTACAGAAAACTCTTCTTAATTATTGCAGTGCAGTTATAGCTGAGAACATGTGGTATATATTACATCGCCCAGGGAATTCAAGCCTCCGCAGTGTGGAGACACAGTGAAGGCTCATTTTAAAGCGAAGCGGTGGCCTTTGCTCCCTGTGTAGCTCTGTTACTTCCCAGTGTTTCTTATTAGCTTGACATTCATCTAGGGCTGCTGTGGATGGGACAGGGAAGTGGACATTGAAAAGGGACCGGAGTAGGGGTCTATGAAGCTCCCCCTACCCAGCAGCCCCCTCCTCCAGCATGCTCTCAGCACTTCACCCTGGCCACTGTGAAGTCTTACACAGTCCTCATTAAAGGGCTGAAGGCAGAGCTGTCCATGGTTAGAAAAAAAGTCCTAACTGTTGGTTGAAAACCAGGTAATAACAATCCTCTTGGTGAACAAAACTTACTAGAGGGCTGGGGAAGGAACGCTGGCTCTCAGCAGCAGGCAGGAGCAATCGCTGTTCCCAAGCTACCTCTCCAGGGAGGAATCAGATATCAGACTTTGCCAGGCCTCAGGTCCAACCCATAAGGTCCCACCTACATCCCCCACCCTATCCCAGCTTTGTTAGATTGCTAGCATCGATCGCTGGCTTTTCTCTGACCCAACCGTGGGTGAAGGAAAGAGCCAGCAAGACTGAGAGCGAGCAAGGTGGGGGTGGGAGCCTGCAGCCGCTTTTGCAGAGAGAAGAAGAGAAAGGAAAGAAGAGGGGTGGGGGCCATGGGGACTGCGCTTAACTGGTGCCTGCCTGCTTCCCTTTGATTTGATGGCCTTTATTCCTTCTAATTGGATAAAATAGGAAGTCACTGGCAGTCCTGTGTTGCTGGGTCTACTGATTTTACTCAGACCAGCCAGCGGCTCTAGAGTGCGGCTAGAGGGTGGGGGTTGGGAGAGGAGGGAGGAAAAAGAAAGAGATGGAGAGAGAGAGAATGTCTTTGAAAGAGGAGGGGGGGGAAAGAGCAAGAGACTGAAGAAAGAGAGCGCGGCCGAGGAAGAAAGTGAATGAGCGCTCCAGAAGCACAAAGAGGAGTGGTTGGGTGGGGGTGGAGGCAGGGCGGGGAGGGAGTCACCGCCCCTCCCGGCCGGCTCTTCCCTGCGGGTGCCTGCGCGAGGATGCTGTTTGCAGGGATGCTCCGAGGGCAGGCACCTGCTGCTCTGTTATGATTCAGCCTCGTTCCGCCGTCGCGCTAACCCTACAGGATGCTGTTTCTACTGTCACTGCTGCCTCTCCTGCCGCCGCCGCTGCTGCCGCCGCCGCCGCCAGCGCTGGTCCTGCTTTTGCTCTTACTTCTCCTGCATGACAGTTGTTTTCTCCATCTGAGCCGGCAGCAGCTTCAGATGCTCGAGGTGAGAAACATGCCTTTCGGTTTGGGCTACTGGTTTACTTAATCGACCCACCGGTCCGCTGGGTTTCTATTTTGGACCCTGTCCTCTGGACCAGCCGGGATGGTTTGGAGAAGCATTTAAACGAACTGCAAAAGTGGCCCCCAAACAGCGGTCAAGAATTACAATATACTTTTCTTTGGTAGTTGATAGAGGCTTTTCCCCCCTTCCTTCCTCCTGAACTCCTCTTGCTTTTGGTAATGGCCTTGGACTTGGACGCCTTATCGATTTCCCCCTGTAAGATGCTGTATCATTTGGTTGGGGGAGGCTCTGCATGGTAATGGACCGTGAGAGAGGCCGGGCCTTCTGGAGGTGAGCCGATGGAGACCTATTCCCCAGACATGTCTGAGGGAGCTGCTGAGAGGTCCTCCAGCCCCTCCACCCAGCTGAGTGCAGACCCATCTCTTGATGGGCTCCCAGCAGCAGAAGACATGCCAGAGACCCAGACTGAAGATGGGAGAACC
This sequence comes from Molossus molossus, assembly GCF_014108415.1. Taxonomy (NCBI): domain Eukaryota; kingdom Metazoa; phylum Chordata; class Mammalia; order Chiroptera; family Molossidae; genus Molossus; species Molossus molossus. The sequence continues at coordinate 22,404,308 of NW_023425403.1, forward strand.
CCCGGGCTCGTGGGCCTGGCGGTGCCCTGCTGCGTCTGCTGGGAAGCCGAGCGCCTCCGAGGTTGCCTGAACTCCGAGAAGATCTGCATTGTCCCCATTCTGGCTTGCCTAGTCAGCCTCTGCCTCTGCATTGCCGGCCTCAAGTGGGTCTTCGTGGACAAGATATTTGAGTATGACTCTCCGACTCACCTTGACCCTGGGGGGTTAGGCCAGGACCCTATTATTTCTCTGGATCCAACTGCTGCCTCAGCTGTGTGGGTGTCATCTGAGGCACACACTTCACCTGTCTCGAGGGCCCAGTCTGAACCTGAGGTTCAAGTTACAGTGCAAGTTGACAATGCTGTTGTGTCCCCTGAACCTTCAGCAGTACCAACCCCGAAGAATCGTGGTTTTACTTTTTCTTTCCTGCCGTCCACTGCTCCGTCCTTCCCTTCACCCACTCGGAACCCCGAGGTGAGAACACCCAAGTCAGCAACTCAGCCACAAACAACAGAAACTAATCTCCAAACTGCTCCTAAACTTTGTAAGTAGAGAGAGAGGTGGTGATGAATCCAGGACAAGGGTGGGCTTGAGGTCCTACAGAGTGCTCTCCGGAGCACTTAGCTGTTTTCTTGTCTTCTTGTGTTTTAATTACATGGTTTTGTTTAAGCATGTCATGTGACTGGGAGGCTCGGGGTGGCATTGAAGAGAGGAGTAAAAAGATCTCACAAACTGCTGGGTATGCATCATTGCTCTGCCAGCAGCTGCTTCTAGCCAGATTGTTAAAACTGGGGTGGGGGACCCAAAACTTCAGCGTCTCCGAGTTGTGCTTGAATTTAAGTTAGATTCACTTCATTTCCAATATTTTTTTGAAATTTGAATATCAGATCATCATTTATTTATTTTTTATGCAAGTGTGACTTCCATATAGCAGAGAGTATGATTTTTGTCTTTCTTTTCCCCTAGCGTCTTCCTGTTCCCTCTCTCCACCTTTTCCGTATCCTCTGCCTCCCAGAAAGCCCGTCTCCATCTCCGTGTTCTGTCCCCTCAGCCACTTCTCCCCACGTTTGCATTTAATTGGTTCTTCCGGATACTGCATCAAGAATTTAGACATTGACAGCGCTCGCCTCTCACCAGCATCAAATGATCGGTGTCCTGCCCGGATTGTAGTTTTGGTTACTGGGCACTTATTAAGAACTGCCTTATTTTATTCAACAGTACAATTCTGCATGAAAGGATTTTCCCAGATTAGTCTTGTCTTCTGTAATCAAATTTTAAGTAGCTTCCTTGGCAGTCATTAAAAAGTACAAGATCCATTAGTAAGGTGTACATCCTTTTTTTTTTTTTTGATCATGTGTCATTTGCTGCTCAGATTGCAGCAGCCCAGCTTAATAACCTGTGAGTGAAGAGAGCCCACGCTTTTAAAACAATGCAGAACAGTCCGCTGCCGTTTGTCCTGGGTCACTGCAATGCTTTGTAATGGAAAGTAGGCAAGGATGGAACCATGACAAGTCAGAATGTTCTAAACATGAATATAGAAGGGAAGAGTTTTCTGTAGCTTTTAAAAAACTGTTTTTAACGTGCTTTTTGTTTCTCTGTCTTCTGTCACTATTTTCCGTCGATGAATATCTCCTTAGTAGAAAATTGTAAGAGATCAGAGAACTTGGTTCCCAGTAACATATGTAAAATCTCTCAGAGTTAAAGGTGAGTTGAGGATGAGGATGCAGTGATTAAATACTCCTTCTGTTTCTCTCTAGATCAGTGGTTCTCAACCTTCCTCATGCCGTGACCCTTTAATAAAGTTTCTCATGTTGTGGTGACCCCCAACCATAAAATTATTGTTGTTGCTATTTCATAACTGTAATTTTGCTACTGTTATGTCTTAGGCGACCCCAGTGGAAGGGTCGTTTGACCCCCAAAGGGGTCGTGACCCACAGGTTGAGAACCACTACTCTAGGTGGTATTGAAGAATAAAGAATATCTCTTCCAGACATTATTCAGGGTGAGGGAGAGCCGTGTGTTATAAAAACACAGGAAAACTTAATTTCTGCTTTTGATTCAAGATTGTTTCATACACACCAGTTTCAGTGGCAGAGGTTTCAAAAAAAAAAAAAGAGGCTTGTTTTTCAGGTGTAATTAGGGAAGAAGCTCCTTTCTGCAGACAGTGCTTTGTATCTTTATCAAATCCCTGAAGCATCATTAAAGGTCTGACAGACACCCCTGCATTCACCGCCTCTTCCCACCTGGCACAGTGACCGGGAAATAACACCCAGATGAAATGACAGGCTATAAAAAGCAAATACAGACCCTGCCAGGAGAAGCAAAATTCACCGCGAATCAAGGCTACTTCTGCGTCTTTAGCCTTTTAAACTTGCCTTTAATGAACATATGGTCAGACAGGTTTAGTGGTCCAGAGAAAGAAAGAGGACCCTGTGGGAAAAACTTGTCAGTTAAATTCCGTAATTTTATCATCGGAAGAAAACAAGCAAACAAAGAAACGTTCAGCTCGTTTTCCTGATCTAGGACCATACCAAAAAGTATGTGGTGACTTTTGAGAAATTCTTTTTTAAGGTACATTCTTCTGCTGAGTGTTTTACTAGATTATACATTCCCTATAGTTTCCTTTTTAAATGATTTTTTTTCCAAGCCAGGACATTGATTTTCTGGCACTTGTGATGAGTGGAAGAGATTTACTGCTGCCTAAAAGCATCCCAGTGACCAGTGCTCACCCTGCTGCACAGCCGCAGCCTTGGAAACAGGCCTGGAGACGCAGTCTGGGAGGCAGTTTTCTCCCGGAAAGTTCGGAATGGACAGTTGGTTAACACTGCACAGCATGCAGGGTTTTCTGTGTGGGGAAACTGTGTTAATTTTTTAGAATAGTGCCTAAAACCCACAAACTTATTAATATCCAAAATATTGTGACTCTTTTTTTTCTTTTTTTAAAGGTTGGTCTCAGGAGCTTTGTTTGCAGACACTGATAAAGGGTTGCTTTTGTTGTTTAAAAAAGCGTGTAAGCATCAACTAAAACGAAGCCAAAAAAAAAAAAAAGGCTTGGGACTGGATGTTGTCATCTCTTTGAGTTTTTTCTTTTCATCTAAGAAAATATTGCTTAGTCACAGAAAGAACTGGAACTTTCATCGTGCACATTTTTTGACAGTAACTAAGCATCATAGTGTATATTCTAAAATGACAGTATTATATCCAACGCATGCTCTACATTGGTTTCAGGAGTTTCTCCCTCTTCTATCTGTCTCAGCAGATTCAGCATATTATCCACAGAGCTGTAACCTTCAAGGTCATAGTCTGTTGAGGGCTAATTGATTCTTCTTTATCCTTGAGTCTGAGACAGTGGAGGAAAGACAAGCCTAGTAATTGTGTCTGCTGTATTATTTCCCAAACCAATATACCTATTAGTATTAGGGTTTTATTCTATAAATATTGGAAGTACTCTCTTTTTCCCTGATTCCTTTAAAATTAAAATATCATTAGTCTTTATTATAGTAAAAGGCAAATCATAGCATTTAAAATTGCCTGTGGATATGGTGGCTGTGCATCTTTTCTAAAATGATATTTCCTTCATATGGTAACATATTTTCATGTTATCGCCATAGGAATCTATGTATACATCTAGATCTTAAGAAATCTAATACAGGGCTAAAAATGTATATAATTCTGAAGTTTTTCTATGTGTTATTAGTGGTTTTTCACTACCACCCTCATTATATCACGATGATAATAATTAAGTTTTTTGTTTTCAGCCAGTCACACTTGAACCATTCATTTGTAGGATTGTTTTGCCTGGGTTTTTACATTTTTCTTACCCTCTATTTGTGTGGAAAGAACTGACTCTGGAAGATTGCAAACTTAGAGTACTATAAAAAGAGCTGATTAATTAAATGGTAGCCAGGAAACTATGGTGCCATCCTGAAAGAAAATGTCTTTGTGTATGGGGCAGCCAGCTGGACAGCAGTCTTGGGGACACGAATGTATTAGTAATTTTCATCTTAGGCCACATTTGTTTTGCTCTGTCTTAAATCTTTGTATTGGTTTGCATGGCAAACCATTGTTACCACAGTGATGATATGAATCTCTACCACTTGCAAAGCTCAACACGATTCATTTAATTTACAGAGGATGTCTTCCCTTCCATTTAAAATGGCATTCATTTTTACCCTAATAGATTATTTTAGATTCTTGCAACTGTTCTTGTAGGTATTTCAGAATAGTGTTCTCAACTAACTTTTCTCCACTTTGACCATACTCATTTAAACCCTAAGATATTAGAAACTGAAAGATCCCTAATTTGAACCAAATCGTTTTATACATTTCCTGATGAGGCAACCTGGACTCTGCACAAGTTAGTGAAATTATTTTATTAAAATTCACAAACCCTAAAAGGTTCAGTGAAATCCAAAAAGTATGAAACGCAGCGGTGACCTGCCTCCTGTCCTCCCGTCCCCGTTCGAGAGCGAGAGCCCGAGACGCGCTCGTGGTTTGAGTGGCATCCCACCGATGCGGCCCACGGTAGGGAGGCCCTGTGAGAGGAGCCCCGGTCAGGCATGCGGGGTTCATACTATTCATATTAAATTTTCTTTTTCCGTTCTTGTTTTGCCTTTATACAATTTTCAGTAGTGGTGGTCTTTTCCCCTTTTTATTTGACCATCCATACAGTGTTCAGCTTGCTTTGCAATCTGCTGCGGTTGTCTGGGGGGGCTCTTTCCTGCCATGTGGCAGACAGCTAGATGACTCGCCCCTTTGCTGCACAGTCCTCTTTGTTTTTCCTTGATGGTCCCCAGATCAGTGTTTTTCCTTCCTCTCCCTTCCCATTCTATCTTGAATATGTCTTATTTTTCTAATTAGGCCATTTTGACTTTATGTATCAATATGTCATCACATTCTAAGATAGCAAAGCATCGTCACCTGTCTGTCTTTCACATAACTCTTGCACTGTGATACTGAACGGTATTTACACATAGTGCAAAGATACATACAAGAAAATGTCTCCAGCCAATGAGCAGTGTACTGGTTTGTTAGCGGCACAATAAATTCAGACTTTTGTTCCTCTTCTTTATCTCTCCCTCTTCTTTTCCTTAGTATGTTCCATGCCAGTTTTTCTGCTGACGCCTTTGCATGTTAGTGCAAGTCAGCATTTCTACATTCCCAGAAGATCCCTATGCCCCAAATGACACGTCTTTGTTCTTCCTTTAATAATAGCCTGTACTTCTAAAGCATGGCAGAAGAGAGGATTTGTAAATTTAGAAAAGGATGCATAAAAAGTTATGACTTGTCTAACGTTAAGCTAGAAGTCCCTAAGATTTAGGAATATAACTCTTGTCCACTGAATCTATTTGACTTTCTATTAAACCATAAACTATACCATGTCAACTTTTATGCTCATGTTTCCATTTTATTATTTTTTCGTATGTTAGTGATTCTCTTCTATTATTTCCTCTTTTTACTCATTTAATGAGTATATATTTAGTACCTTCTGTGCGCCAGGCACAGTTCAAGATTAATACTGTGGCAATGAAAAACAGTAAACGTCCTTGCCCTCAGAGGGCTTACATTCTAATGGATGTTACGAATTTACTTGCACAGCTCAATTTGAAGTATTTCTTTACTTTCCTAACCATATACTCTCTGAATTCAACATTTCATCTGTTTACCTTCATTGTATTCACATTTTGGCCATCACTCCTGTTCCTCCTCTGGTGTTTCTCTTGTAGTATTGTTGAATTCTGAAGATTTGCCAGCAACACCCTGCATCTTAAAGTGACACGATCCCAACCCTGCTCCCAACAAGTTGGGTACCTTGTGTGATTCATGTTTGGACTATGCGGCACTATTTAAACAAGTCATTGGAGTCATTGGAAAAGTAGTATTTGTTTGGGTCTTTAGGAACACACTCTTAAGTGGAAAATATGTATATAATTCTATTAGTATATTGAGTCTAAGATTATTTTCAGATTCTAGAAAACGGATTGCTGTAAATATGTTTTGTTTTCACTTTCTGTTCATATTTTCTAGTTATTCTTTTGGCTTACAGAACAAGAATATTAATATATTTCCAAGGAATTTTAGCTATACTGTCCAAAGTCTTGATTCTGCCATTCAGTTATTTAGTTCTCAAACTGTTAAAAACTTGGGTTCATATATTATTCACACGAGAAGTGATTGAGTAGAAATGAATAAAGTTAATCCTCATCATTTTAATTTTGTTGAATTTAATTACATATATATGTATGTGTATCTGCATTCAAAGGTTATTTCTGAGTAATATAATTGGCATTCTATAATCGTAGAATTTTATATATTGGGCATTTGTAGAGATTATTTGAGTGACTTCCAAAGGGTAGAAATTAATATCTGGAAAACTTAAGTGACTTGCCCAAGGTCACTACAACTAGTTAGTGTCAGTGCTGATACCCAAACCAAAATAATGCTTTCCTTTGCTACATCATTTTTTTTTCCAAATTGTTTTTAGCTTTTATATTCAAATAGTTCAGTAGTCTCCTCATTTTGGCCATTTGGCTTTCTCCAGTTTCAGTTACCCATATTCAACTGTGGTCCAAAATTATTAAATAGAAAATTCCAGAAATAAACAATTCATAAGTTTCAAATTGCATGCCATGCTGAGTTGCATGATCAAATCCCACCCAGGATGTGAATCATCCCTTTGTCCAGTGTACCCACACTGTATACACTGCCCTCCTGTTAGTCACCTGCACCTGACACGGTTATTGGGTTGCTTATCATAGTGAGACCATATTCACATAACTTATTACAGTATATTGTTATAATTGTTCTGTTTTATTATTAGTCATTGGTGTTAATCACTTCCTGTGCCTAATTTATAAGTTAAACTTTATCTCATATATATATATATGTGTGTGTGTACCAAAAACAAAAACCATACATATGTCATGCTTCATGGCCTTGAGCAAGTTATATCATTGCTCTGTTTTCTCACTTGTATATGAGAATAGTAATATGCATTTGTTGGGGCTGTTGGGGAAAAACTTGTGATGTTGGAAAACACCAATTTCTAGAACTAGAACATAGCAAATATGAAAGAAGTACTAGTCTTCTTCCTTATTCTGTGAATCTCTTTTTCACTTATTCTTTTCTTCCTTTGATTTTGACAGAGCGGTTCTGTATTAAAGTTTGGAGACTTAAGCTGGGGAGTGTGGGGAAGCTTATGAAAAGCTTAGCAGTGTGGTGAGAGTTGAAGATGCATCGTGGAGATGTGCAAGTTGAACTGGAAACTTGACATCAAATCCCAGCTCTACCACCTCTAGACTACCTGACTTTAAACAAATCACTGCACTACTTGAGGTTTAGGATTTAACATTCACACAAGTGGGGATGTTAATACCTAAACTTTCATGCTATTGTGTTAAGGACTAAATAAGTGACTATAGTGAAAAAATACCTGATATTAGGACAAATATTAACTTCCTCTCTACAAGAGTTCATATATACCCGTATTCACAAGTGTCAACATTTCTAGGAAAAAATGTAGGGAGTATTAACAGGTGAATTCATTTGTTATTTCTTAGAATGATATAGAACTTTATTAGTTTCTTGAACTATAGTGCCATAAAAAGAAGTACCCCAGAAAAAATGGCTAGAATGCATAGATTATTACTCTTTAGGTAATGTCCAAAAGTCACGGTGTGAGGGTCCTTCTTATAGGCAGACTGATAAGGAGTTACTGGTTAAGAGGGGAAAAGACAGGTAGTGATTAAAATTGTGTTTGTCAAGAAAGTAGGTTCTAAGGGAAGATTGGGATAATGAAAAGGAATCTATACAGTTTAGATGCAGTGCGTGGGAAAACTTGGGCTGGAAAGATGATGTATCCTTCTTTATCTGAATAAAAATTATGTTCACCTAGCTCTTGTCATTGTTTCAAACTAGGAAGGTGTTTTCAGCATTTCACAAAACCCATGGAAATAACAATTTACATAGAATAATTTTACATGAGTCAAATTAAACATAGTTATTTTAATATTGTTCAAAATATTAAATATGTAATACATATACATAATATTCTAAATGAAAGGGGAAATGATGATTACTTAATAAATACTCTTGGGTAAATAAAATTATTTAAAATATAGAGGAAAAGGCTGTTTATCAATAAATTTAGAAACAAAAACAAAACTCTAGCCCCATATCTAATTGTGTGAGGCTTATAAAAATTAAAAGAAAAAAAATTGTTATATAAGTAGAGAATAATTGTACCTTAAATATATGCTGGAGATTTTGTTACAGTGAATTTGAAATAGTATTAACTAGATTATTGGTCACAATTCCACAGAAAGAAAAAACAGTGCTGTTCTGCATATAGGCACTTATAAGGGGCGTCGGTGTTTTTGTTGTGTACCTAATGACTTTTCTTGCACAGAGATGTAATTTGTTAGAGCTTGTAATTTACAAAAATGTGTAGTAATCAGTATAATATATGTTTTTATTTATTAGTTAACATAGAAGTAGAAATGAGTGAAAACTCTGTGTGTTGGTTATCTTGATTCTTACTAATTCAAGAATAATAGACTTACTGCGAAACTGAACTCTGAATCCATATTGGAGCAATTAGGCAGCCACTACTAAGGGCAAATATTTATTAGCAACAATCTAGGGCAGATTTTACCTGGGTATAAGCTTTCCTGACGATGAAGAGGAAAGAAGCTGCTAGACCTAATAAAACATGATGAACTATAATCGAAATCTTCCTAAGTTAAAGCATTTTTTATAAAAAATAGGATATGACAAGATGAGCCTTGATACACTATAATTTTCACTGATATGCACTTGAGTGTGTGAGGTGTTGTCATCTGAGTAAAAGGGGAAATTTGTGAACTTTATTTTTAACAAAAGTTAGTACAGAATGTAATGCTCATATAATCATGCAATTAAAAAATCTCCTCCGTAACTCATTTTCTTTTAAAAATTCATAATTTAAAATTAAACCAAGTTTTTGCAAATGTATATGTACTTGGAAGGAAGAAGATTGCAACAATGGCAGTTGCCCTAGAAAACAATTTATAGGCAAACAAATGACATGACAACTCTCAAGTCTTTTTTTGTTTGTTTGTTTGTTAATGCTCACCTGAGGGCATTTTTCCATTTTTTTGTTCAGGTAGAGTGGGAGGGACAGAGAGAGAGAGAGAGAGAGAGAGAGAGAGAGAGAGAGAGAGAGAGAAACATCAACATGAAAGGGACACATCAAGTGGCTGCCACCCGCACGACCAACCAGGGCCGGGGACAAACTGCAACCAAGGTACATGCCCTTAGCGGGAACTGAACCCGGGTCCCTCAGGACCGCAGACCGACTGTCTATCCGCTGATCCAAACCGGCCAGGGCAACAACTCTCAAGTCTTAACTTTGGTACCTATGTTGGTGTCAGATACTGACATCCTTTTATTTAGATAGTTCTCCTCCCTTCTCCCTCCCTTTCTTTCTTCCTTACTTGCTATCCTACAGTTACTCTTCTCCATTAGTCTGCTATTTCCTACCCCACCATCACGTCTTCTCCAGTGATGTCACAGGACATTCCTCCTCAGTTCTCCCGCCCTGTTCTGAAGCCAGCGTCCAAGAGCATCAAAGGTTATGGAGCAGATGGATGGCCCCGACCTGTGGTTTCTCATCAGATGGGTTGGGGGGAGACTGAATGAGACCTTAACCGCAGACTTGACCACGATTAGCCTGATGACTTTCAGTGTTGCCTCTTCCTTTGCTAAGTAACAGGAAGTATTTGTTTTATGAAGTATGTTTGTGTCATGCAATAAAAGCTCCATAAATAAATGGAATGATCTAAGGACAGTGGAATTGAACTCTTGTTAGCATTTGTTTGTAATCCCTTGGTGGAGCTTCCTGGCTCATAATTGCTTGCTCTTCTGGGAGCAGAAGGGATCAGTAACCATTGATTGTTACATGATGCTAAGTATTGCCTACGAAGCAAATCTTAAGAATGATTAGTGGCCGCGTTCAGTGTTACAACTGCAGTCACTCTTCTCTATAATCCTTAAAACAAGCTGGATTTTTACAATTTTTTTCCATTCCACAATTCATGATTTTTCAAAAAGAGGAGAAAGAACAATTTCATGTAATCTGGGAAGACTTGGTTTACATTGGAAAACAAAAACATTATATAAAATTATTATTTCAGTATTTTTATCTTTCTACTTCAATGACAATAGGGAGATATTTAAAGTAAGCCCTGCCCAGAAAGTTCCATTTCATAAGACTGTCATTTTAGCTGATCTGCACTGTGAAACTCGAGGTACACATAGCCAATAACCTATATCCCCCACCTGTTCCGTAAGCTATACATGAAAACATGGTATCAGTATAGTAAATCTTTGGCTTCTCAAAATCCTTGGGAAATTAGTTGTTCTAGATAGCTGAGTTTTCTAAATAGCTGATCATTTATCACCTTGAAACTTTACTTCTGTTCATTTTAGATCAAAATATTTTAATAATCAATGCTACTTGCTAAATGGAATTTATCTACATAATGTTGACTACTGTGATGTCTTGAGTACATAGTGGGTTATAATTTTCTTGAATGCTGTGATCTCATTAGGACATATTAAGTTATACTAGGAATTCTAACCCCAGACCTATATCTATTTTCAACTTATTCTGGGTTCTTGCATAATCCTGATTAGAATTTCAGAACTTTAAGACATCATAGAGACACTTTCAACCCAATCTTTCTTTTCTTCTGGAACAGAGAAGTAGGCTCAAAGGTGTTCAGTTTCTTGCCAGAGGTCATAGAGCCAGAACATTTTGATGATATTTTTTCATATTCTCTGCTTTCAGCCATGAAGTTACTTTGTAAACACTATATATTAATGAAACTTTTTTACATTCCTGTTAATGTACAGTTCTGATATCCTATGGGGTTTGTAAATCAAGTTTTAAGCAGGTTAAACATTTATGTAAAAGATAAAGTGTCTCTGAGTAAGGTTCTCTCCTTCCGAAAATGCCAAAGAGTTGGTGACATATATTTTCTTACCAAACCTGACTCTTCCTGTGTGCCAGGTCGGCAGAGTTCAGGAATGGATGTGAATGCAGATGCAGGGGAAGAATGACTCCGTTGTTCCCTGAGTGCTTAGATTTAGAGGGCCTGAGTCTAGCGCCCAGATATTTTATTTGTTCACTTGTTACTCTTTTCATTATATGTAGAATGGGGGTAGGCAGTTTTTAGACTCTTTAGACATTGTTCAGAGGATCTAATAGGAAATGTTGTTTTGAACACATGAACTCTACAAAATTAGTTAATGTGCTTTATTGGATCTATTGCAAAATTGATTTGAAAAAATCTTACGATTCACGAAATAGACATTATTTTTATTTCATTGTTATTTCTTGGTTTGACCATAGCCACTATTTAGAAAACACTTATATTGTCTCATAAACTCTTCTCTGGTATTCCAGGTCCTGACATAGCAGAACCCCAAACTTTCTGTCTAGCCCAACTCTACCTGCTCTTCCCCGAAAACCATACGGGCCATGCTCTAGCCAAGTGGGACGCTACCTGGAATATTATTTTGTTTCTCTTCTCCATCCATTTCTTATTCTGTTACTTCTACCAAAACTATTCTCTCTCCATAATCTCTCCCTTCCCAAATTCTGCTCAGGCCTCAAGAACAGACCGGACGGAACTCGTTTTCAGGCGCTGATCACAGTATCTAAGTGCATGTCAGAGGCGGACCGCACCTCCTCTGCAGCGCTGGCGGGGGGCTCCGGCCCTGCCTAAGTCCTTCTGAATTCTCACTCGCGTGTTCGCGTTTGGATGCTTGCTTATTACTCATATGAGACTGAACATTTTTTGAGAGTTACAGCCGATTCATTTTGATGCCCTGTACAGTGCCTGGAAAAATCTTTTATAAAGTAGGTGTCCTATTTGCCTATTTGGGGAATAAATATTGAGATACACCAAGAGTGACTTCTTACGGAGGCATAGGAAGGATGAAAATGATCTGAAACCATATATCATAAGGTAGAGAGAGAGACAGGTAGATAGAGAGACCAATATAGCTCCATCTATATATAGATTTCTGTGCAGTTTTAAAATTAAATCGCCTTTCCTTAAATTCCAAATGGATATCTTTGTATTGCTATATAACAGGCTTGACGAAAGGGACAGGGATTTCAATGGACGGATTGGGAAATTCTATGGATATGAAACCATCTGGTTTGGTTTGTTCACGTGGATTTCCTCAGTGTGACTTGTGTCGCCGTCATAGCTGCATTGTTCTTCGGAATGAGAAGGAGAGCTGAGAAATGTAACCGCCAGTCCACCTGTCCGCCAGAAATAGAATTCCACGGTCTAGGTGGTTGGAGAGAGAAAGCTGTCCTCAACCTCACTAGCCACATGCCATCGATGGATATTCTGTGGACAGTCATACGCGTGCATGCTTCAGGGTATGGCTGTGACTCCTTACTCTGTAATAAGGGACACAGTGAACGTCCCTTAGTTGTTGAAGAACAATTGCAAAAGCTTTGGATGCCATAATGCTAGCATTTTCGCACAGCAGAAAGCTGCTCATTATCCAGACATCGTCAATAAATTAACATGATGATTGGTGCTGTCCCCAATGAGAGAGTGATTTGGAAGTATCTAAATTTTATTAAAGAGGGTCACAGCAGAACCATTAACATTTCAAAGATTTAAGAGTTCTTATAGATAAGCTCGTCAAAATATTTTTCTTTACTCCTAAGGAAATGATTGGACGTTACATATTTTCATAGTTAGTGAGAAACAGAGCCTGGTCCAAAAAAAAAAAAAAGGGTATTCCATCTGATTTTGTACTTTTTTAGTACCCCGTGCTCCTTTACATTAAATAATTTTTTAGAGCCAAATAAACTTAATTTTTCTCATCTTTTCCTATACTTTTTCAAGTGCCTAGTCAGTAGGCTCTGTTCCAGAGTTTATCTCTAAAAGGAGAAAACAGACAAAAGAATAATGAGCAAGTGAATTGTGCACTATTTTAGAAGGTGGTAAGTTGTGGAGAGAAAATAGCCAATACAAGGCGGTCAAAGCGCTGAGGGAGAAACGTGCAGATTTTAAACAGAGAGATCAGCGTGAGCCACACCAGAAAGGTTAACAGTTACTGGAGAACTTGAAAGATGATACTTAGTTCAATTTAGGGGTGAAGAAGCAAGGGGAGCATTGACGATATGTATGTAATTATGATGGGTGTCGCTACTTCAGGTGAACGGAAAGGCACCACTGGAGCTCGAGGTGATACAGGCACGTTAGCGTCAAAGTAAGGGGACCCGTTTGGTTGGTTTGAGGGGACTGGTTGATAGCCTGCATTTATTGAACATGCATTGTGTGCTCAGTGTTTGCCATGTGTTAGTCAACCTTCAAACACACACGTGAAAAACATGAGCTGGCGCTATTATCGTCCTTCTTGGAGGATAAATTGATTAGAGCAGAAGAAACTGATGGTTCAGACATTAAAATAATAAGGATGATGATCATCATAATCTGAATGGTGCAAGAAAGTGGGAAGAAACCCATAGGTATAAGAGAGACTAGGAAGAAGAATCCCACAGGACTAATCGAATGTAGGAAAGGAAGGAAGGAAATTATTTTGCACACATCAGTAATTTAATGTTGTTAAATTAATGCATTTCTGAATGACAAGATCATACATTTATTCAATGTGTATTTATTGTGTTCTAAGTCTACATATTCTGTAATGTACGGAATCAGGAGATTTATGGTAGGAAGTGACTTGTGCTCCAATTTCAAGGAAGCAGTCGCTGCTTTTTCCTGATGGACTCTCATAATTAAATAATATTAATTATTCTTCCCTGGCATTATATAAAAATTAAAATGGATAGAATCCAGAATTGAAAGGCATTTTTATTTTACTTTTTATTGACATTATTCACTGTTGCTGATTAATCAAAATCTTTTGCTGATGTATATCCTCTTAAGCACCAGTAACTTATATACTGAGATTTCTTTTGATACGGCAATTATATACAGAATTACATATTGTTTTTGTAGTTAGTGCATTCTAGTACATAGTCTGTGTGTAGTGTATTTAGAGCATACTACTTATCTTTTTCAAATTCTTTGATGTTTGTGATGCTGTGTGTGAATTCTCAGCTTGTAATTGTACCAGTATTACCAAAGCATGTAGAGAATATTAGTATTACAAAGTCATTGTAAATTTTTTCATGGAAAATTCCAACAAAGCTATACACATATATAATAAATCCCTCAAGTTAGTTAATTCAATTGGTTCAAAATATGAACTGTGAAATACTGAAGTTGATATAAAATTTTAGCAGACTATTAATAATAACATTCTCAGTTTGTGGCTCTTTCATCCAGGTAATTTTAGTGATATATGTGCTATGTTCTAGGGACAGGAATATTTCAGGATTAAAGAGGCAATCAGTATATTGGTACATTTATTCAGTTTTTCAAAGCTGATAAATGGAAACAGGCAATGTAATTTACACAGTTAATAAACAAGCCTTTGATACTGGAGGTGTATCAAATATAGCATGGCTGTAGATGTAAGTGCTTAATGCTAGAAACATTTCCTTATTTGGTTGTTTATTTAAAACAGTGATTGTTAATCTTTCGCAAGTTAGTATTTTTGGAATCAGAGTAGAAATAAGTATAATAAAATACTTCTGGTGATTAAAACATTGTATAAAAAGAAAAGACTTGAGCAAGAAGTTGAGCATACTATTTTAATGTGATTGGAATATTTAATATTTTGTACTCAAATTCCCATTTGAATTCGAATTCATTCAGTGATGCAAAAATTCCAATTTCTGTTCCTCTTGCCTGCTGTCTGATCTTGATCTTGCATTTCTTGAAAGGGAACTTCTTTTGTGAACAGCTCTTTTGCTTTTGCACCAAAATTCCTTCGTGTCCAAAGTAGTAATGGAAAGAGGAAGCTGAAGTTCAATATTTTAGCTTAGAAATTAGGATTTAATTCTACTAACTTTTCCTTTATGCATGTTGAATATGTAAACTTGTGTACATTTGTGGGTTCTTTGTTCCAGAGAGACTTCAAAATCAAGGTGAATTGGGGGCAGAGATCAGAGACTGACTGTTCTTAGCATTTCAAAGTCTGTCCTCTGGGCCCTGCTCAGAGATGGAAATCCCTAGTCACTCCACGTGAAATCTCTGAGTAACACGACAGGAAAGGACTCAGTTTAGATACATTGACTTTCACCTTTGGTTTTCAAACCTGCAAATAGAAGCAGTATTTTCATGGGGGGAAAAAATGAGGGGAAAAAATGGAGAGGCCGGGTTCCTGTCCATTTTGTCTCACTTCCAGTTTGCCTTGAACAAACGTAATGCAGGAGTAGCTCTAGAAACACGCCCAAATTTCAGTCTAGTTTAGTTCATGTAGGGTGTGGAGATCAAAACAGTGGTGTCCCTGTTGTTTTTTATGAATTCAGTCCATTTTGTGAGAAACAGAATTTCCTAGGGAGACGTACTGATAAATGTAGTTTCTTTATCTTACATTCAACCTGTCCCTGCTTCCTACAAAGATGCTTCTAACTAAAGTAAGAGAGAACGGACTTCTTTCTTCTTTTCTTAACCTATTTGATCATTTATAAGATTTTCTCTCATCCTTAGTCATTAAAGCTCTCTGACCAACTTGGACGACTGACGACACATTAGACCATTGTCAACAGGTTATCAGTTCCGAAGTACATTTTGCCTCTGAATTTTTTATAAAGAGTCTCAGGACATGTTCCCACAGGTGATGCTGATGCTGAGAAGGAGGCAGAGAGCACTATGCAGCTCCTTTAAAATGCAGGATCTTGGTGGAGGACCTTTTTCCCTTCCTCAACTCTTGAGTCCCTGGGAAGAGTCCAGGCCAGGATTTCCCGTTACGATGTAGTATGCTTTGTGTTGTCAACAGAGTGTTTTCTCCATCTGAGCTCATGGAAACCATCCAGTTTCTAGCTCTAATGGGTCTCAGTCAGAAAACTGTGAGTGTAGGTGATGGAAGTGGCAGGGCTGTGTTGGCCTTCTTGGCCATGTGCCAGCTGGGACTGAGTGGCCTGAGCGGGTCGTCCGAGAGACTCCTGGGTCACCAGCTTCACCACACAGCTGTCTCATTGGGCAGATTGGGACTGTTTCTTGCTTTATGCATGCCAGAGACCTGGTGAAGGCCCCGATCTCATTTTGGCATAGTTCATTATACCAAGAATTAGTCTCCTATTTTACCTGTTTATTTTTTAGTTTTCAGAGCAAAACATTCGTTTTCTGTTTAATTTCTGTACTGTAGGATTCCTCTTGTTTTGAGGGAATAGGAGGTACCTGCTTCTCTGACTCCAGCAAGCAGACACTGTAGTTTAGAAGTAGAAAAAGCAGAGGACATGTTGGTGTCAATAGTCCCTATTGTTTAATCGGTTTGGATCCAACTTCTAACAACACTGATGTCCTCTTTTTCCCCTTTCACTAAATAACAGTTTTCTTTAGATCATGTAGAATAGAAATCTTTTCTTAATATTCCTTGATAAAGAATGTTCTATAAAGATGTATACGGAAATAGAGTATCAAAGGCTTACAAGGCAGAGTGTACCGCTGGTATAGACAGAAACCGAAGGGAGGGTTTGACGACCGAGTCCTTCCTGGAAATTACTTCCTTAAGCCTCGAAGTATTCCTGCTGGCGTACTGTTTAATGTGCGTTGTTCTAGATGTCCTTTACCTATTTCTCATTCATGATGAGTATGAGATGATAAAAGGATGACATGGAAATTCTAGGGAGAAAAGGCAGAAAGCAAAACATGGGGTAAGGCGTGTATACCGCATGCTGCTTTTACCAATGGGATTGACTTGACTCATTCATAATGCCTCAGGGGTGATACATCTTTTTGACAAACATCTTTTTGTCTTTCCTTCTTGCTGAGATCCACTTCAACCCTCTCACCCTCACCCCCCCCTCCAAAAAGGAAATAACAAGAGATTTCTGTAGCTTAGTAAATTCCACATTCTAGAAATACAGACAGCCTTTCGTATGCACCCCAGAAAAAGAAAATAACCGAGAATGCTGCAATCTACACGTGTCTTGAATTGTTCCAGATGTTTAAAGCCCAATGGCTGTGTCCAGCAAGAAGTAGATCAGCTGGGTAAGGTCAGATTGGAGTCTGGTATCTGGAGTTAAGCAGCTTTCTCTGCTGGGTACTAGCATTTGAATTAATAGAGTGGTTTCTAATGGATTTTTTAAAAAAATGTCGCAGTTTATCTGAAATTTGGTTAAAAAATATTTCATCAAGTACTTTGGAGAAATGATTGAAGTCTTTTTAGGTCAGGGCTTTCAAATCCATAGTTTTGTCTCATGGCATGTGCTAAAATGGCAAAGTGTGATTTGCCTAGCCAGGTTGCAACCTACGCCCACCTTTAGAAATACTGTTTATTATAAAAATACTGTTTATTGTTTCTGTTACTCTCATCTTCATGAGAGAGGGTTGGGAAAGTGAAAATTGCAAAAGAAAGAAAATAACATATAATGCAGTTCGATGTCTCGAATTCCCATCCTGTGTAGATATGTGTAAATGTTTACCAAAATGACATCTAGCTATGATCAATTTCATAACCTTTACAAATTTAATATTATATTATAGGCATTTTTATGTCAAAGTTTTAAACTCCTGAAATTTTTATGTTGACAAATCCTGTGAATTTTGAAGGATTCCCTTTTCTATTGAGCGTGTTCGAAGCCCTTTCTCAGTGCCTAACACAGACTTGAGCTGCTCCGGCCGTTGGGGCAGGTGCAGGTGTACCCAGGCTTTGAGGAAGGGGACTGGAGATGGAACTGTGTTCCAGTTTGAGGGCCAAAAAGAGAAGAAGGGTCGGAAGATGTATTTTCATTCAATTTTGAGCCAACAAAAAGAAACTTCCAAACACAATCTAGAACTTTCTTTTACTCTTCTTCAGCAAGCTCCTCAGGTCTCTCCTCCCCTCTCTGTGCTCCTCAGAGAAGGGCTGTAAGGGCTGTTAGGGATATTCCTGGAGTATTTCATTCATACCCACCACCCTGCCTCCTCTTCCTCTCACTCCCATCAAAATTTAGCATCTCTGCAAACAGGAAAACATACCCAAGTATTAAAAGTTATAAAAGGTATGCAAGCAGAAATGGAAAAATCAATGAAATTCATGAGGTTAAAATTATATATGGGTAGCATCTTGAAAATCTTGAAGTACTTGGGCATAAATCACTCCGTAGCACACAGAGAGGGCTCAGAGAGCATTTGCCGAGGGGGACCCGCCCCAGAGCCGTGTGACCCCGGAGAGCTCTGTGGTTGGCTCACAGTCACCCACCTCTTGGCAACGAGAGCAGAGCAGCCCATGCCCAGGCTCTCCCTGAAGTTAGTCCCAAGCACGGGGGCACTGATGGGAGACTCCCGATGACAATAGACTTGGAAAGCATTTTTGTTTAATTATCGCTCCTTCATGACTACTATATGCATTTGAATTTTCTTTTATGCAACTTTATTCTTAAATTTAAAAAAAAAGATCCTTGAATGGTTCTAGTTGAACTTTTTTTGACCAGAGGGCACTCAGTGACAAAGGCCAGAGATGAGTGTGCTTTCCTTACCTCTTCCTGTGTTCATTCTCGTCATGTTACAAGGAATTTTGCTTTAGGGTTCCTTCTGCTTTTGAGCAGGACTGACATGTGGGGCCTTATCTGGAAATGCAAAGGCTGATTCGATTAGGGATTCTTTGTTCAGGTATCTTGCATTAGAGAGCCTCTGTAACAAATGAGGGGGGTAGACTAGGGGTTTCCTGGGAATAATTTTTGGTTTACTCACAGAAAAAATCTTGCTTATTTAATTAAAGCTCGAATGGAATATGTGGAATATAGCCATCTTCATAATCAGAAATCGTCTTAAAATGCTTTAAAAATGTTACGTGGTATACATACATGTATACACACTTTACCAATTTCTTGATTTTTTTTTCTTGTTTTGATTAAATATAAAGAAAATCCTGAAAGCAGGAGCTAACAGTGTCAACATGTTATGGATTCCTAAAGAATGAATGTGTTCAATGGACTTCCTGAAGTCTTTCTGTAAATAAATTCAAAGAGCTTTTATTCAAATAACTATTAGGTTAGTTGAGTAAAAAAGCAAACAAATGTGACATGAACATATTTATGGGATTAGAAAGTCATCATATACACTTCAAGTGGGGGAAAAAAGATACTGGTTTCCACATTACTTTTCCAAACTCCCTTTGGGCACCAAATTGTGCTTGATAGAGGTGTCTTAATATTTTTTATTTCTGAATTAACTCCTCTGCTTGTCTTGAAACTAGAGCCTTCTTTCTGACCCCTATTCCAATAACTGATTCTCATCTTCTACTTTTTTTTTATTGTGAAGCATTTTTTTTTATATTGGTCTCATCACTCTGCTACCCTTTCTGTATTCCTTCATTGTGGGAATATCCTACATGTGAAATATTGGAGACACTGGAACCCCCAAATTCTAGTTTGAACAAACTAGCCCACATTTATGTTACTGTTTATAACAGCACTATTCTGTCAACAAGCTTTGGTCTATTACAGAATGGAATTCACATGTGTCATGGGTATATAATGGATGATACAGTGCACTTTTAATTAAAAATGTTTCTTTTACTTACATAGGGTCTTTTTTTCATAAGATCAAAAAATACCTTGCAATATTGAGCTCATAGAACTATTCTTCTGTTATACTCCTTAAAAATAATAAGAATAAGAACTATTATTATGATTATTCTGCTCTCTGAGGTCGTTAGCCAATTAAAACTAATAAACAGAACCTATAAAGCACTCCAGTATTTTTGATACCTCCCCCTTTTCATAGGTTGTGGACAGAAAGAACTATTTTTTCCTTTTATAACTAACCAAAGTGATAAAGCAATTATTTGTTTTATAGAACAAGAATGTGAAAAATTATTCTCACCAAAATTAAAAGTTAAGAATCAACTGTGTTTTAGAATAAGTATCCAATATGACCACGGATTTACCCAGATAATTAATATACACAACAAACCAAAAACATATCTTATAAATGCTTTAGTATCAGACAGACCACAAAGTGAATTATTTTAAAGCAGCCAGATGTTCTCAGCAACTGAACAGAGACCTCCTGTCTAGTCTAGGTGATTTGATCATGTGTCACACTCTGTAAAGTAAAATCTCTGTCACAGCTTCATAAAGTTTTCAATTAAATTAATTATTATAATAATAGATGTGACACTGTTGTGAGAGGGGCAGAATATGGAGCTTATCTATCGGCTTCTCAGGTAAGACATCTCTAAGTACAGTTATAATAAAATCTGAAGCCTTCTGGTTTATCTACAGGTGAATAGATTAAACAATATTTATGCAATGAATGCCAACACCTAACAAGTAATTAGAAATGGTTACATCTTACAAATCACTGTCATCTACTGTTATACTTCCAGCATTTCCTTTTGAAAGATTAGAAGAATAAAATAGCAAGCTATCATCTTAAATGATGGCTCCCTAATAATGCATTTTAAAAAAATCAAAACCTATTCAGGCCCAGCTAGTGTGGCTCAGTGGATTGAGTGTCAGCCCATGGACTGAGAGGTCCCAGTTTGATTCCCAGTCAGGGCACATGCCTGGGTTTCAGACTTGATCCCTAGTAGTGGGGTGTGCAGGAGACAGCCGATAGATGTTTTTCTTTCACATCGATGTTTCTCTCTCTCTCTCCCTTTCTCTCTCTCTCTAAAAAAGTCAATAAAACATACTTAAAAAAACCCCACAAAAACCTATTCAGTCCTGTGTTTTCTCCCATGTGGTTCATTCTCACGTAGAGACAGTATGTCAGACATCTACAGGAAAAACACCCGCTCTTGGTTGACTCCTGCAGTGTATTTGTGACTGTCTGCCCTACATGGCCAGCTGGTGCAAATGCTAACATTTTATGTCATCTGCAGATTGACACACTTCTTTTGTGAGGGTGAAATGAGGTGACGTGTATGAATAGGATTTTGTGAACTTGAACAGTGGCTGACACTGAGTTGATATTACCTATGGTTTTATACATATGTGCAGATTGAGTTCCGCCCTGTTCTCAGCTCATCCATGTGCCTGAAGAATGTCTAGTTTCGGGCTGTCAGTAGCACAGTTGCAGTCACTATAATGTGCTATTGCCAGGAAGAATGGCAGCAGTGAATATTTAACTTTGCTCCAGTGTGTTTGCCCCAAATGTCTTTCACTTACCACTGAAGAGAAACAGAATGTAAATTTTGGATTTAGGAATTTGTTCATGTCAATCTGTCCCCATGGGAATGGTCAAGTCAGTTAATATTCATTATATTAAAGAGAGTAATATTGTTTCTTTGACTCTACTGTAAGTTCTGTGAAATAAAGGGACTTGATCTTATACTTTCATCATCTACACTGTGCTTTGCAAGTGCTACATTCTCAGCAAATCAGTTCTTGTTGAATGGCTTTTGTGTTAATCTGAAAAATGTGAAGGGAGACAAAACTGTATCTGAAATACATGACAATCCTTAAGTTTGTAGTTCATTGATCATATTATCTTCTCACAGCTGAGTAATTCTGAAACGTACTAGAAAATGTATTAGCTTCCTTTTGTTATATAATCAAATTAGATAATTTGAGAAATATGTATAATCTAGCCATCTCTCTGTAGCATGAATATTATAGATGACTATTAAAATAAGTTATGATTCCTTCAGAGTCTTACTATATTCCAAGAAGTTTACTCAATCATTTATATTCCCTGGAATTTCTCCCAGATACTTTGAAAGCACTTCCTTAAGCAGTTTCCCCTTGCCTTGCAGGCTGTTGAGGCCACATAACTGGAAGCAGAATTTACTGGCTCCTCCCCCCCCCCCCCACAGTTACTCTTATGAAATTAGAAGTAAGCGTGTTTCTAACGCTCACCAAAACTGTCTCCCATGATAACATATCTCCCTGTGTTGAGTACACCTGGTCACATCTGTCATTAAGATAGAAATACAGACTTGGCTGTCTTCTGCCATGTCACCTTATCTTTTCCATTTATGTTCTATTTACAAACATCTTATAGACTCATCCTTTCCACATTGGTGACATATTATACCAAATGCTACCTTTTCTTCTGTAGAGATAAGCCATGCATATTAATTGTTTATTGAAATAATACTCATAAAAATCCATTTTATACATTTAATTATATTTGTTGTGTTTTGTTTTTCAAGTCAAGTGGAGCATAAATTCACATTTTACAACAGTGCATCACAGAAATCTCATGGCAGTATTTTTCAGCTAAGGCTCCAAGTCATCTGTCTGAAAGGAGTACTTGAGACTGGGAGGGGGCGGCCATCCCAGGGAAAGCCCTACAGGTCTGGGAAGCAGAGACAAATACTAATGCAAATATCACCTGTGGTCTAAGAGTGCTGTCCGTAGCAGCCAATTTGGCTATTGCGCCTATAGCCTACATTAGGTAGATTTTTTCTTCTATTGGTCTTGTTTTAAATGACTACTGTAGACTTGCTCATTCTGAGTCCAATTACAGGTTCTTTAAAGTGCTCATCCCTAGCATCAGATGGTGGTCAACTTTAATGAGTGCTCAGAAATACTCTCATTATGTACAAGGCTTTTGAAATAGGCTCCTGTCTCAATGAATTGCTTAACCTTCTTCAAAGCAATTAACATAAGAACAAAGGAGATTAAATTAGATTTCTGGGCTTTGTTGAAATTAACTAATATCACTTCATCAGTGGAGACAAGAAGTTGATAACCATTTTTATTAATTTATTTCAAAGAGATTATCACATGTGCAGCAAACAGATTCATGCAAAGCTAACCCATGCTGAATATGCTAAATTTTCAATCTGTGTTGCAGGAGATTTTTATATAATTTTAATTGCTCAAAATTAAAAATTTTCAATTCATTGGTGAATTGAGCTGGGTAAAATTTGACCATTGAATCTAACTGCTGGAGGAGGATGAGAATGGAAAATAATTATTTTCAAAATGGCACAGAAAAGGAAGAAGTAAATATTTATACTGTTAGATAATAAGCTATCAGTTCTAGACAAATGATGACTGATTTATATTTTCATGTTAATTTTTATACAAAAAAGTTGAAATGCCTTGTAGTATCATGTTTTTAGAATTCCAGAGCTATAAATGCCAACAGTTTAAATGCATTGATTAGGTGTTTAGTAAATTCTTAACAATATATAGTACAGGTCTATTTTCTAGTAGTTCTAATGTTATAAATAAAATGTAACCATTGAAAATAGGTGTATACCCTCCTTTTTTGGCTTAGCATGATAATTTTAATGGTCTTAAAAGAATTAAGCATTTAGGTTTCTCAAAAACAGTGTAACTTTTGTTTTTATCCTAATACACTGACAAACCGAATGGATTTCTCCCCCTTTCCTTAATATATAAAGGATGCCACACTGTTATTTGGGATTAATTTGACTATTTGGGTATTTGTTACCAAAATGATCTAATATTTATTTATTTGCATATCTATTTTTTTTACTTTATTTGTATTGTCGACACCATTATAGATGCCCCCATTCCCCTCTCCCCTTTGCCCATCTCCACTCAGCTGCCACCCCCTTCCCTCTGGCCCTTACCACCCTGTTGTCTGTGTCTGTGGGCTGTGCATAAATGTTCTTTATCTAATCTCTTTGCCTTCTTTCATCCAGTCTCTCCCTACTCCCACCCTCTGACAGCTGTCAGTCTGTTTCATGTATCCAAGCCTCTGTTTCTATGTAGTTTGTTCATTGGATTCTATATATAAGTGAGATCATATGGTATTTGTCTTTCTCTGATTGGCTTATTTCACTTAACATAATAATTCCCAGATCCAACGATGCTGTTACAAGGGGTAAGATTTCCTTCTTTTTCGTGGCCACATAATATTCCATTGTGTAAATGTACCACAGCTTTTTTATCCACTCATCTACTGATAGGCACTTGAGCTGTTTCCAGATCTTGGCTATTTTAAATAACACTGCTATGAACATAGGAGTGCATATATTTTTTCTCATTGGGTGTTTCGGGATTCTTAGGATATATCCCCAGAAGTTGGATCATTGGGTCAAAAGGCAGTTTTGTTTTTAATTTTTGAGGAAACTCCACTTGTTTCCATAGTAGCTGCACCTGTCTACATTCCTACCAATAATTTACCAGGGTTCCCTTTTCTCCACATCCTCGCCAGCACTTGCTGTTTGTTGATTTATTGATGGTAGCCATGCTGACAGATGGGGGGTTGATATCTAATTGTGGTTTTAATTTACATCTCTAGATTAGTGCTATTGAGCATTTTTTTTGATATGTCTGTTGACTATCTGTATGGAGAAGTGTCTATTCAGGTCCTTTGCCCATTTTTTTAATTTGATTGTTTCTCTTCCTGGTGTTGAGTTGTATAAGTTTTTTATATAATTAGGAAATTAACCCCTTATCCAGTGTATCATTGGAGAATATGTTCTCCCATACAGTGGGTTCCATTTTCATTTTGTTGATGGTTTCTTTTGCTGTTAAATGGTTTTAATTCAGCATGTAGTGAGTAATGACTGAATTGCAGCCCAGTCTATTTCTCTGATCTACTCTCTTGAGCTCAGAATAATAAGTTCAAATATTCTTGAGTAAAAGCATGCTCATTTTGATGAGAATGAAGGGAATTTTTGCTAATAATGTATATGTTTACTCCAGCAAGCTAAGTATCCTAACTCCTGAATGTTATTGCTGTGCTTGTTTCTTAATCTCTTTCCGATTAAGAAAATTTGGTTGCTTTCAAAATAATAAAATGTCCTATTACTTTGGACATTGAGGGTATCATTTTGTAAATTAACCTATGACATTTTACCTTTTTGTTAATTCTTCAGATATACCTTTGATTGCATTTAACCAAGAATTAATGAGTTGAATTGCATGTTGTGTGTAACTTAATTACCATATCCTTAGTAAAGGTTATTTTTAATGTGCCTGATGGCTGGTGGACTAGAAATTCTCTCCAGTTTCACATTTTAAGAATGAGTGGAATGGTGACTCACTAATTGAAGCCACATTAACCATTAACATAGATCTGGGATGACCAGTTTCCCATTTGCCTGGAACTGCAGAGTTCCCAGCCAAGGGACTTATTTTAAAACTGGACAGAGGGTTTGCTGGGGAAGCTGGACTTTTAGTGGTCAAACCAGGCAAGTCCCAGGCACGTGGTATGAGTGGATCACCTTACACAGCCCACTGCACACACAGTGTAATTAAAATACGTACAGTTTGAGAGCCATCACCCAGTTTTCCCCTATGAGAACATAATTTCTGTGAGCATCTAGATTTAGCAACTGACGATTAAGATAACAGATTTTGCTTAATGAAGAAGTCAGATGGTATAGACCTCCGTGATGATGTTAACATTACAACAGTGGTAACCATTTATTGAATCATAGGACTGAATCTTTTGGAAATTTAGCCACAGCTAACTTTCTCTGAAACCAACCAACCTCCCTCCTTCCCTCCCTCCTTCCCTCCCTTCCTTTTTTTCTTCCTTCCTTCGTTTCTTTTTTTTTTATTTTTTAGAGAGAGAGAGAGATAGAAACATTGATGTGAGAGAGAAGCACTGATTGGCTGCCTCCTGCACACCCCCTACTGGGGATTGAGCCCACCACCCGGACCTGTACCCTGACTGGGAATCCAACCAGGACCTCTCAGTGCTTGGACATCCCTCAATGCACTGAGCCACACCAGCCAGGCTCTCTGAAACTTTTCTTGATATCCTCTCCCAATTTACGTTTTTTCCCTCTGCTCCCAATGTGCCCTGTACAAATGTTTATTATAGTACAGTTAAACTTCACTATTTATTTGTTTTCCTCTAATAGATTGTAATCTTCTTTAGGAAGATAGAAGCCTTCTTTGTACCCCCAAGTATCTAGTGTGTTTAGTGAATGAATGAATGAATGAATGAATGAATGATATATGTTCTGCTCTTCAAAATAATACAATAAAATACATGGTATTCATCATCCCTGTTTTACTGATGAGGAACTCAAAGAACCAAGATGTTATGTAATAAGCATAAGAACACAAGTTAATAAGTGGTGAAGCCAAAGACACAAAATCAGATTCGTCTGGTTGCAAGCCCGTTGTCTTACCGCTACTCTGTACCACATCCTGCTAGCCAGCAGCTACTTGGATGACCCCTCCTTGTCAGAGAGTGGAATCACCAATGCAAATGAATGCCATGTTAGTCTTGTTATGGATCCTGATTAGGTTTTCTGGTAACCTGCATAACAGATTTTTATAGATAATTACTGTGGGAAAAAGTGACTCATGTACAAATAAAATCAATGCTAGTATGTTTAGACAAAGAAATCAGAAGGCATGCTACACTCAGGCAAACAAAGCAGACGTTTTGTATCTGTTCTCTTGTGTCACCAGTAAACTTTTTTATTAAACAACAAAGAGGCTCTACAATAACAAATCCTTTATGAACCCTAATTCTCTGTCCTCTTTTTTCTTCTGCATCTTTTCCTCTGTATTTTTTAAAATTATTAACTGGGAACTAAAGATAACAAAGTGTCAATTTTATTAAGTAGACCTATGTGAAGAACATATTTACACTAGCATCTTTTTTTTTTTTTTTACAAAGTGATGCACTAATAATTCAACACCACAAACAAAAAAAAAAGGAGTTTCCAGCTGCTTGGAAAACATTTGTACACAAAGTTTCATAGTAATCAGCAATTTGAGCAAATTCAGAAGATATATATGGGACTACCACCTGAAAGCAAATGTTTGTATGATTTCAGTTTATAGGACATGAAAACAGTGATGCATTTATTAAGGTTCATTTTGCAGATACGATAGGGACCTTTGAAGACATCACTAAATATTTACCAGGATTTGAATGCTTAATATTTCAAATATTATATTTCAATATATTATATTTCAAATAAATCCTCAGTGCAAAATGAGACAGACCACATAAACATGCACACAGAGTAAATACATTCTTTGAGTACCCACATGGTCAGGACCTGCTATGCACAAGTCCCTGGTGGAGTGGGAAACACACTGCAAGGTTCATAGGTAGAAGGTCTGCAGTCCATTTTCACAAAGCCGGAATATAGGTAATTTCAAGCACAGAACACACGTGGGATAGAGAGGAAGATAAGATTAGAATCATAGTTAGGGCCTCACTGCAAAGTTCTTGGAACGCTAGGCTGAAGGATCTAAACTTGGTTGGAAAAGTATTGGAGGCTCTGTGATGATACGTTCAGCACTGGAGAGTGGAGCATTCGGCCCATGAAGATGAACTGACAGGCTATAGAAGAATTAAGGATTTCGATATTATAAATATACTTTCTCCAAAGGAAATGTTTAATCTAAAATTTAAACTATGTACTTCATTCTACCATGTAGAACTGTATATTTCACTTATCACTTATTCCAATGGACAGTTTACTGTATTTTTATTATCTAGTAACTCTACACGTGGTTGCACATAGTTATTCTCCATTTGCTCTCTCTTTTCATGGAAAAAATGTAGTGCATTAACATCCACAGAACTTATTTTCTGTCTTTTAAATAATTTATTTCCAAGCATCTGAGGTTTCTTTCCAATCATCCCAAATACAGAACTAAGAGAGAATACAATACATGCATGTGAACTGAATTCATTAAGTTCCAGTCAGTGTCTGGAAGCATTTGATAAATGTGCCAAAATTAGCTTGAGTTTTTCCCTCCTCCATTCACCACTACTTGAGCTGTAGTGTTGACAAGCTAGAGAGAAATCCAGGGTAGGGAAAGGTATGGTCAGATGGTTCTCCTGAAACAGATGTGGGAAGATGCCCATCTTTATGCGTGTCCTGCCATTTTTTTTACCAATTCACAAAATAGAGGCCAGCATGCAAAGCCATCATGCCAACATAACAAAGAGATGTGCGTCTTCAGTGCTTGGACGGGTCAGGCCCTCGCTGCCGAGTCTGGACATCTGCAGCAGATACGCTGCTGTTATTCTCAGTAATAGCAGCAAGACCTCTTACAGCAGATGTGTTTTCTCTCCTTAGTGTCAGGACTATTGTTTTACTTGTCTCCTTTTTTTTTAGTCTTCGTAAGAGTAACCTTTTATGGTTTTCAGCTCATTGTAACAGATCACTTCCATTCATTTGTTGAATATTGAATCCTTGGAGTTCATTATAGCTTGTGCTTTTTTTGATTTATATCTAGAATCATGCACAGGTATCCTGATCCCTATAAACCAAATGAATGAGAGGTAGGCACATATAATTAATTGATGATTTTTTCCTTTTTCTACATTTTTTTAAAACTTTTCAGCTACTTATTCTCTACTCTGTAACTCATAGTACCACACTCTGAGTGAGTGTTCTTCCTTATATATGGTTGCATTTTTAATCCAAGCTCATCAACTGGAACATATTCTAGTGTACTTGAGGAAAGAATTAAATTATTATGTGAAACTATACAACTTTCTTTTATAACACTTGTGTGACCCTAGTGAGCATTATACATTTTAGGAAAAAAAGTATAATCTTGTATGATTGATATTATTTAGGATTATACTGATAACATAATCTTGGTCTGAGAATAGATAAGAAACATAAGTTTTGCAGCTCGTCAAGAATTGGCTTGTTATAAAAAAAATACTACCTGTGGAAATTCTGGGAATGAATGATCATATATTGCTTGTTTACATTCTCTTTGTGGCGTTTTCATTATTGGCAGAGAAATCTTACTTTAGCTTTAGATATTATGGAAATGCCGTCGGTCTCTTTGCACTGATTAACCGTGCGCCTTGACTGGAGAAACACCACCTCCTCGGGGACATCCTTCTCACGCTTACCGGAGTCACGTGGGAAGAGCCTTGTAGCCAAACCTTCTTACATTAGATGAGAAAACTGCCGTTGGCAGGACTTGAAAGTCCCCCTCAAAGCCACTGAGCCTGTCGGGGCAGAGCTGCCATCAGACTCGGCTGTGCTGTCCCCAAGTTCAGTGTCATCATCTCGGTTCATGAGCAAACCTTGAGTTCCGAGGACTAAATATTTAATGCCGAACATTAGTTTGAAGAATCAAATTAAAAATGACATCCACATGCAGACTATTCTCATTAGTCAGGTAGCAGTTTTGTGACCTAGGGATTTTAGAAGAATTAATTCAGTAGAATACATGTTAATAGGAATACTACGGAAAAAATTTTGAGAAAAGGGGCATTGTTTCATGGCCAAAGTCTGGCAATTATTTTCCATTCCTGAAGATTTACAAAGCACTTTAGCAAACACAAGAGTGAGAAGTCCTGAATTAAAATAAGCTTCTTACTTTTTCAGTCCAATGTTTCTCAGAAGGTTTGCCCACGGTGGTTTTTTGTTGTTGTTGTTTTCATTTAGCAAGTTTATTAAACCTTACCCATGATTGCCAATCATCTTGTAACATACCGTTCGTTGTATTATTTTTACATCTGATCCGTCCTTTTACTTTTCAGAATAGAGGTTCCTTTCTAG
Source organism: Molossus molossus (assembly GCF_014108415.1). NCBI lineage: Eukaryota > Metazoa > Chordata > Mammalia > Chiroptera > Molossidae > Molossus > Molossus molossus. Next base: position 22,433,795 of record NW_023425403.1, read on the forward strand.
AAGTCGGATCTCATATGCTATCCAGCGATATGGAAAGCTGTGTTGCCACTTGGATGTTTGTAACTGTGGGGGAGGCAGCAGGTGCTACTTCTCGTGTGTACTGTTTTTTTCCCGCGTACAAAATATTAGAAAAGTTAATAGTGGTGGTAAGGCTTATGGAAATGAAAACTGTTGTAAATCTGTAATTTATATAAAATTTATGTAGAAAAACTTCTTGCTCTCCTTTAAGCAACTCTCCTTTGTCATAACTTAGTTTAGAATAAAAATATGTACCTTATCTAAACTGATTTATAGAGCATGTATTTTGACAAATATTTAAGGGACTTCATAAACTTTGAAACAAAAAAAAAAGTTGAATAGCAATGTCAGCTATGCTGTTAGTATAATTTATACTTAACCCCTTTATCTTTATAATAATAAATATCACAGCTAGTTTGAGCAGGCAACTTTAATTTACGTCTCTTGGTTAAAGGTTTGGGCTATTGTTTATACATCAAGAATTCTACCTTTTTAAAATTAGCTTTAAATTTTTGGATCAACCCCATAAAGAAACCTATTTTTGCTAAGTGCAGACACACTTGAAAGAGAACCTTACCATTTCTGCGTTTCTGACTAGGGCCAACAGAGTCTCTTTCCATGTGTCCTGTTTCGGTGTGTTGCGCCAGTTGACAGTATCCGGGGCTCGTGCTGGGGTATGTTGCCATAGAGCAGGAACCCGGGCTCTAGAACTGCCAGGGAGGCTCAGCCCTGCCGAACAGCACAATTTAGGAAAACCTGTGCCGAAAGGTTGCGTGTCGGTTCTTGGAAATTGACTGCAAATGCAAATTGGCCTCAGCTTCACAGTCTCGGAACAAAAGAGATGGAAAGTGAGGGACCAGGGAACAGGCGGAATACACCTTTAGGCACAGCAGCTTTCTGAAGGCAAAAATAGGATCCCATTTGTTCACTCACAATAGATGTTCTGTCTCGACATTCCGCCGTGCCCATGGTTTATTGGAGCCTGCGAGGCTCCCAGGAGAAGGGTTGCCTCATTCTAATTTATCTTGATGTTCTCCCTCCTTCCGACATAGGGATGTCTTCCAACACTCCCCACTTTGTAGGATTAGAAGGAACGGCTTGCTCTGAAGCCAGTCCCTGGTGTTATCTTTGCACCCTCGTGCTGACGGAATGCGGTTATAGTTTTATATGTACGTTGCAATATTGCTTGTGTCTCCCGATGACTCATCGTGAGCTGTAACCTGGCCTAAACTCCTGTTACAAAGCCTTGGACTCTTCTAATTTGCTTCATGAATAAAACTGCAGACTAGAATCCCTGGGTCAGGGGGACAAGAGGCAAGAAACAGAGAGTCCATAAAAAAATTTTTTTGGGGGGTCATGCCCATACTCAGACCTCTTAAATAGCACCCACATATAAAGAATTATTTTGCCCAGCCAGTGTAGCTCAGTGGATGGAGTGTCGTCCCATGGACTGAGAGGTCCCCTTTGATTCCCCAGCAGGGCACATGCCGGGGTTGCAGGCTTAATCCCCAGTAAGGGGCGTGCGGGAGGCAGCCAATCCATGTTTCTCTCTCACATGGACGTTTCTGTCTCTCTCTCCCTTTCTCCCTCTCTAAAAAAATCAATGAAAACGTATTTTTAAAACAGAATTTTTTTGCTTAAGAATATATTGGATGGCTGCAATTTTGCTTTCATCTGCCTCATCAAAATAGGATGATTTTTTCTCTTTTCTGTCTCCAGAGGTACTGCACTTTTAAATCGAGTGGTAGGAAAGAAAGTGATTTTAGCAGAGGTTTACGGTTTCATTTGTGCTGCTAAGTTATTTATATTGATAAGTGGTTTACACTGTAATGGAACCGAGGTGTCCTCATCTTCTGTGTGTATTTTTATGCTTTCTCCATATATGTTTCTGTTATTAAAAAAACAATAGGAGGTTTTTTTTTTTTTAGAAAATAGTTCTAAAGCAGCATTTTAAAAATAATAACAATTTCTTCAGTTATACATGGGGACAACCTTCCTGACTCTCAGATTTGAACAACTTTAGTCAATGCTTAATATTATCTTTTCTGCTGACAGCACTTATCAGTTTGCACATTTTATTGTGAGAAATCTAGGAAATCAGTTATAAGAGCAGAGAGGTAATTAGGCGGGTGTCATACATTTTTTACAGTTTTGATACTACTGACCTTTTCAGGAAGAAAACCACAAACATGCATAGCCTGGTTCGAGGTGAATCCAGCTGATAATTAAATATATTTTTTGCTAAAGTTAATATTTGAATCTGAGATACTTGTAGGTCCACCCACAGTTGTAGGAGCACTGAGAGACCCGGGAGCCATTCTGTGTCCCTCCGTGAAAATACCCTGCAGAACGGAGTGAACATCACCAGCAGGCACCGACCTTGGTTCAGTCGAGACCCAGAAGACCCCTCACCACAAGGAACGTGGCTATAAATTCAGTCAATTTCGAGGAATTTCCCACCTCTAAACTTTTTAGTACTCAATATTCTTACATCTGGACAAACTATCAAAAGGGTTTATAGGGAAAATGATTTGAGGAGGGTAAAGAAGGCTGAATTTCATTCTCAGTTAAGCCACTGTCCCTGGTTTAATCACATTTTGGGAGTCACAGCCTCGTTGTGTCGAAATTTATTCTTTTGTTGGTCCTTGGTCTAAATCAATGATTCTCCACTAGGATGAAAGTGAGGGATGTCTCCTCTTAGGAAGATTGTGAGAATCTTAGGGGTTTTATCAGACACGACAAAACACCTTTCCTTCCACCCTCACCCCCACCTCACCCCCACTTCCACCTCCACCCCCACCATCTCCACCTCCACCCCCACCATCTCCACCTCCACCCCCACCATCTCCACCTCCACCCCCACCATCTCCACCCCCACCTCCATCCCACCCCCATCTCCACCTCCACCTCCAACTCCACCCCCACCCCCTTCCACCTCCACCCTCATCTCCACCTCCATCTCTACCCCCAACCCCACCTCCACCTTCCACCTTCATCTCCACTTCCACCTCCACCTCATCTCTACCTCCACCCCCCATCTCCACCCCCACCTCCACCTTTCACCGTCTACCGCCACATCCACCTAGACTTCTCGGATGTCAGCTGCTTCGTCCTCCGTTGAGAATTGCTTATGAGAACACTGTAATGTGTTACTGGTGGTTTGTATATATACAGTTTACCAACCAGTCAGTCTCAAGCGCCTCTAAGCTACTTTTCAACTTTAAGATAATGAGAAAAAAGTATCTAAAGAACATTAAAAATCTGCTTCATAGCATCAAGCAGGTGACTCATCGGAGTGGGGTGAAATGGCGGTGTCTGAGGAAGGTCCCCTCCAAGAGGGGTGTTAAAGGAAGAGGGTGTGAGGAAGTGCAGTTCTCACAAAGGAATGATCTGCAGAAACGGAGTCCCCGAAATTGAGAACTGAAGGTTTTGACCCTGTCTGCTGTCTAACTTAGTTTGTTTTTAATTTTAGTAAGAGGTTGCTTTCTCTATACCTTTGATAGCCTGTTTCCAAAACAGATTATCATCAAATGTTATCATAAAAAGAAAGACATAGCGTGTTTTTATTATTATAATTGCTATCTTAAATATTTCTATCCAGGGTCCAGTCTAGGTTATGAAACCTCCTCAGTTTTATACTTCTGATTAGCACTACCTCCTTGACTGTGGAAGATTCTAGTTTCCAATATCACGCCTTTCTATTTCTTTCTTTAAGGAACCAAAACATATGGGAGGTAAAAGGATTTCAAACTACATATCTAATTCATATTGGAATGTTGAAAAACAAGAAATAAGTCTGAGCTGAGAACCAAACAAAGAGGCAAGGAAAAGAAAATAAAGTTTTTCTATATCCCATTAGGGATGATACATGAAAGAAAAATCGAGGAAAGCCAGAAACAATAATATATTCTCCAAAATGACAGCTAAATGAGGCTCTTGGACCCACACTGGAATGAGCCAAGTCAGAGAGGTGGAGCAGAGAGTAGTGAGGAGAGGAACGTGTTGGTCCATGCATCAGCCTCCACATTTAAAATAACTCAGAAGCTACCCAAATCCCTTACTCAGACACAGGATGGCGTGCACACTAGATTGCAATTTAAGAGATATCCAGAGCTAAGGGAAGGCGATGGGGACCTGGATACCTGCCTTAAAGTAAGATCCTCTGCTTCTGCAAGGCGAGTGGCTCAGCTGTCCTAGGGGATGGGCGCAGCTCTGCAGCAATGCGCAGTGAGGTCTCAGGGAGACCAGCTCTATGCAGACAGACCAGCCCTGTGCCTGGGAGCATCCAGAAATGACTCGGGAGGTGGAGGAAAATGTGCTCAATCTATGGGCAGGTTCAGAGTGGTACATAAGACAAATCACTTGGTGTTATTGATACAGTGGTACCACAGAGGATAAAAAGTATAGCCAGTTGCCACTCAAGTAAAGAACTGATTTGTATTAACCCAGTTTCTGAATCTGAATGCAAGAACCTGTGTGTTGCCAGCTGCTAAATTCTTTATAATCGATTCTGAATGAGTGCCAGACTCAGGAGTCTTTGGGTTACTGATATTTCTTGTTAAAAAAAAATCCTCATTCCTATAAAGATACATCAACCACATCTAATCATCTTTAACATACCACTCTACATTAATATAATATAAAAGATAGCATGGATCATTAGCAGAAAAGAGAAGCTAAAAAGGATTGGTAAAATATATCATCACAACCAACATTTCAGTAAAGGGTGAAACATGATTTTTCTTGTATCATCTGTGAGAGTTTTACACAAGCTATCTTCAAAGGGAAGCGGGCAGATAGATGGTGGGTGGATGGGTGGGTGGATGGATGGATGGATGGATGGATGGATGGATGGATGGATGGGAGGGTGGATGGATGGGTGGGTGGATGGACGGACGGATGGATGGATGGATGGATGGATGGATGGATGGATGGAGGCTAAAGTGGATATGTGCATTGAAAGATGTTAACAGAGCACTATCATCTAAAGTCACTTGAATTTATTCTAAATGGAAAAAAGAACAAAGGACAAACCGGAAACCACATGTGGGATTAGCAAAGCTGAGCACGGGCCGGAGCACATTGTGAGGAGGAAGAGCTATTTAGGAGGTTGTCAGATTAGACAGATGATTCATTACCTCTAGAAACCAAGACGCTCAGAACCATTAGCCTGACTGTAACCTCTCAGGCAGCGACCCCGCTGAGTGCCGGAGAGGCCATCGGAAGCTCTCGCAGCGGCGTCGCTTCTTACATGACCGTCACAAGAACCTCACTTTGTTGTGAAAGATGGAGCAGCCTGCTAAATTGAAGACACTCCTAGCTGTCGCCAGCCTGCAGCTCAGAGGAACCTAAGGGATCAAATAAGCCCTTCTTACAACAGTGCTAATTGCTGGACTTTTATTTTCGGAATGTGTCGAGGAGAGACTAATCTGAAGAGAGTGCCTTGTGAGGCCTTTGCGGAGGAAGGGCGCTGGAGATGTTGCTTGTAGAAGTGCTGTTGCTACGTGCTTTATGTCGTCACTGTCTCGACTGTCCGTCTGTCAGAGACAGTGTCATGAAGCGTGTAAGAGCAGGGAGTGAACACAGACTACCCGGGTTTGACTCTTGCCTCCTTATTAGCTACGCAGCCCGAGACATGTACTAACGTGGGGCCTCAGGTGCCTCCTCCATAAATTAGGGATGAAAAGCTTCAATCCTAGAGTCGGGAAGTTTCGATGCGTTGTTACAGGCAAAGCGCTTGGACAGTGCCTGGCACGTAGAAGACACCGCCACCCAAAGCCCTGTCCCCTCTCTCCATCACGTCTCCGTTACCTGGGACCACGTGTGGCAGTGGTGTGCGGGAGCGTGGCCCCCGGCCTGTGGGCAAAGGCTGCGAACCTGGGGTCACGTGGCTGATGCACAAGGGGAGACACGGGCTTCCCTGCTATCCTGGCTAGTTCTTTAAAAAAAAAAGAAAAAGGAATTAGCTTTGATGGTATGTAGGAAGTAAGACCATGAGAAGGAAGAACAAGACATAGGCTACAGATATTTTTAATGAAAGAAAAAGAGAAAAAAAACGACACAATTGTGACTAGCATACTTAGAAACTGTACAGCTGGTAAGAGCTAAGATACCTGACCCTTCAGTGCTCATCCTCATTCTCAAAAACCTTGTGGCTCCTTCCACCTGTTCCCCTCACCCCGCCTGGAGTGCTTTCTGCTCATAGCCAGTTCCCATGAGCATTATCCCCATCTTTCAAAGCACAGAACGCAAAGCGACCTTTACTCCCAGCTCCAGGGCTTTGCCGATAGCTGCTTGTCACAAAGGTCATTTTTGAATTTGCCTTACTTTTCCTATTATATTGTAAAGTCTTTTAGACAAAAATTCTGTTATCATTACCATTGATTATTATTATTTTTTAAAAATCCTCATCCAAGGATATTCTTCCATTTATCTTCAGATAAGGTAGGAGGGAGGGGGGAGGAAGAGAGAGCGAAAGAGAAACATCAGTGTGAGAAAGACACATCAATTGGCTGCCTCCAGCATGACCCCGACTAGGGCCGGGGACAAACCGCATCCGAGGTACGGACCCTTGACCAGAATCGAACCCTCGACTCTTTGGTCTCCGGGCCAATGCTCTAACCGCTGAGCCAAACTGGCCAGAGCCCATTGATTATTTTTAATCTTCATCTGTCTGCCTCCCCTGTGCCCAGTCGAGATCCCCGTTGTAGTATGTGCACAACACGTATTTATTGAGTTATGATTCAATCCCAGATCCGTATAAGCAAGGAGTTTCACTCCCTGGGAAAACTCTTAGAAAATCCTTTTCCCAGTCCCAGTAGACACAGTGTCATGACAGTGATAGCTTTTCAACAGTTACTTAAATACTATTTTAAGTTCTTAAAATAATCAGCGCTTTAGGTTGTTAATAAAAATAAGTAAATAGTCGCTTCTCTGTTAGCACAGTTTGGTTCTCAGTGAATTCTGTTCCTGTTTTCGTTGTACTTCTGAAAGCACAGCTTGCTGGTTCATCTAGGAGGCATTTGAGATGTTGAATTACTCGGCATCGCATTTGTTCTTGTATTGTCTAGGCTGCAGTCGGCCTCCGAGGGTCGTCACACCATAATCTCAAACACAACATGGGCCTTGTGGCCCAGATGTTTTCCAAGAGGGAGGGCTGCAGCCAAGAAAAGCAAGATAGTATCTTGAATACCCGCAGGGATTGATATGACTGAAAAAGCAACCATCCAGCCAACTGGAGAGCCGTCCAAGAAAAAGTGAACCTCTTATTTGTCTAGTTGGAGTTTTTGTGATCAAATCGTAGAATTCGAAAAAATTTTTACGATAAGACCTTTCGCTTCACAGATTCTCATAATATCTGCTTTTCTAGTGTGGACTGGGGCATTTGGCAGTTTGTAGATAAACTAGGATTATAGCAAGAGCAAGAAATGAAAGGAAGAGTTCACGGACTGTCGATTGTTTCTCCATAAATGGTGACAGGATAAAATGTTATCTTTCTTTCCTAATATTTGCAGGTAACGCAAAGAATGGACAAAAATTGCTTCTAGAACTATTCTTAGCCTGCAGTGACTATGAATAAACTGCTCTTATTGTCTCTGTTTTTTTCCCCTGACAAGGTTTGCCTTTTGTGTTTTTGCAGTGAGCCAGGGGTACCTGAAATTGCCCCCCCAACTCTGCAAAATAGCTGAATTATTGTGTGTGTGTGTGTGTGTGTGTGTGTGTGTGTGAGAGAGAGAGAGAGAGAGATGAGGGCTTCTTTTGGCTCACATACCAATTAGCAAAGAAACACTGTGGTAACATGTCATTTATATTTTCTTTTCTTTATCTTATTAATTGCTTCATGTCTTTTTAAAAATAACTATTAATGTAGCTCTTGGTCACACATATCAAACCCTGAAGAACTGTAGAAATGCATGTGTATGTCAGGATAATGCCCTAGTCAAATTTGTCCTACCTCTTGCCTCTGAAAATGTTTGGCTTCTGTTCTAATCTTAACAGCTTGAATTATAGCGTTGTCTGGCCGAGTCTAGAATAGGGTAACTGATAGGAAGCGATTTCGTCATGGGGTCTATCTGAGACTTGAGGTCCAGCTTAGGAAAGGTGGTCTGAGATCCCCATGCCCTTCCTGAGCCAAACTTTGACACACCCTCCACTTCGAGATCCGGGACATCGCATCACCTGGAATGAGCCAGGCTCCAGCACAGCTGGCTGCTCAGTGCCGGTTTAGATCCCAGTGTTTTTCAGATTTTTAAAAGCATCAGAATCTAGGTTTCCTCCAATTAAGTCCTGTTGCTTTTTTTAAGACAATGAAATCAGATTTTCTCTTGTTGCAGTAACTGTGGGACCCCAGGAACCCATAATTTCATTGGCTGCATGTCCCACTTACACTCTGCAGCAATCCCTGAGCCGCTTGAATGCTTCTTCCACGCACCCAGCACCGCGTGAGAACATCTACTCTACTCCGGCCAGACTGGACCCGCTGTATTTAAGTTTAACATGGTTGACCCTGGCCATGTGTGCAGTGAGGACAGCGGGGGTCCAGAGATCTCTGCTTGCCAGCACCTCCTGCGGTGTCACCAAGAAGACGTGTGCTGTTTTACTGCAGGACACTTGACCCAAAATTTTAGGCCTGTTTGATTTTCTTTTGATTCTAAAGCTCCTGGACAGTAATAGTCTGTAAAGACCCTGAGTTCCAAAGTATTAAAATCACCACCAAAGATATCCTGGTGAAGATAAACTCCACGAGCATGTAAAGAAAGCAAGGAAGCCTGGCTGGTTTTGCTCATTGGTTAGAGCGTCGGCCCGTGGACCAGAGAGTCCCAGGTTCGATCCCCACTAAGGGCATGTACCTCAGTTGCAATTCGTCCCCAGCCCTGGTTGGGGTGGCAACCAGTCGATGTGTCTCTCTCGCATCGATGTTTCTCTCCCCCCCCCCATCTGAAGATAAATGCAAAAATGTCCTTGGGTGAGGATAAAAAGAAAAAGAAAGCAAGGATGATACAATGACTTACTTTTTTTTAACCTTTTGAATATCAGTAATAGCCACCATAAAAGAAAGAATCGGGAATTTAATGTGGTTTTTATTTTATCGTATGTTCCTAGTAGGAGTATCTCACAACTTACAGTATGACGGATATCCTTCTGAAAGTCACAGGGTAATCTAGTGATGTTGTTTTTTTGCTATCTCGGTCTGTGTGTGTGTTAGCCATTCACTGAGCATAAATTTCTGTAATCCCCCCTCTCCCCTCAAAAGACAATCTGTAAACTTCATTGTCACACAAGTCAGAAGGTGAAATGCAGATTCTCCTTATGACCCCACTAAGCCTTGTGTTCCATGGCATTGTCCCCTACTGACAACATCCCCAAAACATACATATTTACCCAGGACTTCATTTCTCCAAATTACACTAGACATGCTGTTGAGAAACACCCTGAAAATAGCCTCTCTGAAAAGAGAATTTCAATTGCAACCACCGATTTCTTTATATACTAGCAAATAGATAAAGATAATTATTGTGCTCTGGCCGATTTGGCTCAGCGGTTGGAGTGTCAGCCGGCAGACCCAAGAGTCGCGGGTTGGATTCCAGTCAAGGGCACCTGCCTCAGTTGCAGTTCAGTCCCGGGCCCCGGTCGGGGTCATGCGGAAGGTAACTAGTCAATGTGTGTGTGTATGTGTCTCTCTCTCCCTCCCATTCTATCTGAAGATAAATGGAAAAAAAAATCCTTGGGTGAGGATGTAAAAAAAAAAAGATAATTATTGTGACATGGTGAGCAATTCTTACAAAGTGTTGATGTACTCTTGGAAATGGGAAGCTTTTTAAGTAGTAACATTGTGCAAACGTTAGATATAGTCATAATAACAAGTTGTGGGAATTGTTGGTATGAGTCATTTGTAAAATTGGTATTATTTTTCTTAATAATTGGGGAGGTAGTTGCATTCAAGTTTTGTGCTAAGGAGATACTTTAGTGGCATTCTTCTTTTAGCTTTTTATATAAATGGTTGGGCTGCTTTCTGTTCCCATAATTAAAAGCAGTTTATCTGTATCTTATTTTCCATGAAGAACAATATAGTATTGGTTTTATCACTTCATCATCATCATCTTCATAGGAAGCAGCAAAATACCTTTCTTGAGCATCACTATATGCGTAGCACGAGGCTAATCTAAGGCAAGCAGATGCATAAACTTTTGAGGTCTATTTCCTGTTGTTCCTACTTTTTTTTTTGTTTTTTTGTTTTTTTTTTTATCCTCACCCAAGGACATTTTTCCATTTTTTGTACAGATAGAGTGGGAGGGAGAGAGAGGAAGGGGGAGAGAGAGAGAAACATTGACGTGAAGGAACACATCGAGTGGCTGCCACCCGCACGACCAACCAGGGCCGGGGACAAACTGCAACCGAAGTACGTGCCCTTAGCGGGAACCGAACCCGGGTCTCTCCGGACCACAGGCCGACGCTCTAACCGCTGAGCCAAACTGGCCAGGGCCTGTTGTTCCTACTTTATGTCTATAACTTAATTAGCCTCCCAAACCCAGTTCTAATATGCATAATGACTTTAAGTATATCCCAAGCTCAATAGGGTAGTTTTTCTCTTTTTTTCTTCCTTTAAGTGTTCTCAGGACAGGGTAACACTGCCTACTACATACATACACTATGAGAATTTAGCACAGTTGGCTGCTGGCAACAGACGCAGAGATTTATTCTGTGTAGCTATTTTCTAGCCTGTTGGATGCCAGCCAGTTGCCTAATGGATCATGAGTGAGTCAGTTTCATTCAGGCTCTTAGCAAAGTCAATTTGTCCAGCAGCACACGATTTTCTGTCATGTAGGGTCTTTGCCTGGCACTGCTGTGACAGGCACAGTCTCACTGTTGCTGCATCTCCAGGTTCCAGCTGGGCTTTGGCCCCACAAGACGGGTCTATAGGGAATTGAAGTCCCCTCTGAGGCGAAAAGATGACGAAATGAAAGCTTCCTGGAAAAATTAGTCAGACTACAATTCCCCTGTATTCAAAAGTGGGTCAGGAAAAAATTCATGTATTAAGTTGGCTTAATATTTTTGTGTGCAATGAGCAGCATCATTTGTCTTTTGATGACTTCAGGCCCAATTACCCCTTCTGTTTTAAGTCGCAGAAAAATAGTGAAAGCAGGGTACATCCGGAAGAGACTGAAGAGCATTTGCTAAGAAACCTGAGTCACACCCCAGTATTGAAGAATCAGTGTGGCTCCTTTTAAAGAAATCTGCCCAACGTGTGGGACAAAGTACCAAGTCTGGGCAGGAGGGGGGATAAGCATGCTTGTAACCACCCTCCCGAGATTGGCATGCATGGGATTGCTCTGTGAGGGGCATTGCACCGATTTGTCCAAGTCCAGGTAGCTACTTGTATATGGGGCATCACCACACTTGTCAGAGTTTTAAAATACCAACAAATTATCACAGACCTTGTGGAGGAGGGCTCTATCACTGAATGCTCGTGCTGGTAGCTGTTTTGATTGACTGTGAATAACCAGGATGTCGGTTTTTCTTGAAAGATGATATTGAGGTAAGGGCTGCTGTTTGTACGTACACATACTCATAAAAGATTTTACATTATGCAAAAACGGAAACATTATGCAAAAAGGTATGGTTTTAGCTCATGACTCCAGGACAGCCTATTTGTCTTCTCTATAGCTCACTCGTTTTTTTTGAAGTGAATACTTCAGTTTTCAAAGCATTCACATTCTCGAAGGTCCCGGCATTGGGAATGGAGACAGAGGCAGCGTGCTTTCTCTTTCGCCAGCAGTTTCAGTTTTAGAAATCATTAGGTGGAAGGTGGCAGGTCTAAAAAAACTGCAGAATTCGGATTCCCCTCGGAGAAACTGTGCTTGAACACAGGTCTCTCTTCTGTTCCTTTTCTTCTATTTGATACAGTAACGTCAAAATCTCGTGAGCCGCTGTGGACTAGGCAGAGATGCTCCTGTGGATAAGAAAAGTGTTTATGTCATTATTCATACATTCGATTTGTGGAAAGCATGGGAAAGACACCTTAGCTGCATAGCCTCTCATTTCCTCTCGGATTCATTTTGGAAAGGTTGTGCGTCATGCCTGTCGTTTTCCCCGCTGCCTTGGTCTCTCCCTGTCTAGCCTGAGGAGCAGGATTCGGGCAAGGTTCCCGCTGTGCCTCCTTCACTGCTGTGCGCCAGGCACTTGCTGCCAGGTCGAGGCTAGTATATTCTTTTCACGGAGGTAGAGTGTCATAACTTCATCTTCTATTCTGACTCTCACCCCTAGAATATATCTGGTTAAAACTCACATTTTAAAAATATGTGTCCTAAATGATATCCAACACTTGTTAGTATAAATTCTTATCATAAATTTAAATCCTAGATTGCAGATGTTCATCCTTAGACTTTGCCAATATCCTCGTGCCTTTTTTTCCCATAGATGAGTGGTCCAATGTAAGTGTTTTCCTTTTGAGAGTTTTCAATATGTAACTAGTCTGACATTTCAGAGATCGCAGTATTCCTAATATTTAGTCTCCCGAGGTGCTTCACTTTTGAAAGTACTCTCTTCACTGTGTTTTTTCCTTGCTGACCCATCATTGCACTAGATCAGCTTCTTATTTTTCTTTTGTGCATGACTAATAACAATAAAGTCTGAGCTCTGGTCTCATATTCCATATTTTAATTATATAAAGCAACAATGGAGCCCCACACTGACAAGATCCTGGGCCTAGATGAAATTAGGTCATGTCTCAACGAAATCATCTGTGAATCGAGCAGAATGTGTGGGTGTGCACACATATGCAAGAGAGACTGGACTAGCACACATCCCACCACCCTGACAGTGTTTCCTCCAACAGCTCCTGCACGGCGTCCTCAATAGTAAAATGAGAGGAGCTTTGACATGGATCTAGTATTCATGCTTCCGATAAGGACCCTAGAGAGAATGACATTCTCTGAAATCCCTCCGAGCTCAGGTTGACTAGACTAGAACCCAGGCTCCCACTGTGCTCCGAGTCCCACCCTCTTTACTCGAAGCCAGCTCTGCACAGGACCTGAAACTCTGCCTGGCTCTCGGCCGCTGGTAATAAAAAGGAGAGTGCAGGGGAAATCCAAGTCTACTGGTCAGTCTTGAGATTCCAAAATTTGCCAGCAAGGTTGTGAATTCAAGAGTTGCTCAACAAAACGGAAGAATGTCTGTGTATCTTTATCACAGTTTTATGGAGAAGCGCAGGAATGAATAAAAAGCAAAATAATGGCACCTTCTATACCTGGTAAATGGAGACAGCAGAGATGTAGAATAATTAGTTACAGGGAAATTGTACCCTGTGGGATTAAAAAACAGAACTGTGAAAATCACAAATTGTTGCCCAACTGGTGTGGCTCAGTGGTTGAGCATCGACCCACGCACCTAAGAGGTTGCTGGTTCAATTCCCAGCCAGGGCACATGCCCAGGTTGTGGGCCCAATCCCCAGTACAGGGCACGGAAGAGGCGACCAACCGATATTCTCTCTCATTGATGTTTCTATCTCTCTCCCTCTCCCTTCTCTAAAATCAATAAAGAAAAAAAAATTTTTTAAAAAAGAAAATCACAAATTGTTTAAAAGTGGGGTGACTAGACAGACATTCACTGTGATGTCAGGTAGTGCACTGTGCAGGGCATATGTGGGTCCCCAGATTCATAGAATGCCACATGATCAGAAGTACCACTCCATGTGCTAATATTATTAAGTGCCATCTACTAAAAAGCAGATGCTTACAAATGAGAGCATTTAAATAGTGGGGGAAGCAAGAGGTTGAGTGTCTCGTTATTTAGTGAAGTGTAATGTCCAAATGAGGATATGATCAAACAGCCCAAATAGTCCAAGAGTGAAGCACAGGAATGTCCGCAGTAGTTTAAGCCAGTGTCTGGACACTCGAAATCAGACGGACTAGTCAATGGAAGTGACCACAAAATTAGATGATTTTGACCCAAAAGAATGTGCTAGCCTCCATTCCAGCAGTGTTTGCCAGTTTTCCATTTCTCTGTTTCCCTTCTTCTCCCCCAGTCCCAGGTGGAAATCAAGATGGTTTTCCATTTGTTTAGTTTTGAAGAGAGAGCTTTATGTCACTGAACTATAATGTGAGGGGAGCTGTTCCCATCGAAACTGACAGTCTCAGGGAGACAGGGAAAATGAAAAACTACTCATGGCTTACGAAAGCTTTCCCAAGAGTCGGATCATATTGGATCATGTCATGATCCTCTTCACTTTCAAAGTTCCTTAATTACCTTGGAGAGGGGGGAAAAAAAATGCAAGTGGTGGAAATTTACATATTTTTCTTAGTGAAATAAAGAGCATAGGCTCTTCACTGGAGAGTCCTCCTGAATTTCTTAAGCTGTGTTTCCTTGACATTTAACTCCTCTGTCAACAGAAGCCTCTGGGTTGTTCCACATGTTGAAGAAGGCAAGAGCCTTGAAAATTACCACTGTTTCAGAAATATTGATGGTATGAAGCAGCCTCAAAATGTTTCCTGCTTCTCTCCATAGCTGTCTTTAATTTTTTTCTCACAAGTTCATTGAAGAGATGAGGTAGTAAAGGCTCACGATTCTTTTCCAAGAACCTTCAAATGCAAGGTAATCGATCTTTAAAGATTGTTTCATATGTCTGATTTGTATACTTAAGGTAGGTAAACAGAGTCAAAGCTCTGTAAGCTGGAGGATTAGGTGCACGTTGTCTGCAATTCTATCTGCGGAACCGACTTCATGGTTGCATTAAACATGACAGCTCAAGTTCTCCATTGAAGTGGGTTGAGAAAAATGGAGGTAGAGTCAGGTGGGCTGAGCTTGAGTAGCCTATTCCGTCGAAGAATTGGTATGGCACACCAGAGGGGAGAGTCTTGGACTGCTCATCTCTCTGAGCGTTGCATGCCTATCATTTTCATGATGGATAACTCGGAGAAACTCTCGATTTAATTATTGAATGTTTCCTTCATATTCAAACTTAACCATTCACTTTTGGCTTGAGCAAATCAGAGGATTGTGTTGTACCAAATATCGATGTCTCTGTTCTATAGGTAGGAACTTTAAAAATCTCTCTGATTGGCTGGCAGGATGATGTTGAACTACCCTCAAGTGTTAACACGCTCTCCTGGGCTGCTGCAGACCCCTAGAATAAAGGCACACTTTTGGAAAGAGAGAGCTGATTATATTTAGAGCAGAAAAGAGAACCACATCCAACCTACATGTATGTGAGCTGGAACTAGTTAGTATATAGCAACAGGAGACCAATCAAAAGACACGACAATCACTTAGAGTAAAACTGCATTACACAAATAAATTGCTAAAACTGATATGAATTTCATAAATCACAGAAGTATGGCTCTGTGGCTGTTTATAGCATCTGAATTATGGCTTAGGCTTATTAAGAATTAGAAAAACAAATTTCAGTGCTGTCAATGAGCCCTCAGGACAATATGGAACAATCTGTTAGACGGAAATGTGCTGCAAAGATAACAGCAATTTTCAGTGAGTAAACACATACGCAAAGCACGCAGAATGAAATCGCTTTTTTACATGGCATCCAAGGAACAGCAGGAAACGGAAGTAGCGGGAAGGAGTGAAACATCAAGAAAAACAGCTCAGTGACTTCATTGTAAGCAAAGTTCTTCACGGGAGATAGGACTCTCTAGCTCTCCAGTAGCGACAGGCAACGTGCCCATAATCTAGCTTATGAGACAAAAGCACGCCTTCAAGGGTTACAGCAGCAGCCATCCCTGTCTCTGAGGGCACTGGAGAGAAGGCCCAGAGAGTAGAGAGACTTAGGAAATCAGGGGCCTGTAAAAGAGCCCGGGGTACCTCTAAGTAAGGCCTGTGACTAAAGAAAGGCCTGGGAGGGCTCCGCTGGAGGCCTGGGTAAGGAGCAGAGGCCCGCTTAGGTTCCATTCAGGAGGCTTCTACACGAGGCTTGGCTCACTTTCTCTGTGGCCAGGTTCAGAGAATCTCTAGTATGTCTTTTTGGGACCAAATATATCAAGGAGGTGAGATGATAAAACCATAGCTGTTACTTGGGTTTGACGTCCCATATAAAATTAAAATCAGGGGCTGGGAGTAATGTCCTGAAGGCATCGAGTGTAACCACTCCATCGGATAGGACTTCCCCAGGCTAGATCAGGGAAATGTATTACCGACCGGTCCATCCCCAAACAGGGCCTCGACCTTCCTGGAAGAAATTCCCTAACTGCTGTTATAAATGCTTCCAGAGATAAAGACCCTAAGGCTAACTGGTAGTTATTTTCCCGAGTTTATTTCAGTGGGTTAAATAAATGATATCTATTCT
The DNA here is from genome assembly GCF_014108415.1 of Molossus molossus. Lineage (NCBI taxonomy): Eukaryota > Metazoa > Chordata > Mammalia > Chiroptera > Molossidae > Molossus > Molossus molossus. The sequence continues at coordinate 22,450,104 of NW_023425403.1, forward strand.
CTCTCTTTCACCCCCGTGACCTCGTATTTGGGTTCCCACTTGATCTGAGTGTGTGTGGCCCATGGTTAGTTACTTAGAAACTACGTTATGCATAATTTTGCATGGGTAAAACTGCCATACAAATGTAAGTAACCCTGCCTTTAATTAAGTAATTATTAGAAATGGAACTTGTCTCCTTCCTCCTATTCTGTAGTTGACAGTGATTGAGGGCCCACAGTGGCACAGAAATGGAATCCGCAAATTACAGGGGTTGTCAGACCCAGATTCTGACTAGTTAAACAGCTTGCCTGGGTTAGCGACTAATGCAGCTGTAAGGAATGAAACGTGCTTTCCGAGAGAAGTCACGGAGGTAGATGACAGCCGTCCGAGTGAGTGACCCATCTTTGAACTTGGTCAACTATAGATGTGATTTAATATTGAGACTTTGAAAAAAAAATGGAAAGATGACTTTGAATGTAAGAGAACAAGATTTTTCTGGTATCTTTTTTTTCTTTTTTGTTTTATGTCATTACATGAATATGATTAGTGCAGCTTTTAACATAATTTTTTAAGGATTTCTTACTATTTGTTGTCTTGAGACTTTTCCCCTCTGGAATGTGCTAATATTATTCATGATTCAACTCCTGCTCTAATGTCAATATGTATATACTTCATTGGTAATGTAGGGGTTGGGGAATTGGTAGATGTAAGAAAATATTCAAATGTCTTTATCTCCCCTTCTAAGGATTTACTACTTCAAGGTATTGAAAAAATATACATATTTTTTTTTTTACTGACAACTATATTGTGATGCAAGTAACATATCTTAAGATTCACCCTTTCAAAGTGTACAATTCATTGCTTTTAGTGTATTCACAAAATTGGGCAACCCAGCTAACCTCATGCCCATCAGAGATCCCTCCCCCTTGTCTCTTTCCCACTACCCCCATTCAAGTTATTTTTGAAGGTGTTCTGATTAAAACTCTACATCTGTGTGTTGTGTTTGTAGCTAGAAAATTTTTATTAATTCAAATCAATTGATTCCACATATATAGTAGTATATATAATTTTATTAGAATGTGTTTGTTTCATTTTAATGAATAGTGAAATATTTTAACATATGTAATGGATGAAATAAGGTTAGCAAAATTGTGACTAAAATGAAGGAAATCAAGTGAATGCTTTTCTCTCACTCAAAATTGATATAAACAAAAAATTTAATTATCTAGGTAGATTAAATTCTATTAAAGAAGCAAATTAATTACCTTTACTCTAATGTACAAACTGTTATATAAATGTGTAACCATATAAATAGAACTCAGATCAGAATTACTTTTTAAAAGTTGTATATCCCTTGTTTATTCAACAAATACTTCCTTTTCACCACAAAAACAATAAATCTTTATTCTGTTTACCTCTATTAATTGGTACCTTGGTTTTTACCTACACATAAGCTAAAAGAATTTATAGTTTGTTTCTTTGAACAGACGGGTTTGATAAGTTATTTGATGAAGTACAAAGGGAACATGCAATTTATATAAGTAAATATACTGCACACGTTTTAAAATAACAGTCACCATTTGATGTAGGATTCTGTATGCCCTCCCCCCCCAGCACAGTCCCGCCCTCTGGACCCCAAGCCGCACTGACCCGCACCCTGGAGCTAGCTGTGTCCCTTCCTGCCTTTGGCTCTTCCAACAAGTCCTCTCCCTTGAAAATCGACAGCTCGCCCACCCACCTCCCGCACCACCCCGCCCCTTGCTTACTTGGATTACTTCTCCTTCCAATCTCACCTCGTGGTGCTTCCCCTGGGAAGCCTGTTTCAGCTTTCCAGATGAGACAAGTCCCTGCTGCTCTTCGCAGAGCCCCATGATTTGCGTAACATTCATGATCCTACACTAAGCTCCTTTATTTTCTAAGATGTAGCAAATGCTAGGAAGCAGCGGCTTAACTGAGCGACACACACATACCCTCACGTATTCACTGTGTGAGACGCTAAAGCCAACGGGTTTTCAGAAAATCTACATTTTAGACTTTCCTTTAAGTCAGACCTCACTTCCTCTTGAGAATTCAGAATTATTGTTTCGACTCATTAGTACTGTGAGATTTATTCTCTGTGCTTCACTCAAGAGGCAAAAATTCCAGGAATGACAACTTGTCAGTAATTAGTCAGCTTTCACTGTTTAAAAAAAAAAAAAAGCATCTTGCAGAAGAATGACAAGTCAGTGATAGAGGGGGAATAATGACTAAAGGGCCAGAATATGTGAACGTGGTTTTTATATACTAGTTGTTATGTCTTTCACTGGAGTAGTCTGATTTTTCGAATCTCATTAAATTCCTGATTTCTCAACTTACTAACACCTATTTTGAAATGGGCAAAACTGTCAACTAAAGAGAATACGCTCAACTCAAAGATGATCCACTTTGTAAAACTTGACAAAAATTATGGATTATTCCTCAGTGATCACTTTCTGAAATAGTTATATAATTTTACCTTGCTTCCTTCTGTGGAAGATTTAGGGTTCTCTAACTGTCCATCATTCATGTGCTTGAACAAAAGGAAAATATGAATGGCGCACTTTGAAAAAACAGAGATTCACCCGGATTGGCACTCTCGCCAATGAATCTGAAAGTCCATCAACTGACAACAGGATCATGAGATTTCAAAAATGACATATCCTTGAGATTTCATCACAAAATAAGTCAAAGTACTAGGAATTGGATTTTCTCTTTTTCCAGAAATCAAGCATGCTTCTAGGATAACTTTTTTCTGAGACTAACAACTTCTCATCGTTGAGGCTTACCTTGCACACCTAATACCAAAAACAGAAAATCTTTGAAAAAGAAAAGGATATTTCAGGAAAACATGTCCCACGTACTGTCTGTAAGGCACTGATGAGACACCGCCAACATCAAAAAAAATGACTGTGCTACGTCACTTGCAGAAAGCACGTGGCAAAAGGTGTGTGCTTCAGCAGAGCGGGTGGGGCTGAGTTCAGATGCGCCTACTGGCCGCAGATGGAGTCATACATGCGTGGAACCCAAGTGGACCCGATGAACAAACAGCAGCCTGTGTTGGGGCACTTTTGTTGGTGCAGATTAGTCTTCAGTAGACAACGCATCAATGGGTGTTATGAATGTTAGTAATGTTTTCAGTATTATCGTGAGTTTTTTACTTGCAAAATTACCAGTCGGCTCTTGAAACTTAGAGAAAGGAGGAATCAAAAAACAAAGTGAATTATAAGGTTGCTTAGACTATTTTAATGTATAACAGTCCTATTTTTGTCTTTTTATTCTTTCCTATCTCCGATTGGTAGATTTTTTTCAACAGAAAAGCAAGCAAAGCATATAAATTACCAAACACACTTAAAGGTGCAAATTCAAGTTTGTACTTTAAATGAATCAATAATTGTATGGGGTAGCATTTAATTATATTTTTAATCTGCTTACAGAAAAAATGTTATAATTGGATTTCATGAGTAATGCTGCACGTCTTGGTTAATGGATGGGAGAGGGTTCAGAGAAAATATGTGGAGACTGGAGGTGCTCCCCGCCTCTCTGGCCTGATTGTGTGGCCCCGAAGCCCTACAGGACCTTGAGCCGATTAGCGCCTGAACACAAGGCTATTGCTCAGGACAGGGGCTGGGGCTCTGCGCTGACCCCTTTGGAATCTTCACTTTTTCTCCTCTCGATTGTCCTCTAGTGGGGCGAATAATCTCATAAATACTTTTAGTTTCGAAACATCCTTTCTTCTTTTTAATTTCCCAGTTGATCTAAGAAACACTTTTAATCTTATACTTATTATTTTCAAAAATAATTCATCTGGCCCTGGCCGGTTTGGCTCAGCGGTTAGAGCGTCGGCCTGCGGTCCGGAGAGACCCGGGTTCGGTTCCCGCTAAGGGCATGTACTTCGGTTGCAGTTTGTCCCCGGCCCTGGTTGGTCGTGCGGGTGGCAGCCACTCGATGTGTCCCTTCACGTCGATGTTTCTCTCTCTCTCTCCCTCCCACTCTATCTGTACAAAATATGGAAAAATATCCTCAGGTGAGGATAAAAAAAAAAAAAAAACAAACAAACAAACAAAAAAAATAATTCATCTGAGTTATAATGCCATATTGATAACTTTCTTATATGCAAAAAGATACGACTTATTCTGATTTCTAGACTTTCCGAGTGGGATCTAAGACCTCATATTGGAAGTGAGAAAGTCAATAATGAGATCAAAATTAATCTCTGTGCCCCAATAACAATTGGTCATAAAAAAATGTGGTGCTCATGAAGGTAGATGCAAAGTGTACTCCTTGGCTTGGTATTCTTCATTGTACATCTGATACCAGTCTAAAAAAAAAATTGGAGGGAACATGGGGCCGAAGAAAACTGTTTTCATCGGCTGTATATCAGTTTTATATCTCTGAACTAGCAGTATCACTTGGAATAAGATAAAGAATTTTTCCTACTACATAAACACAAATAAATGAATTTTATGGCGTATAGAAATCATATTGTATTACATTCTCTTTGACGTCTACATATTTTTCCTTTAAAATAGTCTCTTTTGGGACTTTGGTGACTCATAGAGACTGTTTTAAGTAAGAGGTGATTCTATTTCCATTTATTAAAATAAAATTCTTTAATAAATGTCATTGATAAAATTATCTTTTGCGATAAATTGGTGGGTAAAGAAAACATGAATTATTTTCTTCTGGTCAATCTACTCACAGGAAGGATAATATGAAAATGAAAATCTGTTACATTCCTATTTATAAACAGGGTATAGCTTCTTTTTTAAAAATAGTAATAAGCTGTTTTTAAAATTTAGATTTAACAGTGGAAAATTTTGCCAAGTATTTGGAATAAAAGTATTTATGCTATTTAAAGTTTATGCTCTAGTTTTTCATTTGGGGACTTTTAAGACATTTAGTTGCTAAATACCTATTGTTTTCATTGAGATAGTGTTACAACACATTCTGCCTTTGAAAAGGCAGCATCTCTAGGGAGATGGGGATGGTCTTCACTCTACTGTCTCTCTGACCCCTTTGCACATGGTAATTTCAGATGCCATCAGCAGAAATGGGCTGTGCTGGACAAGCACTTATAAACTAATGGCTCTACCCAGAACTGAGCTGGGGCCCTTTAGTAACAAAGAATGATTCAGAGGAAATGCGTTAATTTAACAAATTGCCAGTTGCCCATCAGCCATATAAGCAGAATAATGATATATGCAAGGTGTGCTAAAAAGAATATTTTTCTTTTTCCTCCCTTTTCTCCATCTCCCATTACTCTCTGGGGAGGCAGTTAGAGTGGAGGAGGGGACATATTAAATAAAATGTGTGATAAATTGGTGAATTTTAAACAGCGATTTGTTGAGCTGGATTAAATGAATTTGGAGTTGAATTTTCAAAATGAGTATTTCTTTTTTGAAGAGTTTATTTATAACCTACGATGTTTACGTTTGAGAAGCCATGATACTGTCAGGCTTATATCTAAAATTTACTAAATTGTACAAGTACATTGGCAGGAGACACAATGAAAGAACTGTCATATACAGAAGGTAAGATTAATCTGCACGACACACAAAAGTTAGAAACAAGTACTTACATATATTATGATGTGACAACAGCAAAACAAATGAACAAAAGAGATAGTTCAAAATCTATGTTAAAAGGCAAGAGCTGATTTCCCAAGGCTCAAACCAGTTTGTGATTTGAGTAAACTGCACAAAGACTGCCTGCATTCCTGTATACTAAATATGATTATTGCATGCTTTATTTTGCTACTACTGCCATGAAATTAATGAAACATGTTCAAGAATTTCTACTTGGAAACGTCACTAACATATAGTGTTTTTCAAGTCATAGCACAAACAAGCTCATATTTATCGCGTATAGGCAGGTTTTATGGGTCCTGGTGCATTTAGCCACCCCCTTCCTCATTCATCTGCTGATGGCCAATAAAAGCTGTAGGAAATGTCATCAATGAAATTAGTAATCTGTGGGGACAGAGATGCAGTTAATGCCTGTCATTCTAGATTTGTGATCATTTGGGATATACTTTTGAGAGCCATTGAAAATATTGGCTTGACTTAATAAAATGTAGAGTTGTTTCTGTTGTTAAATATATTTTAAAATTCTGACCACAAAAATATTTTTACATAGCCAAGAGGAACTTAAAAATATTTAATAAATTATGGCTTTTAGGAATAGCAATCAGCATGTGATTAGTGACCACATTTTTTAACTGGCTTCTGCTGTCTTTGACAAAAACTGCTAAAATGGCAAAAATTTTGCTTTCAACTTTTATAGAAGTAGAAAATATGGGAGGAACATTAGGTATTTTTCCACTTTGAGAGGGATCTCCTCTTTATTCTTGTCCTAATGTGCACCAGTTACAAATTGATGAATTAGAATCAGATGCTAGAAAATGAAGATGAAGATGTAGCATGTTTGTGATTTGTAAAAAATCATGTCATTTTTGCTTAAATATGAAAATTGAGTTTAGCCCAAACCACCAGCATCAGTGATAAATCATTTAATCTTCTCCTTAAAATCATAGAACCTCAAATTTGGAAGAAATCTGGAATCATTTGAAGTCAAATCCTATCCCTCATTGTCATGAGTTCCACGGAAGAAAAATTGTCAGCTAGCCTATACTTTCTTTAGTTACAGAGAAATGCCCAACCTACAAAGCTTACCCATTTTACCTTCATTTAGTTCTACAATAGTATTCATATCTTCAGCTGAAAATTTGAGTTCTTGTAGCTTCCACTAATTCAACTCAGTTTCCACCCCTTAAATTCAGCATGTGGCAAAGTAGATTTACACTTGTTCATATGGAAAATAATACAATAATTAATAAATAACAGTGCAAGATTAAACTCTGTGTTATGTGGACTCACAACTGTAAACCTACTTTTGCCACACCCTGTATATAAACATTTCGTATGTCCAGCTTTGAAATGTTTGAAGACCAATGCCATTTCTCCAGCCTCTTCTGCAGCAAACACCCACTTCATCCACTTTCTTTGTGTGGTAATATTTGAGCCTCCTAACTAATCAGTTCTCTGTCCTCTCAGTAGGTTACATTTTGCCAATGTTCTTTCTACCCTTTATTTCTGAAGGCCCTTTTCTTTCTTGTTTTAAATATGTTTTTACCAAATTTTGTAGAGAGAGGGGGAGAGATAGGAACATCTACAGGCTGCCTCCTGCACTCGCCGCACTGGGGATCGAGCCCACAACCCGGGCATATGCCCTGGCTGGGAACCAAACTGGGACCTCTCAGCCATGGGACGATCCACTGAGCCACACCCGCCAGGGTACCCCAAGATTTTTAAAGACTATAGAATAGTCTATTATCTATCTGCACAGTTTTATTAATTTAACCATTCTGGGAAAAGGGAACACTATGTGCAAACGCATAGGGCCCTAAAGCCACTTGGTACACGTGGAACATGCCATCAGCATGGCACAGGGTTCCAAGGTGCAGAAGGGAATTGGACCGGTGACCTCTTGGTACATGAGGCCAAGCTCAACCACTGAGCCACACCGGCCGGGCTCTGGAGGCTCTGTCTGCAGTGACGGAGTCAGTGGCTGCATGATAGCTGAGTGAAAGGTGGGGTGAGGATGAAACTTTCCCCTCTCTTTCTGGCCTCCACTTCAGGGAACCTGCTAGCACTGTTAGCAGCACATGGCTTGAAAAGTTGTCTCTGCACCCTTCATCTACTCTTTTCTTTTTCATATTGTTGGAAGTATTACAGATGTCCCCCTTATTTCCCCACTGACCCCTCCATCCTGCTCCCACCCTCTTCATCTCCTCTTTAACCCCCAGCGCTCCAGAGTTCCTTCTCCTCTGCGGTGCTGAGGGTAGAGCAGTCCTATTGCAGATCCAGCTAATTTGGGGACTCCAGATGTGCTTTTCCCTCCACAGCCTAGTGAGACCCATAGACTGGGGTATTGATGCAGACCCGACCCTTAGGTTCTGTGCATTACCTGGCCCTGGACTGTTGGCAGCCTGGAAGCAGGTCTTTCCATTGGCAGCGTCATTGACTCCTACGTTGTTATCGCCTCCGACTGGAAGCCTGCGACCATCAAACAGAGAAAGAGGCAGCAGAGTGAGTGTATATGTGTGGGAGTCTATTCTGTTAGCTTGAGGTGAGTTTTGATTTGAAAGCTTCCCCCACCCTCTTTGGTTCAATCACAACAGAAATGGAGTAGAAATCCCTGAGGTACAGCAGCAATATCTTTTTCATAAAACCAGTTTCAGGACTGAATGCAAAAAAATACAGCCTCATGGCTTATTTTTATGACTCTGTGTGAGAGAGAGATTGTGCACCCTCTTAGCAAAGGAAGCACTTAAAATGCCATATACTGTTAGAGTTGTCTGGTAAATTACAGGACACCCAGTTAAATTTAAATTTCTGATTAACAGTAGATAATTTGTTAGTTTACATATATCTCTAGTATTGCATAGGCATGCTTACACTGAAAAGGATTTATTATTTACAGGAAATTCAAATTCAATTGGCTGTCCTGTGTTTTTATTTGCTAAATCTGACAATCTTGTTTTCAAGTGGGCATGATAGCTGGTGAGTCTGGAGCTGGTGTGGGACTGTACTGAGCCCAGATAGGGTGTCCTTTAACTTGAAGAAATGAAGACTATTGGTTGTTAAACAGCAGAAGGAATCACATTCTGTCTTGTAACCCACAAGGCAAGGAGTCTGGAGCCAAACACAGGGGAAGCATCTAGGATTTCCCTTTTCCAGGCTTGGTCGCTGGGTCAGACAGGTGGTTTTACAAGTGGTCAGGAGTGGAAGGAGCCAGATGACCAGGGAAATGGTAAGCAAGAGAGTGTGGTTGAAGCCAGGAATAACATGTTTTTCATTAAAGATAGAAGATATAGTCCTAGGCTATAAATGAGAGAAAAGAAAGACGGATTTTTTTCAGGAACCTAAACATGTAGGGGGTGGGTAGTGGACAGGATGGGAAGAGACTGGGCTGATTTTAAGCCACAGGGACAAAGTAGACACCATGGCTATAAAGAAGATGAATCAAGTTTTAAAGAGGAATTCACTTGCAGAGAGATGAACTAGCAACATGAGCTAAACTGGATTGATAAAATTGATCCAAAACAAGGTGTAGATACATATAGCCATTTCACAAACACTAAATCTGTCTCTAATGGATCTAAGTTGATACTAAGGTAGTAAAACCAAAGCTTTGTGACTCTTGGGAGAAGCCCATCTTGGATGAGAAATTTGCCAAGATTTTCCACTGTCATCTGTATTTACAAATAAATCATACGTATGAAGGCATAGGCGGATTTGAATATTTTATATCTTCTCTCATTTATCTGAGTAGACAAACAAGCAAAAAGAATAGATAGCTTTCTTAATCTGTCTGAGACACTGTGCCGTATGCTACAGAGCAAGTCAGAGGGGAAAAGCCTTCTATGTGTACGATGGTCACTTAGATTTTTTAAAGTTTAACTTGAAAATCAAGAACTTTAAAAAGTGTGAGAGTATATGTAAGTGTGTATGCATGTATATGTATCTTTTCCCAAGAGTATAGAATTATAAAATAACAATAATTTAAGGAAAATTTGACCAATGTTTTCACTTAGGAATGTTAGCCTTTAATTCTGACCAGTGTTGCAGGCCCTCAAGAAGGTGAAAAGAAAACAAAAAACCCTTTGTAATAGTCCTTGAGACCCGGACATTGAAGTCATAAGGCAGGATTGGAGGTTTCCTTTTAGGATTTTAAATTTTTTCCAATAATATTTTATCAAATATTAGTTTCAGTTCTATAATTTAAATTCAGCTGGTCGTTAAAACTTATAGTTAAAATTAATTCTATAGAATAGGAAATCAACAGAAAGAAAGCTGTAGAAACGAATCTTTTGTTTCTTTTAGATAAATGCTAATGAATTATTGTCAAAGTTAATAGGATTTCAATTATTTAGTTTACAAACTCCTATTGTAAAATCAGTTTTTTCTTTTTTTTTTTTTTGTTTAATCCTCACCCAAGGACATTTTTCCATTTTTTGTTCAGATAGAGTGGGAGAGAGAGGAAGAGAGACAGAGGAAAAACATTGACATGAAAGGGACACATCGAGTGGCTGCCTCCCGCACATCCCAACCAGGGCCGGGGACAAACTGCAACTAAGGGTCGTGCGCTTAGCAGGAACCAAACCCGGATCTCTCTGGACTGCAGGCCGACGCTCTAACTGCTGAGCCAAACCAACCAGGGCTATTTCTTTTTATTCTAATATTATTGGAATATTCTAGAAAAATAATGAGCAATCCATGTATAGAGACAGCAATACATTTTAAAGTCAAGTGTATTTTGTGCTTGCATTCAACGCTCATTCATTACTTGATAAATGGTACGTTCAAGTCAGTTAATTAGAATAATTCATAACCAATTATAAGGCATAGCAGAATTGCCTTTCCATTTCTATAAAATAAACATGCATTGTTATATTTATATTGATTAGTACTAGTAACAAAATGTTATCTAATATTAGTGATAATAATGCTCTAGGAAGAGATAAACCAAAGAACTTCTACACATCTATGCATAACCAAAGGATACAGATGACAATGTGGGGAAGGCAGGAGGGGGCGGGAGCAGGGAGGAGGGGGCGCTGGGGGAATGAAGGCGCACATCTGTAATACATTTAACAATAAAGATAAGTTTAGAAAATAAATAGATAAAATAAAAAATAATATTCTAGGGTATGGAAAATTACACAGATTTCAGGACTAGATTCTCTTTCTAACCTTGCGCCATGCTCTTGAGAGAAGGACAGGAAGAACAAGTGTCACTATAGAAAAGTGCTTCCTCAGAATTGTTTTCAGAGCCATTTACAGGAAAGTATTAGTCAGAAATGGTTTCCATTAAATCGAATGTGAAATAAAGTGTTACCTTGACTGTTTAGGCAATTATACACATTTATGTTCCGTGGCCAATAATATTTAGAATCATATGAAAAAATTCCCATACCAAATGTTAAAATATTTCAACTTTGAATTTTTGTATTATAATTATATAAGTACAGCTCCCTAGCATTTTGAAGCTAGGCGCTTCAAAACAAAAAACATAAAAAGTTGTCTGAAAGATTCATAGTATTTGTATTTGGTTTCTTTTAGGAGGAATGTGATTTTTGTTAAGTTAAGTTATTTTCACAGTTCTCAATTGAGTTTCTATCTTTAAAAAAATGCTAGTCTATGCTTTACAATAAAAATATCCAAGACTATTCAGTAGCTAGAGACCCTCTTCCTCTGGGCCTCCCCCACAATACTTTCTGAAATTGTAAGTGCACAGAATTCATGTTTTGTTTTTTTTTCAAGCTAGGGGGACACTTTTAAATAAAGTATTTTTTCATTATCATAGCTGATCTGTAAACCATAGTGATGTTATTTGTAGTAAACTCTAAAGGTTATATTTTACTTACATAAAAAATAAAACAACTCCTAAATACGCTTTTCATTGCCTGATTTATAACATTTCATGTTGTCATGCTCCGCAATCATTTGAGATGTTTTTAAATGTTCTTATATTTGCCTCTAATGTAGTTAATACAGATTATTGAGAAAGGCCTCTGAAATAAAGCGAGCAAAAATAATGAATAGAGCCCTGGCTGGTTTGGCTCAGCGGTTAGAGCATCAGCCTGCGGTCCGGAGAGACCCGGGTTCGGTTCCCGCTAAGGGCATGTACCTTGGCTGCAGTTTGTCCCCGGCCCTGGTTGGGTCGTGTGGGTGGCGGCCACTCGATGTGTCCCTTTCACATCGACGTTTCTCTCTCTTCCTCTCTCTCCTTCCCGCTCTGTCTGAGTAAAAAATGGAAAAATGTCCTCAGGTGAGGACAAAAAAAAATAATAATAATAATGAATAGAGGTGGGTAGCTGCTTACTTCTCGTGGAATCATGACATTGAGGGTTCTGAATTATAGAAAAAGGCAAAGGTCTTTCAAAGTCTGACCTCCCATGGAGGATTTCTAACTGGAGATCCGTGGAATAACTGTGAATTGGCTTCAGGGTAAGGGGGGGACCGTGGAGTCCCCAAATTGTATGCTGTTTTTTATTTGCACATGTAAACAAAAAGCCAGAGCATTCCCCAGATTCTGAACGAAGTGAATGGCCCTTGAAAATAATAAGAACCACCATTTAAAATTCTTCAGCAGTGTCTTGGAGAGCACAGGTACTCTGTAATCAGAGTTTGAATCTTAACTGGAATGTTTCATCTGTAGGACCCTGGCAGACTCTTTGAAACGTTTACTTTCTGGTAAGTGGGAGAAATAACACAGAATGTACAGGTTATTGTGAGAGCTTGTGAGGTCATGGATGTTTTTTCCCTGGCACATTGAAGTCACTCAGTAATTATTTCCTTTCCCTCAGAATCTTTCTTCAGAGAGGATAGAAATAGTTAAAGCAACTCAGCGTTAAGATGGGGTTTTCTTCCCCGTTGCCCATCACCATGGGTATATCTAATACTGCAGACAGGAGTCAGTTCTCCGAGACAGCTTTCCACCATGGATATTGCAATGAAAGCAACCACATCAACTGCAGTGGCCCAGGGCGACACTTGACATTTATATGGTGACTTTTTAATAAAGTAATTTATATTATTGCCTTTTCTTTTTATTGTGGGGGGCAGGGAGACCTGAAGAATGTTGACTGATCTCTGTGCAGAAACTTCTTTTTCTGCCTTCAAAGCCTTTCTCAAGGACATGAAACACTCTTCCTGATTACTTTTCATTGATTTCTTGACATTTCTGCTCAACATTGACTGCTTATTTTAGGAAACAAAGGATGCTACGCTAAAAATGTTAATGGTGCATTTGAAAGTACAAGGTTCAATATTTTAATCACGTCTCTTACATGCACATAAATAGTTTGAAAAACTATATTAACTATTTTGCTCTGTGCCTCGGTTGTCTTGTCTTACTGCAGAGAAAAATATAAAATTCTGTGATCCTCAAGTTTCTTCCATAGCTTCAACTTATTTGAAACAAATCAGTGACTTATAGTATAATATTTCAAATTTTAAATAAATATTTCAGATTTTAAATAAATGAAGATTTGGCACAGTCAACTAAATAAAAAATTAGTAGAAATCTGAATAAAGAAGTGGCTGATGAAAATTAAGAAAATCAACTCTACATTATAAATTCTTATTCTAATTTTGTAGTAATTTGCCATTAGTAAGCACTTTAATTATATCTGCAACCCTGTTTATAGCATTAGTTTTTTTTTTTAAGGATTAATATGCAAAACAAATCTTATTAGATGATCCTTACATGTAACTTAACCAAAAGAACACTATCTTAAGCTGTCTATTTAGAATAGTCCGTTTTTGTAACAGTTACTCATTTAAATTACTTGGTTTTCAGGATTTAACTTTCAATTAGGATTGCTACCACAAGACTCATTTTAACTTTTTTTCCTTTATTGACTAGAGAGAGAGGAAGTAAGACGGAGAGAGATAGAAACATTGATGAGAGAGAACATTAATTGGCTGCCTCCTGCATGCCCCCCACTAGGGATCAGGCCCACAACCTGGGCATGTGTCCTGACCAGGAATCGAACCGGCCTTGGTGCATGGGTCGACACTCAACCACAGAGCCACACCAGCTGGACCCACAAGAGCCATTTTAAAAACCTTCTTGTGGGTAATTTATATGTAATGTGACAATGAGGTTAAAGAAAAATACCAGTCAACCGAATGAGCCTCATTTCACATGTCACTGGAGATAACTTTTTATTTTATATAGTGTATGTGCATCTCTTATAAATATACATTTTTCTTTATTTTCTCCTATCTCACTGCTGACTACAGTCAGTTTTTAAAGGAGCTAGTGATATTAATATTGCATTGAGATCAATCAGTGATCTTATGCAAATGTTAAATGTTGTGCAGGCATTATAACTAAATTTAGCATTTCATTTGGAATCGTTCCTGCTGTCATAACTCCTCAAAAATGTCTATAACTCAGTGCATTTATATTTGTATATGCATCTATATGCACATGCATAATTTCTCTTACTTTGGCTTCATAAAGAAATAAATTAGGTCATTTTTTTTTAACTTTGAGATTATTAATACATGAAAAGTAAGTTGTTTTCCTAAAAATAATTTTAAAAGGAAAATGAGGCTAATTTGAATGGAAGTTAAAGAGCATCCATAAAATTCTGCAGCACTGGATGGCCCCATCATCAAATTTCTGACAACTTTCCTCATTTAGACTAAACTATTCATGATTGGTTTAGTTTTCCAGTTCTTAAGAAAGCTAACTGACAGTATAACCATTTTTATTCTGATACAGACAATAGAATACTGAATAATGTGGACTGAACATTTTTCCTGAGTTTAGACAAAAATAGCATCCATTTGACCAACATTGGCCTCTTGTCTTTTGCTAAGAAAGCATAATCTAAAGGTAACATTGTAAGAGTCATTCCCTGACATATAGTTTATAAACATAGGCAAATATTCAGAAAGTGACACTTTTAGAAAGGTGGAAGAATATGGCTTCTGTAATAGCCTGTGGAGAGAATGTCAATTTGTATTGTTTGTTTATTTTTAACTCTAAGACTAAATGTGTAGTTCTGGAATGAAAGAATCATAAGATAGAATGCTTTAGTGGGTATATTGTCAGCCTTGCGGTCAACCTGCCTTGGAATTCCTCTCCATGTTATTTGTTGTACTGAGAACAAAGGCGTGCTATTTAACCTCTTTCAGCCTCTGTTTCTTCAGCTGTGAAAAGGATAAAATGTTACCTATTAGGATTTTTGTGATGACCATAGGGCTAGAATATCTGGCACACTGTGCTTAATGCTATCAGTCTTCTTGTTATTTGCTAACAATTATATTGCCCTTACCATGAAGATAACTTTTGAGTTTTCTTTAGCATTTATTTCTCCTCAAAAAGCATTGGGGGGGGGGGGGGGCGCTGATTAGAAAGAATAAAAGCAAAAGACACATCTTTACAATTTACTACGAACGTTATTGATGCCAGATACCTACTGTCCTAGGGGAATATGATTTCTACTTCAAAAGATAAGATTATTGGAGAAAATGTTACAGTGGTGTTTTTGTTTGTTTTTATATATAAAGAGGAAGTGTTAAGAAGTGCAGAGGACTCTTCTATCTTTGCTCACGTGAAATGTCTTCCCTCTGCTTCTCATTTCTTCTGTGTTTTTCCCTTGACTACCTTGAAGATCACCATAAGCCGGAACAGAGTAGATAGCATACTCTGTGGAAATGGTGGTTGTCAGCATGTTTAATGTGCCTGTTTGGTGTTTAACTCTTTTGCTTGCTTGAGATATATTTTATGATGGGGTATATTTCTAGAAATATGACTGTTAAGAATGAGTGGATTGGCTGGCTGGTGTGGCTCAGTGGATTGAGCATCGTCTCATGAACTGAGAGATCCCAGTTCAATACCAGGTCAGAGCATATGCCCCGTTGCAGGCTCGATCCTCAGTAGGAGGTGTGCAGGAGGCAGCCAATCGACGCTTCTCTCTCACATTGATGTTTCTATCTCTCTCTCCCTAAAAAAAGAAATCAATTAAAACATATTTTTTAAAAAGGATGAGTGGGTTTATTTCTCCTACAATGAGAAAGTCAACAGAAGAGTTACTGTATTCCCAGAAACATGACAATAATATTTAAGACTTCACAGTACATTGGATATTGGGCAAGAGAATTCACCTGAGTAAGCAGTAAGCCTGACATGGCCCTTTCCTTATACTTTTCTCTTTGAACCAATAATGACCCTGATGAGTCAGTGTCCTACACTTCGTAGAAACCATATCCCAAACAGTACTTTGTAGACTTTAGTTCTTCCAACATGTGAAAGAATCAAGATGGTCTCTGATTTTCATGCGGGCAATTGCTATCGCAAGTAAAGATGGTAGTCTAATTTAAATTGTTATAACCTTTTTTTATTTTTAAATTTAATTTCCATTTTGGATAATATATTTAGTGGGAATTGCCTGTAAAGGGTTTAGTAGCCTTATATACAGATTAATAATGCTTGTTATGACTATTTTTTGACAAAAGAAATTGGAGGTAGGGAATGAGAAGTGTTGAGGAATTCAGCACTCTCTTCCTAGTTAGCAGCATCTGTCTATACTCTTCAACTTCTGAATAAATTTTAAGAAACTTATCTCATTTTAAATTATGCCTGGGGAATTGGAAATGCTACACATAGCAAATTCTATTTTTGGAATCAGTATAGATCTATGTCAACCTCATTAAAATGATTACTTCTTATCTAACTTAGAACATATCATTTTTACCTCATTAAGTCATCAACTTTAGTTGAGCATTGAGGGCATGTTCTCTTTGTTATTTTGATTAGAAAATGTCCCTGGTTATTTTTAGGGTGGTTATGGTTAAGATTTAAGTGTCACCCCTGGTAGTTCTTAGAGTCACTTGTGATAGTGATGGATGCCACCTCTCTGGACCTCTGCTCCTATGGTTTTGTGATCTAAGAACAGTTGGAACTTTGTCCTGATCTCATGCTATGCCTAATCTGAGTCTTTTTGCGAAATAGAACACATGTTTTAATAGATTAGATATATTTCTTGTCTCTAGTTATCATTATGACATCTTTTGCAGCGTTGCAAAAATGGTCAGCAGTGTCGTCCTTAACCTGGAGCACTAGTCACACAAGGTAGAAGACACACCTTACTCCCTACTCAGTCGCCGTCTCTCGTTGACCTTTATATATACACAGTTTACCTGTCTCATCTATGGATTGTGATCCCAGGAGTATAGATTACACTGTCCATCTAACAGATTACATTCCATGATACTTCTTTAATCTCTGTAACTTTCCTTGTTGCCATGTCACTGTTGTTACAGTTCTGCTTGGGAAACCACAACTTCTTGTTAGGATTTGAAGCTAGACTTTACCATAAATTGCACTTTTCAGCCCAAGAAATATTGTACATTCGACAGGAAGGAAAAAACAAGAAAAGTAACCACCTTTCACATGAGCCTCAGAAGTCCTTCCAATGACTCTACACCCTCAGGTGGCTATCTAAATGTATTCTCTGAAGGATATTACGGCCTTATTTCCATCACAAGGTTGCCATTCATCCCAGACCTTCCTGAGTGAAGTGAACTTCAGATCCACAGTTAGGTCCCAAGAAGAGCCAGGTTTTCCCAGAGCCAACATATTTCCTCTCCCACAAATCCTTCATCGCACCAATTTTTTGCTGTTGTTGTTTACCTTTTCTCTGACATTCTGGGTAAATTCTTTTTATTTTTTTAAATATGTGTGACCAGAATTTTCTGTAGATAGTACTGCGGGTTTGCCAATGCCTAATTCTGACTTCAGAAGAAATATTTTGACACCCTGCTTTCGTTTATAATTTCCATCTGTTCGTCCATGTGTTCTGCTTGTTCACCTTTGAACAACTAAAATGTGTCATTTGCACTAAAATAATTCACAGATGAAATGGTCTTCAAACTTCAAAGCAAACAAATATACAAGCAAAAAATGAAAACAGACAAAATTACCCAGCTTATATTTGGAGGACTGAATTTATCAAAGGATAAAATCGAAATTTAAAAAATGTAAAGAACAATCATGTATTATTGTAGTATTGTTAGCTAATGAATTTGCTAATATTCAGTTCACTAAAAATTATATGTGATTCTATGGTGAATTAATAACAACTGATATGACTAAAACAAACAAAAAGTCTAGAAAACGAAGAGGGGGCAGGGGAACCCTGGGATGTCATGGGCACTTTTCTGGCTCTGGGAAGAGAGCTTTGATAACACAAGTGATGAGATTTAGTTAAGGACAAAATAACCTGCATTCCTTATTTACCAATGGATCCTTCGGTTCCTCTCATTTCTTTTACAAAAAACGAAACAAACAAACAAAAAAACTGAAGAATTTAAAGCGGCCGTTCAGCCAGTGGTTGACAGCGCAGTTGACTTGGCAAGGAAGGGAAGCTTCCAAACGGGCACACGCGTGCGGGTGTGCCGGCCGCTGGGGTGAGCTCCCCGGACGTGAACCTCAGGCACAGTGCGGTGGCTGTGGGGGACCCATGGAGCCATCTGACAGGTTCTGACAAACTTTTAATGCAGAACAGTATTAGGGGTAATGAAGGATTGTGAGATTCTTGCAACGTCTGTCGTAATTAAGATTTGTTATCATCATCATCATCATTTAATTCCAGGGCCCTTTGTGGTTTCTATAGAACAAGGCCTCACTCCCCTGAGTTCACCGGACTTTGAGAAAAAGGCAGGCATTAGAGTCTCTAGTTTATAACATTGGGCATTAAAGTGCAAGGTGAAGGGGTCTCTTCCATCTGTGAGTAATTGCTGTGAAGAGACAGCTACATCTCCGCAACACTCCAGAAAGGTGTGTAATCGAGAAAAATCTCTGACCATTTTAACAAGTGTTCTATATTTTTTAATTATTCAGTATTAAGGATTTCTTAAGGGGAAAACCATGAATAAATCAGGCCTTTTCAAAGAATAGGGTCAGAAGTCTGGTTTCTTCTTATTAACAAGAACCCTTTGGTCAAGGAAGGCCTTGTTTTCTGCTTGGAAACATGACAAGAACTTGTCTGTCGTCCGTGAGCTCTCCCTGGGGGGGGGGGGGGGTGGGTACAGGAGCTGACTAACTCGGCCCATTTCTCCCATCATGGTGGTCACTGGATTCTGTAGTTTCTGAACTGGAAAATTCTCATTCAATATTGGCAATGCCTACTTGAGTGGAATACCAGTACACATTTTTACTCGATAGACCATTTGGTGTTGCAAAGTATTTGACTTCTTGAAAGCTTCTGAATAAACAACTGATCTCAATTAAAGACAGTTGACTCGTGTAGGGGACTATGAGGAATTAAATAAGCAAAGTGGACACAGCTAGGATTTGCTTCTCTGTGCTTTGATTTTTAGGTGCCTCTGTAGAGCCACGGTTCCCTTTCAGCTGAACAGCTATGATTTCCTGCTTTAAGTTGTTTTCTTCATTAGTGTTTGGGTAAGGAGCACCTCAGTGATGGATGGAGAGAACAAAGATCTGTACTAAACACATACTTTCAGTGTCTACAGAATGGTTTATGTTTTAAAAGGGGAAGACCTCAGCCACGTTGAATTATGATAGCTCCAGGAGATGGAAGTGTTTTATTAGTTCATATACACAGATATATCACCACTAGGAAAGAAACTAATAAATTATAACTAAGATCTTATGTGTGGACCTTCTTAATAGTCCCTGTTTCTGGCAGTGCCGGGAAATAGCCAGGCAAGCTTAAATAAGGCCCTGACCTCCACCTTTTCTACTGTGATTCAACATGTCTTTTCCAGTTTCAACCATAAGCAGGATGATTTCTATTGAGTTCTTCCAACAGCCGAATGATGTATAGATATGGAACAGCCAGGCCAGATGCTGAGAGTAAGATGCTGAGCACCTGGCTCCAGTTCTGAAAAATACTCGTACTTTGGGAAGAGTTCAAAGTGTGCACCTGTCTGTTTCACTGAACAGTAAGTTTTAATGCCAACCGTAGAAAAACAGGTGCCTGTTAGGTAGGAATATAGAGACCCAGAAAGGCAAAAACAACAATAGCTAAAAAACCAAAGACTCAAGGAAGGCTTTATACATAATGTAGTTAAGGCTCATTGATCATTTTGGCGCAGTTCCTGTAAAGGCACAAGATTTGTCTGTAATAGTACCTCCCCCGCCGCCCCCATCTCTAAAATGTATATGCTCTTTAGAAAAATGAAACCTGTTTTGGACTAAATATTCCGAGACCAGCTTGGTCCTTTGGGCGCAGGGCAAAAGTTTTCTTGAGGTGAAGCATTTAATGCGTTTTTTTCCGAAACCTTGTTTTATTCCGGTTCAGGTTGGTCACGTGTAAATGACACTAACCGAACTGGAAACAGTTAGATTCCCCCCTGTTACTTGGTTACTAGAATCTGTGCTGGGAACCTAAACACTGCAGATACTCATTTAATAACACATCATATTGCAAGGAGGGGCGTTTTGCTCTTCTGATCACGAACCTGGGAAAAAGGAACTCCTGGGACTTCTGGGAAAATATGTGGACTGAAATCAGCCAAGTGCTGCAGAGCAAGATTCATATGTTGGAACATGCTTTTACTGCTTCACTCCTTTATATGTAGTGACCTTTCACCTCAATGAGGAAAATGTGCTTGTGGAAACTGAATCTGGCTATTTATGTTCACAACCGTCACACAAACCCAGACCTGCAGTGATTTGGCTGAGTGCTGTGCAGCAATGCGCAATCTGGTGGTTTAGAGCTGCAAGGGTGACATTCTAAGGAATATTATTCGAGCTCCTGATGTTAGGGAACCAGTGACCAAAGAGACCTGGCCCAAACCCAGAACACTTGGGAGAGTGTGTCCGTATTGTCTAGACCCCGTTTTTCTACACTTTTATGGAGACTCCTTTTTGTAAAACGTGGAAAGTTTAGAATAATGATTTGTCCGAAACCATATTCTGTCATGAGGATGCTCCCATAACTTGTAGGGACGTCGCTGCCTTGATCATCTTTGTAACTTCTACTTTCAGGCCAATCGTGTTCTTAGCAGGATCCTTTATCTCAACAGACATGTGGTATAGTCACCTGAGAAAACCATCACGTGACTTGCCTGTACTGTAGACATTTTCACCTCACTATGCAATGAGTATCGAATCTTGAGAATAAGCCTCCGTCCTTTTGTCTGCTGTGGGTATTTCCTGGAATACGTAGAGTAATGAGAAAATGTGTGTTAAGCAGTTTGAATGCCGTAGGAAGAGTTGTGATACAAAGTGTGAAATACAAATGAGCTCCAGCATTTAACTCCTACCTAATTTTAATGTATATAAATACAGTGTTGTGTTATTTCTCAAACAGGCCCCTATTCCTTTCCCACCGTGAGTGTGCTAGTTTGAGCAATCTTCCATCCTAGACAGACCTTTGTGACAGCTTCTTTCCTGGTTTCCTCATCTCCATGTCCTCCCCTTTCAAAGGTTATAGAATAGACCTATAGAAGGTTAATTATGGACCTGCTCAAACAGTTAACTCTCTCCATGGCCTGCATGTAAACATGAATTCCAGCCAGGTTATCAAGGGCTTTTTGATGTGGATACATTATTATTGTATAACTTTATTAATTTCACCTTTCTGTTTATACTCCATCTCCTAGTCAGTCCAAACTGCTGCCTTTCACTGAGCATGACATTCATTTTTCTACCTCCATAGATTCATTTGCTTTTCCTTTAATAGAATGCCCCCCCCCCCCCCCACGCACAGACCTAATGCCTCTTCTTAATATATCACCCTTTTAAGATACTTCTTGTTCTGTGTATTTATTGTTAGATTCACACCTGGCCAGCCTAACTGATTTGTCTTTCCTTTTGCTACTGTGAATATAATCCCTTTATTTCATTGGGTTTTCTTGCTAGTTAATACTGGTATCCAACCATATCATCTTCATATGATAATTATTTTATCTTCTTGTTTCCGACACTTTTGCCACAGTTTTTTATTCCTGCCTTATTGCATTGGTTAGAGTAATGTTAAATATTAGCATCGGTAGTCAAAATCCTTGGCTTGTTATATACATTAATGGAAATTCCTCCTAGAGTTTCCGTGTTAAATCTGATTTAGGTCATTGGCTAAAAGTTGATATAATTAGATGATATAGAGTATCATTCTAATTTTACATTATAAAGATGTGTTTTGAAAAGCCTGAGCTTGATAGTTTTTGCATTTTATTTTAAACATATACAAACAATATTTAAACATGTACATATATAATATACATTTAAACATGCATAATAGGCCAGCCAGTGTGGCTCAGTGGTTGAGCATCTACCATGCACCAAGAGATCACCAGTTCGATTCCTGGTCGGGACACATGCCCAGGTTGTGGGCCTGATCCCCAGTGGGGGACATGTAGGAGGTGGCCAGTCGATGTTCTCTCTCATCAGTGTTTCTACCTCTCTCTCCTTCTCATTTCCTCTCTCTGTAAAATCAATAAAGAAAAAAAAAAAAAGCCCTTAAAAAAATAAATAAATAAACAAGCATGCATAACAAATATATGAAAGTATGAAGAGTTAAGAGCTGTACAGAGTGGGGCAAACGTGGGTTTACAGTTGTGAGTAAGTGAAATACAAGGTTAATAACGCTGTTGTCATAATCATAACCTGCATGTCTTTTTGCACATGAACAACTGTAAACCTACTTTTACCCCTCCCTGTATAATGAATCTCCATGTAGCCATCATCCAATTTAGCAATTATCAGTTTTGTTTCATCTTGATTCCCCTCACTTCCCTTTCCTTTTACTATTTTGAAGCAAGTCCCAGACATCTTATCATTTAATACATAAATATTTCAGTATGTAGCTCTAAATGATAAGGACTATTTTGAAACATGACCATGGTATATTTGACACGCAGATATAAACCCTTAGTAATATTAATTTAATCAATGATCAGATTTTAATCTCATATAAATAGCATACATTTGTAGCTATTTAAATCAGGATCTAAGTGAGTTTCACATATTGTTATTGGTATATATGTCTCATAATTCTCTTTTATATATTTTACCCTGTTCATATTTCTCTAGCTCTCTGTTTCTTTTAATATATATATTTTAAGCAACTAGGTTATTTACTTTGTAGAGATCTTACTAGTCTGGGTTTTGCCAGTTGCATCCCAAGGTGTCTTTTAATATGTTCCTCTGACCTATGTACTTACTATAAATTAGTAGTTGTGTCTAGTTATTTGGTTAAATTCAAGTTTGATTTGATGGATGGTTTTATAGAAATTGATTTTTTTTTTTATCTTTACCCGAGGACATTTTTCTATTTATCTTCAGATAGAGTGAGAGGGAGAAAAAGGGAGGGGGGGGGAGAGAGAGAAAAACACTGATGTGAGAGGGACACATTGACTGCTTGCCTCCTGCAGGACCCCGACCAGGACCAGGGCCGGGGACGAACTGCAACTGAGGTACGTGCCCTTGACCAGAATCGAACCCATGACTCATTGGTCTTCTGAGCCAAACCGGCTAGGGCTAGAAATTGATTTTTAAATCTCATCACATGTTAATTCTGTATCTATTTAAATGACCATATGGCTGTTATTTTTGCTATACCACAATTTTAAAATTATTTGGACTATGTAGTTGCCTCAGAGTTTCTATATTTTGACTTTTTATCTACTTCCATTTCTAAATGTATTTTAGTTGATAAGTAAATTAGCCTATGTCATTAAATGTCACATGGTAATTTTAGCAGCTGGCTGAATACCTGAATCTTTGATCAGTCCTCTTGGTGTTGAGTTGTTCTGTTGGGTCCTCAAAGCATTTGACTGATTTGGAAAGTGACAGGTGAATGTTTTCTACACTGAGGCGACCGTCGCCAACCAAATGCAGAGTACAATAGAGAATGTACTAAAGATATATAGCAAGACTGCATTTCTGGAGTTTGGCTTTTTAGATTACTGGCTTTGTAAGGAAGAAGATGGAGCTTTCTTGTACCTTCACCCAGTCAGTGGTCCAGGGCGGGAAGAGGCTCTCCTCCTCCTCCAGCAAAGCCGGGACGTCCCGCAGGCGTTTGTGTCACCGCCACCGCCGCACTCACCGCTCTGCAAAGCAGCCAAGCAGCCGACTGCAGTGACTTCACTGGGTCGGAGGTGAAACACGCTGTCAGGAAAAAAGGAAAAGAAAACAAATAGCAACTTGGATATTTGAAAAATAACCTTTCTTGACAATTTTATTTTTCTAAGGATAATACTGTCTGATGACTCCATTTCATTTGCCTGGCAATGGCTGGGAACTTAGAATCTGCTTTCTGTTGGGCTACAGATGAGATCAGTGTTGTACCAAAAATTATAATTTTGTTTTATGAGGAGAAACACCCGAAGGTCATTTTTCATTCTGCTGAAGAAGGAGGAAATAATGTTAGCATCTTCCCAGAGAGCTTGTGAGAGAGCGGGGACGAAAGGAGGTCTTATTAACCTGCTTCAGCCCCGACCTACATTGAAAACACAGAAAACCAGCATTTGCTAAGTGTCCTGTGTGACCTTGGCAGCCTTTCCCTGTGTACTTTTGTGACATCTTAGCTAGAGGTATTTTATTGAAGACCACAGTATTATTCTTCTGAGACCATTTGTATCATCTTTCTAAATATGGGATAAACCATAAGATAGGTCAAGGATCTTTCTGGTCCACCATTCTCTGTGCGTCAAGGACTCCTGAATCCAAGTTCAGTATTTATACCAGTTCATCTTCATGGGCCCTTTGTGTCAGCTGCTTCCTTGGACAAACCCTCACCTCAGGGGTTGTGGGAACCTCTAAGCACTTCCTTCCACCTTAGTTCCATACTTCAGAAAGCTCTGGTTCCATCCGATGGCTCATCTCTGGCTTCCCTTCTGTTTCTTCTGCAAGTTGAGGAGAGGAGAGGCGAAGGGGAGATTATGCTGCTGTGATCACAGTATTTGCTGTGGGACCCTCCAAGTCCGAACAGGTTTCTTTGATCCCCCCCTGTCATGCTTTCCTTACAAGTACCTATTTGCTATTCAGCATAGTATTTAGCCCTCACAGGAAAAAAAAAAAAAAAAAAAAAGCCAACCCAGTGACAATGCTTCAGTCGTTCTGCGTCAGCTCTGGACTCTTCCTTGGGAAAACCCGTGTCATTCCCTTGGCTGTGGGAGCCACGTTAGGTGGCGGCTCCAAGCCTCACTGACAGGAGCCACGTAGCACTTTGGTGGCGTGTAGGCGCTCCCAGCCTCTGGGATGTATTGCAGAGGAGCTGTGTTCCGAGCAAGAATAATTTCCAATTTCTTTAAACTGGGAGATCAAAGAGCCAGAAAGCATGCAGATTTCTAAATGCATAGCCCTGGAAGATACCGCAGGTAAGACTTAAGAGAAAAACACCTGTAATGTTGTAGCGATTGCCAGTTTTAGATTGGAACATAAAAATGGTTACAATTTATTTATAGCATTGAGAAAAATGCATGGTTTCATTTTCTGCAAGTAAATAATAAAGAATTGTCCTCAAAACTGCTGGTCAAGACTCATTCACTTAGGGAAGACAGGATCTAAGGATGGCTCGTTGGGTTAAACACTGTACATTCATGCTAATTCCTGCTAATTGTCAAAGAAGAATAGAGAGACTTCTTATCAGCAATTTGCATTTGCGGAATGGCTCTGGTCTGTGGCTGCTGTCTGCTTCGCCGATAAGGGCAGGAAGCCATCCTTCCCAGCAGTTTTTAGCTTGCCTTGAGCAGCAAAAGCCTGGCAATTTACAGGACGTGTTGTTTGATTGCGTTGGAAAATATTTAGTAATAGAACAGAGAACACTGAAGTCACTCCTCAGATTTTCAGTCTATGTATTTTTTCAAGTGTGCAGTAGAATATTATTTCTACAGTGTTAAGTTACACTGTGGATGTCGCAGTATTTTTCAGTATTTTATTGTTTTTAAAATGTTAAAATGACACAATATTGTAAGTGAACTTAATTCCTATAACTTGTAAGTTCTGTCAGAAAGATTTAAGAATTGTGTGGATCATATATTTAAGATGTTACGTTGCTGTTTTTCTTTTAATAGGAATTGTCCTTCATTTTATTTTATAGACAATTTCAGTGGTTATAAATTATTGACAAGTGGTTGTGATAAAGTTAAAATAGAGTAGATTTGTGATACTGCTTCACAGTCATGCAGAGGTTACTCTTTCAAATTAGACCATCTCTTTCCATATTTCATGGAATAATAATTTACTAAGAAACAACATTTGAGGTTTGATTATATAGGATTCCAAAGCCTGCACGGAAATGTTTTAGCTTCTGTTTGTTTCGTATTTATACCATTAATAATAATAACAGTACTATATATTTGTGCACAGTGTTGCTGCTGAAAAAGTGTCTTATCATACTTCACCACCTCCCTGAGATGTCTCACTTTTACAGCTGAGGTTACTGAGGCAGGTTAGCTGGACAGGAGCCACGAAAACAGTGGTCGGTAAAACAGAGGCTCGGGCTTGATTCTTCCCAGCTAACTCCAGTGTACATTTACGACATTTTATCTATAAAGGACTCCTTTTAGGGAGAAGTGTTCAGTTTTTCCATTTCTAACCCCTGTAACTCTAGTTGTTATCATCATGCCTTACATATAATAGGCAATTATTAAAGAATTGTGGCAGGAAGGAAAGAAGGGAGGCTAAAGAAGGAGGGAGTTCGTATTGTGTGGTGCAGGATTTGGGGAGTCTGGAAATGGTGATCTTAGTCCCCAAAGCCATAGTCCTGACCTAAGTTCCCAAGAGAGACCAAGTCAAGAGTGGACCCCAAAGCGCATTCTCTGGTAACGAGTTACTGCTTTATTTACACTGTCTTCCTTGTAATATAGTTACAAACAACTCGGGAAACCGTGTTCATACAAATGGCAAACGTAAATGGAATGACGTCACATTTTGCAGAACTCCTAATTGCTAATCGTGGACCACTTACTAGAAGATGATAGACTTCCAAATTAGGACAAACTACTCACACAGCAGAGGGAGGGAGGGTTTATTCAGTACTAAAAGAGTGAGGTCTACTTCACATACTTCCAGGGACAGTTCCGAGGGTCATCTTTTCTATATTGACACACATTCTGTTTGCAAAACCTTTAGCCTCACCTCTAATAAACTCCTCCCAAAGTTCCCAGAAAGAATGGTGCTTCCACAGTTTGGTGTAAGAGGCTGCTTCGTTTCATGAATTTGGTTCATGAATTTTTGGCAGAATCTCCAAATGGACAGACTTCACAGTATAGCATGTGTAAGCCAAAGAGGAAAGATATCTCTGCAAAATTGATAGATCTGCTCAGGACTGGGTGTCCACTGAGTTCAACTTAGAGGAATAAAAGAAACCTGGCAAAAAATTGAAGGGGGGCACGTATCAGCCTCTCCGTCCAGGTTCTTCTGACGATTACAACTTACCCCTGTGTCTGTTGGTTCGGAACAGCTGTACCCAGTCTGTTCACCCTTTGCATCATCGGGGAGTCCTCTGCTGCTTTACGATTCCATGAGCATCTCGTTCTTACTGCTGTTAACAGATGAAAGAGCAAGTACCATAGAGTCCATGACCCTGCGAGATAGTTGCTAGTTCATTGTCTCCGAGACTTATTATCAAATAACCCATTGCTAGGTTTGAGTAATGATCTGAGAATTGTTCAAATGGATTGTCCTAACTTGGAGCTACAGGATAACATTAAAAGGATAATCATTTTAGGTGAAATAATCATTTTAGGTGAAATGATCATTTTAGTCCTTGTTTAAAGGACTAAAAAATAGTCATTGTTTCTAGTATTAACACGCGTGTATTAATCTTGCTAATGTAGTAGCACAGGATCAGAAAGTTCAAGAAATAGGTATGATGCTTCTGTCTCTTATATCACTGCTGATTTTTATTGTTGGTTTACAACTTCTATGGAGTGTCTCCTTTGGGGGGAATGTTGGTTTTGTTATTTTAGCAAAGCCTCAGGATTTCATCTGAACGAGCAGATGCAGTGTTTGCGTGCAGCGTGGGTGAGGGGTGGTCCGTAGCAGCCTGCCAGGGATGCAGAGACCACTGGAGTCCACTTGCAGCTCAGAGTTCCTCTGCAGGGACGTGCATGGTGACAGCACACTGCAGGTGGTCCATTCTGCACTGTCTCCTGGAACAGCAAGGATAGCCTGCCCAATTTGTCATCCCGCAGAACCCTGTCAGCCGTTGAAAGTCTTAAGTGCAAAGGCTTTAACATCGAAGGCAAACTTCCTCCTAATACTTTTTAAAAGCAGTTGCCATGAAAGAAAATATTAACACACAGCACCTCAGTAAACAGTTTCTCACATGCAAATATAATATTATGTTAAATTATATGTTATGTGATGTATAGAAATGTTGTCTGTGATTTCACAGACCAAACGTTGCTAATTACATCCCCTACTTCCTGAGAAGGATGGTCAAGAATAGCTGACAGTGGAGGGAAAATGACCTTCTCCTTGCTCTCCCTGGTAACTTGTTTGGTTTGTAGACCTGTGCAGGACACCTTGCGGTGCATTTTGAAAAAAAAAACAACTTTTTGTTTCAAGAAGAATAAAAAAAATTGAACCATTTCTTAATTCTCCATAGTGATAACTCCAAGATAGCACGCATCTTTGAAATCCCCAAATTTCCATCATCAAGCTTTTATTTGATTAAGAACTACCCTCCCTACTTGTCCAGTAATAATGCCTGCTGTTGTTCACTGAGTGCCAGTTTCTTTACCTAGATTATTTACACTCTACAAAAAGTTGGTAAGCGTGCCATTACCCGTTTTCTACGTGGGAAAATGGAGCCTCTGGGTGGTTACATGGCTTGCGCAAGGATGCAAAGCTGGTAGGAGATGGGATTTGAGCCAGATCTGTCTCCAAAGTACAAGTCAGCTGCCCTTTGCTGTGACTCCCGAAAGCCATGCTGAGAACAGTGAGATGGTCCAAAAACTTGCCTAATTTTAACATAGGAGAATAAGAGGCAGGAGAGGTCTTGAGTGATTCAGAAACTAAATAATCAGATGTTGAGTAGTTCCATCAAGTAGAGCAAAAATCAAGCAGAGTTAGGAGAAGCCGGGTTAGATTTGTGAAGGAAATAAAAAAGAAAGGCAGAAGGAAATGGAAAAATAATACATGACAGGTTAAATAAGAGTAAGCAGCCATCTGAATATCATAGGCAAGTAACAAAATCAAGATAAGGAAGAAAAGGATTAAAAATCACAAAGAATGATCAGTAGACAAGAAAAAAAATTGTCCATAAACAGATTTTTCCTTTCCAGAAGAGTAAATGAAATCTTCATTGGCATATTGGTTCTGGTTTTTGTCCTATCATGTGGATGATAAACGTTATGTGAACTAAACTGCCTGTGGTTGGGACTGAGCATGACCTTTGGTGTTCCCAGGGATGTGAGGAGACACTGTGACACTGAAGGCCCGGAGAGTCTCAGGACTGAGAGCTTTGGCCTCATTGAATCCATTCATCTGATGGTGAAGGCATCATTTTCAGATAATTATGAAGTCTGATAAGTGAATACCAAGCGTATTACATGAAGATATTACAAACCAAAATTAAAACTAATTTCTACTCACGATTCAAAATAGGTGACTTTTGTAGGGCTTACTCTACATTTTTAGCAATATTAGACCGTCTTTTCATATTCTCAAAAGTTTGATGGCAATTGGACATTTCAAAAATGTTCTTCTGAGTAGAAATTAGAATAGAGTAGAAAATTTGAAAGAATGGCTCCCGATCTATAATGATAATATATATAGTCAGTTAATATATAAATTTTTATTAAGAACAAATAAGCCACCTTATATTTTCTTATATATATTGTGTCTATAAATATGGTCAATATACATATAAAACATAATTCCCAAAATAAATAATTTTATCAGTTGCCATTAAAAAATTGATATGTAAATTGAGTTGCACTGACATGACTTTATATAATTATCCTTGAGCTTTCCTGGAAAATGCATTTTACTTAATGACACTAGATCTTCCCTTTTTCAACTTTCTTAGCAGATAAAATATTGGTTGTAAAAAACGGTGAGCCCCTCTTGTAATTAAATTAATTAACTATAGCTGCCCTTTTGTAATCGTACTCTGTTTAACTATACCCAGAAATTACTTAACGTCTTTGCTGTTGTTTATTGAGCCTGGAAGGTTAGTGGAGTCTGTCGTACCTTCTACGATCTCTTCCCTTCAGAGGACTGAAGATGAAAGGCTGCCGGGAGGGGAAGCTGGCTAACCCTTTCCCCTTTATCTCCCTGCAGCGACTTCCACGTCCACCACCGGGACAAGCCATCTTGTCAAATGTGCAGAGAAGGAGAAGACGTTCTGTGTGAATGGAGGCGAGTGCTTCATGGTGAAGGACCTTTCAAACCCCTCAAGATACTTGTGCAAGTAAGGAAAGAACTCTGTGTGCTTCTGTCCATAACATAACATGCTTTCGGACGCTTCTGTCTCATGATGTGGTGTCGCTTCCTTTCCTGATTTCTTTGCATCCTGTTCGATAACGTGTTTTATTTGTAGAGTGTTTTGAAAAGTTTACCCCATTTGTCATCTGTTATATTCAGAGTTGTTTTCTTGATTTTTATGATGATTTTTTCCTTTTTTGACTTCATGTTTGTCAAGTTGCTTTCTTCATGGTTTTTGTCACTGTTACCTAGAAGAGATGTGCAAATATCATAGAGGCCTATAAATAATGATAACCTACTTCTGCATCCAATGTGTGAATTAAGCTGTAAGATAATGTTCCTTTTTACCCCAGGGATCACCTGCAAAATGAATATGATAACTAAAACATACAGAAGTACAGAAGATTCTTTGCAGACACGGCCATTACACTTGATAGTAACTTACTGTTTCGTAACTGTTTTTAAAAATGGAATTTAGGTTGATCTCACTAATTATTAAAAAACACAACAGATTGCATGTGTTTGGAAATGGATTTAGTGTGTATAGCATCATTGTGTAGAAGGCAGAGTGTACTTTCACGCTCTGCAGTTCTTTATAGACTGGTACTCTATCCTGTGACCTGATAAAACGATAATATTATCAGTACATTAAATATTTACACCTTGTAGTTAAAATTAGTAGGTCTCATTAAAAAATATGTGTTTATTGTGCCATGCATTTTAATTCTACCCTTGATATTTAGGCTACATGTGGTACAGGGATGTTGACTGTCTCCCTGGAGGGATGAAACACACGTGTATTTTGCAGTTAACCAATAGCTGAGTCCCACTATTCTGAAGAAGCCCTGCTTGCCCTACATGAAGAGATAACATGCCTTCCTAAAAACTGACTTCTGCTTCGGGATATATTAGCTTATTACTTAAATGTTGACAAAGAAGAGCAAGTTTGTCAGAGAGCTAATAGAGTAATTAGCAACATGTTAAAAAAAAAAGCACAAGAAAGTATTAAGAAGGCCAACTCCATACATCATGTAACTAGTGTACAAATATTTATGTGTCAGCTCTAAAAAACTTTCACTGTTTGTAAGTAATCAAGTACATCTTAAGAGACACATGTTGTACAACCATAGCACCAAACAAAAATGGCATTTTGTAAGAAATATTTCCCTGTTCTGTTCTGTTCTGGACTTGGGCTGTCTGTACAGGGTTTCAGGGAACCCCCCGAACAAGTCCCTCTCAGAACTGCTCTTCGCCCCCAAAAGCTTTGCTTTTGAAAGAGTAAAAACAGTTTCAAGAGAAGATGAGTTTTGTTGGTTGTATAACTGATTTTATCAATCAGACGTCTTATAAAAGTCAACCTAGTCTGTTGGAGTGAATGAAAGACTAGGAATCACAAGAGGGCTTCAATTACTAAATATCTCTTTGCTAGAGATAGGTAATAGTTATAGGCCAAAATGAAAGGTATCGGTAAAAGTCTTTTAAAAAATGTAAAGCAAGATAAAAATGAAAGAGAATGTAGAAAACAATTATGTCTTTTATTAGGTTCGAATTGTTTTACATGACTATCAGCATTTGTTGTTTTAAAATGAATCTTAGCCATGCCAGTGTGGCTCCATGTCGTCATGGACTGAGAGGTCCTGGCTCTATTCCTGGTCAAGGCACATGCCCAGGTTGTGGGCTCCAACCCAGTAGGGGACATGCAGGAGGCAGCCAGTTGATGTTTCTAGCTCTCTCCCTAAAAAAAAGAAAAAATCAATAAAAAAACATATTTTTAAAAATAAATAAATAAAAATAAAATTAATCTTAAAGTTTCACTTTCTCATCAACATTATATTCAGAGCAAAGAATTAAAGTAGGTCAGTTTTGGTCTGGTTCTAACGACTTGTTATAAAGACAACACAAACAGAGCACCCTGTGTTTATCATAGTGAATCAGGATGAACAAACTTTGTCATTTTCCATAAGTTTTCTCAGATAAAATTAGAAAATACCAGAAGCTGAGAACAATAATCTTTAAAATATGAGATTTATTTATTATACGGGGAAATTTTGTTATTCTGTCCTGTTCTCAGGCATACAATCCAATTATGTTTTAATAAATCTCGTTGAAAAACATTTAAATGCTAGTTCCTTAAATTCTTCTCTTTTTTAAACAAAGTACCCATATTATCTATATCTCATATTTTTACTTCTCTAGAAAAACATCGGAGACCACTATATTTTAATTATAATAATGAAACACGATCATTTTCATCAGAGCCTTTGCAAAGATTTACAAGCTGAGTGAGTACATGTGATAGTTTCCAAAGACCTCTAAGGATCCAGTGCAGCTATTTTCCACATATTAATTTCAGCGTTTCTGTAGCCCTCCCACATCCATACAAAACATGCAGTCGCAGAAGTGTTCATTTGTTCCATTTTGGTATTGTGCCAACAACTGCAATATTTTTTTTTTACCTGCAGAGTTTTTCATTAAATTTTAAGCACAATCCAGGAAAAAACAAAAACAAAAAAAACCCACTTGATACATTTAAAAAAATCTTATGGTGAAATAAATGTTTGTTATTTCTCTAATAAATATTAAAGCAAAAAACCATGAATGATCACTCCTCAACCCTCAAGCAGATTGTCTAATGGGTTATGTTGTCGACTAGTCCTCTGCAAATTGACATCTTAATTTCATTTTTATTTTTTGTGATTGGAGTCTTTCAGGAAAGTGTTAAAGCTTAGTACCGGATCTTGTTGGGAAGAAACTCTTTGAAACTTATGATTTGGATAAACAGCCCATCCCACTTTTATACCATGTCTTTACGGAGGCATCAAAGCAAGCCCGTACCTTAAGCAAAGTATTGGAATATAGTTAACACCCAAAATATTTCAGGCTCTTTTTGGTTACATAAAAGTGTGCTTTTAAAAGTAATCCCTGGACTGACAATCCCCAGAAGAGGGGGTGTTGAGGGGGAGAGATAAACCACAGAATTTATATGCATATACGCATGACCAATGGACATGGACAACAAAGCTGGGGACAGGGTGGGGAGGGAGGAGCCGGAGGGTGTCAGTGGGGGGAAAAGAAGAAACATCTGTAACAAAAATACATAAAAGTAATCCCTGTATTTAAAGCATTTGTATCATTAAAAATGCTATAATTGAAACAAAGGCACATAAGATACCATGTCTAAGGATAATGTATTGTTCACTAGACCACTTGACTAGAAGCAGAAAACATGAAAATCTTGCTTTGGCTCATCACAGTCCTGTACGTGAAGCCAGTTCATAGTTTCCATATGGGCCATCTGTCTAGAGCAAAACATTGCTGAAGCATGAGCTACATCATTCGAAATCAGCTTTATCCCTAACTAAAGACATGACTCAGAAACACCACAGGCATGGAAGTTTCCAAGTAGTCTCTCTGGTCGCCTAATCCACTGTTGTCTTCTTGGGAGTTGAAGCTGAAGACTTTACAGCAAATCTCTTTTGTCTCTCCAGTTAGCACAGGGGTTCCCCGATGGATTAACCATAAAACAGTTCAACACCCCTCCTAGGAGAGGTTTGCTGGTTATGTGGACTTCCCCTGGGGACTGTGTGGGAATTTCAGCAGTAGTTCTCATCTTTTATATTTCTCTTCCCTCTATAGTAATTTAAAATTTATCCTGAGGAAAAAAATAGTTACTATTCCAGGTTATATGAAGACGAGAAAAGAAACATTTCATCTTTCACCCTCTAATACAGTCATATGGTTCAAAGGAATAAGACAGTTTGAACATGACATTGTCCAAAGTTTCCTTAGCTCTCTCTCCTCATTCTTGCCTGTCTGTTCTTCTGGACAGTTTTAGTAGAGAACTGTTTTGGAATATGTTGATGTGATTTTTTTCAATCCCAAAATGATTTTATACCAGACCACCTTTATAAACCCATTGTGTTGTCTCTTGGACAGATGTGGCTTCCCCACGAGGGGCGTAGAGTTTTTACCACCAGTGTTGGTGGAAGAGTCGTGAGCCATTTTACTTCTGCTCTCCGGACAGTATCTTAAGTTATAACATGGAGTTAATGTGTTCTCCAAATTTCTTCCCAGGAAGTTAGTGAGATTAAATGGATTAATTTCTGCTCACATACTTCTAACTCTGGCAAAGCAAGATTTCTTTCTTATAATAAAAAGTAAATGGTAGCATTCTATTCTCTCTGTAGACTTTGGGAAAATATATACACCTGTCTTAACAGACTGCGTTATCATGTTTAATCCCCGATTTCTCATCTTATGTAACACTAGCAGCTTTTATTTGGTTCGGTGGGGCCAACAGCTAGCTTTATAACTTTACATTGGACAGATCAGGTAATAGCTCGGATCATTATATTCCTTTTATACAAAAAATAAAAAAAAATCCTGGGAAGATGGAAGCTGCCCTCAAACATGAACTTATGATTTTTTTTACAATTTGCTTTTATGAAACTATGTAGTATGTATAAGAGCCTATGTTGTATTATTTTAAGAGACAATTATGAAAAATATATAACTGCAGATTAGGCCACAGCAAGTGTTATAATAAATTAAACTCAACAAATGACATATGAATTACATTTTTTTCTAGAACAGCTACATCCATGCCAGGCATTTTTGAAAATCCAAAGCCTGGTTTCTGTCCCTGAGAACTTAGTCTGTTTAAGAAAATTAAGTAGCTGAATAGTGAATCAATTAGAGTAAATATATCCCAAGTGGCACAATACTGATTATTATGGTACTGAGAATTTAAAGAAGGAAAAGAAGACATTGGAATCAGTTGAAGAAGGCTTTATAAACGTAGCCATTATTTATGGAGTTTTTATGTAGCAGGTAGGCACTGAGGTTACAGTAATGGTTTCTGTGAGACACAGTGACATGCGTATGTAAACCAGCTGCTCCATTCTGAGAAGTAAAACAAACAGAAAGCTCAGGTAGACATTGAGCCGGTTTATGAGCTCTGGAGGCCAGGCAGAGGGTTTTGGACACTGTGATAGCTAATAGGGAGCCATAGTGACTTCTGGAGCAAGGGAGTGATACCATAAACACAGCAGAGGTTCAGGGAAGAGAGATTTCTGCACAGGCTAGAGAAATTTAAAGACTGGGTAAGATAGGGAGAAAAAAATCAGAGACACTAGCTAAGGTGAAACTTTTATAAAGTCCTGGCATAAGATTGATGGTGATGATAATATTTTAACGTAATGAAAAGGGACATGATGATTCAAATTCATAGTTGTGTCCTGCAGCCTCCTCATCTTGGCTGGAGGGAAAGAAATTTAGAATAGATGAAAGGGATATATATTGAGTTAGAACTTACGATCCTTAAGAACAGACTGCTAATTGCACGCCAACTCCAGCCCTAGAAGAGTTCATTCTTCAGAATGAGTGTGACACTTACCTATCGCCCTTCTGGTTTTAAATGCTGTGACATTGACAGACACAGAAGCCTTTGTCATAGAGAGTGGGTGGGACCCCGGTGACTTAGGTCAAGACCGTCAGCTCAAGGACCATGCCTTCTGTTTCTCCTGTGTGCCTCACGCGTATAGTCCTGCTGTGTGCTTCCAGGTGTACAGTAACCCCTGTTGACTTCCCCTCACTTACTGATTGGAAGAAATCCTTTGTTTTCATAGGAACATTTAGGTGCAGGTTTGTCTAAAATCAGGCGCACTGACTAGGTAGTCTTAATAGCTTAGCTTCCTTTGTTCTAAAATCTGCTAGAGGGCTGCATATACAGGGTGCTGTCCCCCCAAAAATGTATACAGGGTGTCTGTAGATTCTATTACATTTTTTAAATGAAGTGTATTTTAGTAAACACTGGCTGTATAATTATTCAAAGTGGTGTACACATTTTGGAGGGCACCCTGTATTTACTGAGCTCCTTCTCTGAGGCGGGCCCTGTGCCGGTCTCTGCTTCCATGGGGTCCACAGGCTATTGTGAGTAAGAAGTGCATTTCAAGTAATTAATTTAATTGTAGTTATAGCTGTGCCGAGTGCTGTGAAAGATATTGAGGGAACTATGGGAATGTATAATGAGGGAGGGGCCTCAACTAGTCAGAGGCAGAAACTGCCAAAAAAGTGTCTGCAGCCCTCACTTTGTGAGGCATACAGGCTATTACAAAGTATAATACACAATTTAAAAAATTTATAAATTGAATGAAATAAGTAAAATGTGAATATTTAGGTGTTTCATCAAAAAATGCAGCTGGTAGAATAAATAAAGCTGTAAAGTTCTGAATTTACAGAATGTTGTTTGCCGAGCCAGGGAAGGGCCTTCTCCAGAGAGGCAGACCCCAGCGGAGACTGGCAGTCGATACGTCATTGTGTCACACACCAGGTGGAGACGTATGGGATGAGGATTGATCCCGGATCCCACTGAATCGTTTGGCCCCAAACTTACAGATGCATCACGTAGGATAAACAGTGGCATGGCTTTAGTGTACAGATGAGCATTTCAGAGCAAGCTGTGCAAACAGAGCTTTGGGAAGGGCACCAAGGTTCAAGCAAGGACGGGTTAATTCATAAACACTCCCATCCTCGTTCCTGGGATTCTGTGCCGTAGACGCTGAGAAACAGCACTGGAGAGGGAGCCAGGCAAACAGAGGTGTTTTCCCTCCGCATTTGCCCAGGAGTGTGGCCACTGTGCATATCCCCTTATCTCCTGCAGGAGGAATTAGTCTCCAGATCATAATAAAAAAATAGAAAAGGGATGATATGTACTAGCTGAACATTTATGGGGAGTATGGGGTTGGATCTAAAGGAAATGTTATTGGAACATTTTATATTTAATATTTTCTTAATGATGTTGAAGAAGCCATTTCCTTGAGGAAATAAATGGCTATTGCAGGTGATGCCATAAAAACAAACAAACAAACAAAAAACACTAAATCACAAATTAGAAAAGTATATACAAACTTCTAGAACTTTTACTTAAAAGTAGGTAACAGAATCAGGGTCGTTGTGGGAAAATGCAGACTAACAGTGACGGTACATTTGAGGAAGAATAATCGACAGCACAGATTCTCGGCCAGGGAGGGGGTGAGGTCCAGGCGGAATGCGGCAGGCGAGTGGGGGGTCAGCGTCTGCAATGCGATACTGTGGACAGGCAGACCAGTCCTCTGAGCTAGTTCCCACTGCCAACTCCAATTTGCTCCGACTGAGAGCAGAGGCCTGAGCGTCCAACCCTTAGATCCGCTGATAGGCCTCGATATATATTCACTGGCGTTTCCATTATTTGATATTTATAAATATAGACCCCAAAGAAATGATTTCAGATGTGTTACAATGTGAAGGTACTACCAAAACCAGTATTGAGGTAGAGCAAAAAGACAACAGTGATGCTTCTTTATAGACAAGCTTTTAAAAATTGTCCAAATAAGACTGTACTTTCAGGGATCATTTCTATAGTTCGTTGAAATTGTCCAAATATTTCATCCTAAAGTGATGACTAAAGAGAGAGGAAATATCAGATGTGGACCTTGTTTTCCTTCTCCTGCCTCCTCAAGGAGAGGCCTGATGAAAATGAATGAAACCAAGAGAGAAAGAAGGAGAAAGGATATCTAAGTACGGTATATAACTTGACCATACTTTTATAAAACCATAAAACCATTTATAATGCTTTATAAAATTAACAAACCCTAAATAACCAGAAATTTGAGGTGGGGGTGGGGGTCTGTAAATACCTTTGTAAACATGATCAGGATAGTCACAGTGTATTAAGGTTATCATTAAGGACCATTTTTATTTTAGTGATGCTGTGTGGAAGTCTTTGTTACTAGGTTGTACGGCTTTATCGAATCCTAGGTAAACTGGTGTTGCAGTAACCGGATTTAAATTTGAGATAATAGACTTACTGTTAAAGAGTTACAGAGTCTTTTCAAATTCCCAACACCAGGTTAAAGGTTTCTATTTAAGGGAGGGAGTCTGTGAGGTGGGTGCTGGAAACTCTTATAAAAAAGTTATTTAGGAGCCTTTAGAGGAGAATCTGTCATCAACTAGAAAAATAAAAGCTAGAAGTTCACTTCTGCCCTGTAGTTGGCAAATCACTTGACTATAGGAAAGTCTCTTTGATACAGTTGCTTCCTGGACATTGCAGTCTGATTCTGTCTGAGGCTCAGTTTCACAGACATTTCATGGGAGCCCTTTATGAGCCAGGCACTGTGCTAAACATGGGTGATACAAAATGCTCAAAACATGGTCACCATCCTCACAAAAAGATAATCACAACACACAGATGAGGGCAGTCAAAGAGATTGGGACGGGGATAAACACGAGAGCCTGAGAGGGGATCCTCACCGGGGTGTGGACGTGGGGAGATGGGGAGCTGCAGGTCAGGGTGAGTTGGAAGAAGTGATACCTAAGTTCAGACAAATGATCTTGAATTTTCATCTCATTAAGAACAAATACAGAGCAAAGATTATGTATCACATTATGAGCCAATACTAAAATTTTAAAGAGTTGTTTCCATCTTCTAATCTAATCAATGGAACAAATGTATACATATACATATTGAAGCTACAGGAGAGGCTTGCTTGTTATTCATCCAGGTTCTTCAAAGAAATAAAATTCTTGGAATTTGCTCAGACTCATGCCAAAGTGTATTGTTCGAAATCAGATTAAATTGACCATACTCTTATCTCCAAGGAAAGTGATAGATTGGACGCTTAAGGTATAATGCTAATACAGAAATAAGTCAGAAGCCTGGCGGTCTTCCTGTTCTTTTAGAAGTAATTCCCTAGAGTTTAATCATGGTTCACAGAGCAGATGAGTTTCATCTGCACATGCTTTTTCTGCACAATCAATGCAGACTACAGTTTGCTTATGAGGAAACTATCTCAGTTTCCACTTCCGTCCATTTGATTTGGCAACAATTCTAGACGTCCACAAAGGCTACATGATGACTATTGTTGCTGAATGCTTGACTTGCTTGGGAATAGGTTTTGCAATTTGTTTAACCTCCATGGTTGTCTTAAAAATTTATTCTATTAAAATTGTTTTTTAGAAGTCCTTGAAGTCCTCCCTGACGGGTTATGCATTCAGAAGAAATGATGTAGAGGTTTTTGTACAGTGATTCCATGTGTTAGGATGAGCTTCAATTCCCAGAACCATTGTGGTCAAGGAAACCTTTGATAATCACTTACTTAAATCCCTTCATTTTTTCACTGGGAAAAACAAAGGCCCAATGAAACCCAGTGGGCTGCTCACATCCAAGCAGCAAGTTAGTGCGGTGTCAGGACAGAGAGCCTTAGTCTTTTCTTCCAAGGTCAGAGTCCCTGACACCTTACACTTCAATGTGCATACAGATCTCTCGGGGATCTTGTGAAAATGCAGATTCTTATTCAGTAGTTCTGGCCTGGGGCCTAGGATTCTGCATTTCTACAAATAAGAACCCAGAAGATGCTGGTGCTCTTGGTCCCTGGACCCCATTCGGAAAAATAATAAAGCTTTACACTAAGAAAATGTGTCTGAGTCAAGATCAGTATTAGTGAAAGGACAGTTCTGGCTCAGGCACAGCCAATAATTCCAAAAAGTACTGGCATACCTTAAGATTAGGGTTTCTACACCAAATGTGCTGTATCACCTTCTGAGAGAGACAAACCACCATCCTATACTGCTAGTTTCCTTGGAAACATCATTTTAGAATTTTATATTAATTAGAAAATTGATTAAGATTTTTGGTCTCCTTCACTTAGTTGTTCTGTGCCCTCTGATCTTAAAACTGTCACCTCAATGCATAAATGATCATTTTCTAATAAATGTATATTTCTCTTCTTAAGGGACTCATGATTCCTTAGCTACTTATTGATTTCATGATCCTTAAATAAATGCATTCCTGACCTCATCTCAAATGGTTCTCTCTCTCTCC
Source organism: Molossus molossus (assembly GCF_014108415.1). Lineage (NCBI taxonomy): Eukaryota > Metazoa > Chordata > Mammalia > Chiroptera > Molossidae > Molossus > Molossus molossus. The sequence continues at coordinate 22,489,888 of NW_023425403.1, forward strand.
ACACACACACAGACATAAAAACATACTGTATTCACATGTACCATGTTTTTTGTATGAAAAAAGTGGATTATTATGTGATCAATGTGAGAATTTTAATTTTTTCAAGAAGGCATACAGGTAAATGAAATAATCACTGTAGAATATATCTTTAATTTTAAAATTACTTGCTTAATTACAGGATATGTCTATATGGATCTATAGTCCTGGTTCAGAAACAAATACACAAATAAAAAACCCCAAATACTCTAAAAATATTATGTCAAATAAGTTATATGGAAAGTAGGTTTTCATGTATTTTTCTTAAATATCGGTGAAGACATTCTTATTGAAGCAAGTGGAGTGGCATCTTTATGAGAAGCGACCCAGCCTTGAAGGTTATAATTATTATTTCTGTATTTCTCTCAGTAGATCTTCCTCTATCCATGGCAGCAAAAAGATGCTAACCAAAAATAACCAATTAAGTTACATAAAAGTGTTTTTTGAAGAGTTCAAAAGGGCCACAGCAGTCAATACAAGATGTTTATTGTTAAGCTTATTGATATTATTGTTAATGATCATTTATACTTTAAATTTACACAGGTGTGCGTGGGGCTGAACACGTGGAACTACCAGGATTTTATATGCATGCCTTTCTTTATGAAGTAGGAGAATTAGATGCACCAAATCACATGATAACATTTTTTGGCATTGAATTTGGCTTTAAGGAAAATTTTTTAAATCACTCTTGTATCAGTAAAATCGAAGTTTTTTTCACATCTCTTCGATGCCAAAAGATAGTATTTGTTCATATTTACTCTGGAGGAGAAAGGGTTGTGTGTAAATCGTGAGATACGTGCTATCAGAACTAAATTATAGTAGGTGGTTTGCATGATGTTTCTGGTATAGGTGAACTATTAGTAATAATCATGGCTATGAGCGTTAAGCATCTGTAAGTATATTTGCTTCTTAGAATATTTTGATGGCCCCACTTATTATAGCATGACAGTGAGTAAAATGAATCTGTTCTGCAATGCTTTGGTTGCTGGAATACAACACACAAAGAGCAGTTGTGAAAGACTTCTGGACAATAGACCCACCACATGACCTTAAGAACTATAGTATATCAATTCTAGAATTTTGATACATGAATATATGTGAGTAAAATGTAGATTGTATGCAATTTCCAAATAGTTTTACCTTAAAAGCAAAATGACATCAAGTACTACTGTAGAACTGTTAATGTTTAAGTGTTAAAAATGTATTTGTCTTTGATTTGGGATAATTGAATGAAGTGAAATTCGTTCTAATAAAAATCTGCCTCTTTCTGTCTTTCAAAATTAAAAATGAGACCTAATTAGTAATATATTTTTTAAAATACAGGGAATGCAGTTTTTCTTGTCAGTAATCATTAGGGTGTGAAAGTGCTTGACTTCTAGCTAGTTTGATGGTTTAACTTATGACATAAAAATACCTGTGAGCCCTGGCCGGTTTGGCTCAGCGGTTGGAGTGTCGGCCTGCGGTACAGAGAGACCGGGGTTCGGTTCCCGCTAAAGGCACGTACCTCGGTTGCAGTTTGTCCCCGGCCCAGGTTGGTCGTGCGGGTGGCAGCCACTTGATGTGTCCCTTCACATCGATGTTTCTCTCTCTCTCTCTCTTCCTCTCTCTCCCTCCCGCTCTATCTGAACAAAAAATGGAAAAAATTCCTCGGGTGAGGATAAAAACAAAACAAAAAAAACACCTGTGAAATAAGTAAATAACTGAGTATTTATAAAAGTAAACACTCAGCATCATTTAAATAATCGAAGATTATGAATGGAACCAAATAAGCTCTTGCCAAAAGCAGTTTTTAAAAATTATTTTTCAATTACGTTTGACATGCAATATTATGTTAGTTTCAGGTGTAAGCATGGTGATGAGGTGTGTGTATATCTTACGAAGCGGTCACCCCGATTAACACAGGAAGAGTCCCTGATGAATGGCAAATAAGGAAATGCCCAAGGGAAGAAGGCTTAGCCGCTCAGGTCTTGCTGCCCCTATGCAACCTCATTCTGGTTAAATTTCAGTTAAGTTATGAAGTCTGAAGCAAATAACAACAAAAATGTATACCCACAGTTTTCATGGGACATCGTTTTCTAAATGTTCTCTTTGTTTTCCTTATGTTGTCAGCCACCAGGTCATTTGTAGGCATCTCCGTGTTCCGTAGGAGGAAAGTTGCCAGTCTGAAAGTTCAGTGTCTTTAGCGTTCTATTGCTTATCACATTTTTGCCCTCTAGGTGCCAACCTGGATTCACTGGAGCAAGATGTACTGAGAATGTGCCCATGAAAGTCCAAAACCAAGAAAGTATGTTAAAATAATCTGAAATTTGCTTCCTCCCCCAAACTACAGCAACAATCACTACCGCTTGGTGTTTTTACAGCTCAGTTGTAACTGATCCTTTTGTTCTAATTATGGTTTCACCACTCGGGGCGTAAACCATTTCCATCTGACCTTGTTCAACGGTCTCGCAACACAGGCCCAAAGGTCATAAATTTAAAAACATGACAGCCCACCAGGATGGCCAGTGATGCTGGCAACCACGGCAGGCAGGCCAACCAAAAAAAAAAAAAATGTTTTCCAAGTGCTTGACTAACTTATCAAATGGAAAACCAGGACGAAGGAAATGTCGGATTCAATTTTAAGTGGCTCCTTTTGAAAGAAAGCAGTCACTTAAAATCCCGGGATCTTTCTGTCATACAGACCTGAGGACTACATCTGGGCCACATGTCTAACCCACTGGGGGACACGCCAGAGTCTGAAAGCCATGATGAGGACAAAGACTCCGTTCCTGAGGGTGAACTCACCAAGTTCAGTCAAATGACACTGAAGGAGCTTCTTTCTAGCATATGTGCACCTCCTCTCTTTTTCTCTGTTTTTTCTACCATTGTTTTTTGTTTCTTCTCTCAGGTGCCCAAATGAGTTTACTGGTGATCGCTGCCAAAACTACGTAATGGCCAGCTTCTACAGTACGTCCACTCCCTTTCTGTCTCTGCCTGAATAGGAGCATGCTCAGTCGGTGCTGCTTTCTTGTTGCTGCATCTCCCCTCAGATTTCACCTAGAGCTAGATGTGTTTGACCAGGTCTAACATTGACTGCTCTGCCTGTCGCATGAGACCATTAACAAAAGCGATTGTATTACTTCCTCTGTTCATGACTAGTTGGCTCAGCATCTATAGGTGTGTGAGGCTCCCAATGTTTCTGAAATTGAAATTGAATAATGTGATACAAGATGGTAGTCAATATCAAGCAGTGCAATTATAATAAAGACATTTAAAAGTCTCACTGTTATTGATAAAATAAAAGCATTCCACTGAACAGTCCATGTTCTTTATAAAATGGCAACATCCTGAGAAAGCTGTTGCTAAGTTGTAACCAATATGCACTTGAAATGATGGTAAGTTAATTTTGGTTTCAGAATGTATTTATAACAAATAAACATAATCAAAAGAGTTCAGATGTTTTTCTTCATTAACCAGCAGTTTGCATTTAGGTATTAAAAAAAAATTAAGGCACTGAGTAGGAAAATTCAAAACAAACATTTCATAGAAATGAGATAGCCCAGCTTCTATTTATGTCGCTTAGAAGACAAATGATTCAGAACTAGTTTAAACAATCACTTATTTATGTTAACATTTCTTTGTTACTAATTTCAGTGGTAATGTTAGGGGATCATAGGTTTTTTTTAAATATTTATTATTTACTTTGAAATACAACAGTTCACCTCTATATATTTTTTAATGCAGAACTGAGAAATTTTTATGAGATTCTATGGCTTCATGAGGTCTTGAACATCATTCCTAAACAACTCAATTCATGTGACACATGGTGGCATATAGTTACATGTAGTAACTAAACTATGCCCTTGTCCTTCTGTTGGGAATGGGGACTATAGCTTTTAATTCTGGAGCTTCCAAAGCATTGTGTTTAACATGGATTCCGTAAAGCTATCCATGTAGGTCAAAGGTTGACAATTTTTTTCTGTAAAAGATCAGACAGAAAATACTTGAGGGTTTGCAAGTGATATCATCCCTGTCACAAGGACTATACTCTGCCATTGGGGCACAGAAGCAGCCATAGACAGTGCATAAACGGATGAGCATGGCTGTGTGCTATTAAAACTTCATTTAAAAAAGCAGGTGTTGGGCTGGATTTGCCCACTTCTGATTTAGATTGTCAGTTGCTCACCCTAAATAATATTACACATAGCTCATTGCAGTGTAAATTTATGTAACACACACAAAAAGTAATAGGAGCTGGTCATTTGGGGACCTTAAAGGAAGGGATTTACTCCTATTCATATGACGCAGAGAATAAGATTCTGTCCCTCGGATTTACAGTCACAAAATAATAAATTCATTCCCTATGCATTAGGGGGAGATTTGACCCATAATATTTCATCAATTATTTAGAGAAATGGTACTAATTATATATTTACATGGGCTACATATCAAAGATTATGTTTTGGCCATTTTCTTTTGTGAAAAATTGGTGAATTGATAGTACTAAATGTTCAAATGCAGTCTTCACCTTATTGACAAATCTTAAAATAATATGCATTCAGTGAACAGAATTTTTCTCTCTACAGCTATAGATTAATTTTTTAAAGGTAGATAAGATGGAAAGTAAAACTTGAAGGGAAATAATAGAATTTTACTTAGTGTATTAAAGCCATTCCTTTTAGAAATGTGTTTGTATTCAAATAATATAGATTTAGCAAGTCCATGTAACTGTATAAATGCAATGAAATTATATTTTATAATTTAATGAAAATTCTGAACATTTGTATTATACTCAAATTTTTGGTGATTTATAGTTTCATTGTGCACCAAAGGCAATATCGGGCCATTATATAGAGAAAAGCATTAAAAATGAAGATGTTTCTAAAAATAATGCCACCGAATCTGACAGTTGTAACCAGAGAAAATATTCTCAGCTTCTCTTCTAGTCCATTTTCTTTCATAGCATATTATTTAAAAAGAGCCACACTGTGTATTTAATCAGAATGTGATTCCTTGAGTGAGTTCTTTAGTGGCGCATTTGGAAGACATCCAGGAAGGCAGCATTCATACTTAACCTGATTTAACAAGACTGATCGGAAGCACGTTCATGAACAAAGTCTGGAATGACTGTGCATCATGCTGCCTCATGCCCAGAGGAGCAAGGGCTCCCATCAGAAGCTGCTTTCCAAACCGTCCAGCCCAGAGTTAATTTCTTAGATTTTTCGTTTTTATTTCTGCATACTCCCCCATAGAAGGCAGGAAAATAAAATTTTGCTGTTCTAAGAACTTTATGTTCAGGTAGCAGTTCAGGGCTACACAAAGAATAAAAATTGCCACAGTGGTAATGTTTAAAATGTAATTGTTAGTGTTCATGAAGTCTGAAATACACAACATACATCTTTAAAGAAAAGATAATTCCCCAGCTTTAACGAGAAACATTCTTTTAACTTGCCAAACCCCATTTTCAGTGGAAAAATAGCATTCCAAAAGAATGTACAATTTTTATAATGCTTATTAACACATAAATTACATTTTAGGATTTGATGAAACTTTTTTGGTCAGAGTGTCCCATGGGGCCTTTCATTGATTCATAAACACTGATTTCGATTGTGAAAGAATGGAACAAATGTTTATCTCACATGGCTTTCTCAAAGGCAGCCATGTGCCTTGAAATAAAACTATTGATAGTACTTTCTAGGAAGATATTGACAAGGCTAGTCAGCTTCAAATTTGATCTATGGACACAGAATTCCTACTTGAAAGGATCATGTTCATCAATATATGTGTTGGTGTGTGTGTGTGTGTGTGTGTGTGTGTACAGGCAATCCATAATCAATTTATAGACTTTATGGAGAGGGAAAAAAACACTGAAGGCTTCAATAGTTTGAGGAAGTGTGGGGCATGTACGTCATATATAAACTAACATATAATGGGAAATAGCTACAGATTAGCCCAAACTAGAGTATTTTAAAAGAGGGCAATTTTAGAACTTTTAGGCATACTCTCAAAATGAGTTAACTTAGCAGATATCCTTAAAAGTAGTTTTGAATCATAGGTTACTACTGCCTAAATTGTTTGTGTTGATTTTTAAATGATTTAAAAATCTATTGAACTCAATTTGTTTATCAAACCTGTACCTTGTTGACAGTAGAATAAAGACACCCTCAATCTATAACAAAGTTATCATGAATTCCAACTGAATGTAGTGAGATTGTACTGTGTGTGTGTTTGTGAATGTGCTGTTGTGCACATAGAAATGGGAGTAAGGAGAGAGTCTCCTATTACATGTCGAAGGGCTCAGTGGCCGTGTGGATTGGTGTATGTGGGGAAAAGTACACTTGTCAAGGTAAGTTGAAAATTCAAAGTCAGACATTAAATTAGTCCCATTTAGAATTGACATTGACAGAACTCCTTTAGAAATCTCTGAGGCGCAGGAAGCAGAACTACACACACGTCTTTGAGACTATTCCCATAAGGACAGCCAAGATGTTCAAGAATAAAATCCCTAATGTCTTCAAATTTTAACAGAAACCATAATTGCATGTAAATAGAATTTTGGTAAAAGAAAGTTGTTTCGTTGTTCTTTTCTCTAATGGAATTGGAAATTTAAATTAACCTACAGGTTAATCAGTTTTCTTCCAACAATTATAAAATCCTAAAGCCAAGGATTAGTGAGTCAATATTTAATAGTTTCTGAAGACGCTAAGATTTAAATTAATTTTTTATATTGCTTACTGCACAGCAGGAAATCACATGTAGAAAAGGAAACCAAATTGTTTACAGTAACCTTTGTGATTTTGAATTATTAATTTAATTTGAAAAATGTAGTGGCTAGGCAGACATTCAATAGGAAACATATGATGCATAATGAGCCTAAGCCAACATTAGATTAAATAGAATAGATAGAAAGTAATAACCTCTTTATGAAATGAAAGTGTTTGTGTATTATGCTTTTCTTGACTCACAATGAAGAAGCGTAGCCACCAATAGTAAAAGTAAATTAGAGTAGTGTTTGCTCCAGGTCTGGAATGACTGATGCATGCTTCCTCTGCTTGTTTCCTCGTTAGGGCTTATGGCCAGAAGAGATGCCAATTTTAAGTACCAATTTCCCTTTGAATTATTTGAAATGGGAGCTGCCTGATATGAATGACTTCCCATGAAATGAAATTATAGTTAGGCTCACAGACTTACCTATAAATGTAAATGCAGTAATATGTATGCATGGGCATGCTACTAATTTTATTGAAGACTTAACCAAGCTTTCTATGCAACTAACATAGATCTTTAGCAGTGTTCACGTAGGCGTGGAGTAATGATTTTCTGGGGTTTCTGTAGATACCTCTTGATTTTAACCCTTAAATTGTTACTGACTGGAAGGAGGAAAAGGCAAGAGATAGAGAGGGTTCTAGAGAGAAATTTTGAGTCACATCCTCATGAAAATGTGTAAGAAAATTTATTACCACTTCCTCTGAACACGAATTTTCATTTTCATACCTAGTGTTCCAAAATGTGTATGAAGGAAACATGGGGCGGGGGGAGGGTCCATTTGTCAAATTGCTACACAAAGGTTCGAGAAATTGTTTGGATTTGAACAACTTGTTTGGCTGTAAGCATTGTGCAACCGATCAGCCCTACATTCTCTGACTTTTCATTTATGAAAAATTTAGTTATTTGCCTGAATACCCTGGACCCAAGGCAGAGGGGCAGAGGGGCCTCCCTATTATATATCATATTTGAGATATGTGTTAAATCTGTGAACCCTCATTTCCTTAAGAGGTGGCAGATTTTTTAAGTCTAAATTCTTGAGGTATGCCAGGAGCTTTCAGAGTTTTCCTGGCTGAGAAATTAGTCCAAAGTAACCCTCCACTGCATCACTGGCCCAAGGTGAGCGCCCAGAAGTGCTGTTCTCCAAGCTGTTACACCCCTTGGCCATTGGCCGACCTATTGCACAGCCTCTTTACTCCACAGGGTCACCCTGTGAAGTATGTGTTAGTATCATAAGCATTTTGTCAATCAGAAATTAGCTTGTCCAGAGTCACTGAACAGGTAAATGGCAGAGGCAGGACCTGAAACCAGGACGCCCCCAGCACTTAGCTCCTACTCTTCCCTCTCTGTGTGAGGTGCCTTGTCCGGCCCAAGGTGGTGGGTCTGTAAGACAAATGCCCCTTTACCACGATTCAAACCTCAGCTGCACCGTGTCCTGTTTGTGGACCGCCCCGGTGTCTCTCTGATCAGTGAGCGAAGGAAGAAAGTAGCCTCTTGACCTCTGTCTTCATTCTGCCCCTGCCTCTCCACCACGCCAGGAGCTCCTGAAGGGCCCACCTGGTGAAACTTGATTCCTGATTTTTGTTTCAAGAATGGAAAGTGTCATTTCCGGGGTTCCTTTTCTTCTTTGTCCCCTGTTCCCCCTTTATTCACTCGAGCCCACGCAGGTTCTGCCAATCCTGCAATCCTGGGGCCTCCCCGCTCAGCTCTGCCAGCGCAGTGGGCTGTGGGCTCACACCTCCAGGCTGCCCTCCGGGCTGCCTCCGGGCCCCCTGTGCCTGTTGGCTGACACGTAGGCCTCAGAACTCAGCACTGTGGGCTGGTCAGCGGATGGTTTTCTGTTATTTGAGGGAGTAATACAATTAATTGAACACCCCAGGAACTGTACCCTCACCCCATTTTTTTTTTTTTTTTACAATCTGAAAAAGGCATTACACATTTGTTGTGACATACAGGAATGGTATGAAAAAACTGGAATTGGGCTCTGATACCCCTATCTGGCTTTTGGGGCAGAAATGTTTGTTAAATATCACATAAGTGGAGGAGAAAGTAGAAAGTTAAGAGAAAAGGAGAGTTGTTTTTTGGTGTTTTTTTTTTATTTTTTATTTTAGTGAATTTTTTAAAATCCTCACCTGAGGATATGTGTTTTTATTGTCTGTTTCTTTAGAGAGATAAAAGGGAGAGGAAGAGAGAGAAAGAGAAACATTGATCGGTTGCCTTCTGTAGGCACCCCAACCAGGGATCAAACCCAAAACCTGGGTATGTGCCCTGACCATGAATTGAACCCCTGGCCTTTTGGTGTACAGGACAGTGCTCCCACCAACTGAGTCACACTGATCAGATTGTTTTGTTGTAGTTTTTTTTAATATCGAAAGCAACAAGAAATATGAGAGCACAACTAATGAAAAATGTCAATCCAATGGGATAAAGTGTTCAGACCAAATTTTTAACCTCTTGGCTTCTATTCCTGGCTCTGCCACTGTGTGTCTTTGGAGAAGATAATTTCACTTACCTGGAACTTTGCTTCTGCCTTTTAAAAATAAAGGAAAAAAATAATACCAAATACATTTTCTATGTAGAAATATAATGTATCTATTCCCAATCAACATGGGGCAGGAGCGTAGAGGGTAGTTCAGCTATATGACTTCTTCCTCAGTAGGTCTTTTAAGGGTTAATGAAGACAGTGTGCTGGTATTTGCACACCTCTTAGAAGAGAAGTTCCCTGTGTGGACTCTAGGAGGCGTACCTGAGCACTGCTTTGCTAACAACCACCATTTGTCCTGTGCAGTGTGCACGCACAGAGCCGTGATAGTCGTGTGTGATGTGTTTTGGAGTGCAGTGTATTGCCTTTTCTGAAACTTTTTCCCTTTCTTTCTTTTTTTGTCAACTTTCTGCATTGGCAGAGCATCTTGGGATTGAATTTATGGGTATGGACCAATCATCATTCCTTTTAGCCTGCAGAATTTAGAGCCTATGAGCTGAAATCTTTTTCCCTTCCCCCTCTTCCCTTTCAGTTCCTAACTAATTTCCTTTTTCTTTAGAAGGGATCATACAGCCATAACAATGATTTCTCCGCTTTCGGTCTATGATTAGTTAACCGAAATGCTACTGAGTGCAGCAGATTTTAGATTCCCAAGCTCCACTTCGAGTTTAAAATCACCTCACCTGCTGCAAATGCACATACATCCCACATTCCTGACCCACTGATTGGACCTGGCCATGCTGTTATTTCAGAGCTGGGGTAAGTTGCAGTGGTGCCCAAGGCGACAGGAAGAACCCAACCAGGGCTCTGAAAAACAAAGACGTTTTTAAATCCATCACCTTAGAAAACACCACGTCTTAGGCTGACAGGAGCTTGACATACAATATAAAAATCAAATGTAACATAGTAACAGAGAAAGCCCTCACGGCAGCAACACAATAGTATGGGAACAGACGTGAATTGCTCTGATTTTCTGGAGCTAGTCAAGCGTGACTCTCATCACCGTCATTATCTCCCAAGCTGGGAAATAGAACACAGAAAGAAATGAGCCTTGTGCTATTTTAGGTGGAAATTCGAGTGCTAATGGAATTAAACTTGAGTCACTAAGATTAGCCAGACAAGTAATCAAACACTATAAACGCGAAATACCCCCTGTGAGCACATGGATTTGGGGCATGCTCCTTTTGCAGGCCTGAGTCCTGACAGTTGGTGGAAAAGGCCAGTCTTGGGAGGAGGGGAAGCTGAGCTGCCTCTCCCGAGGCTTTACTGCGCAGGCCCAGGCCTGCCGAGCACTGCACACAGCCCAGGAACGCGGTCAGGGGTCAGCAGTGTCCTGATTAACAGAGTATCTGCTCCCCGTCCAGCTGGTTCAGTGACATCATGCAGGGAGGGCACCCTACAGCCGCTGTTTTTTTAGGCTGATGACATCACAGTTCACAGTTAATGCACTTCCGTAGTCTGTGGAAATGAGGCCGTTGCAGGTTCTAGCAGTTGCAGGAGTAGAAACTCAGTTCGTTGCCCATTCCTCCAAAAACTTCCAAGAGAAAACTATACATTTAATGAGAAAGCACCCTCATTTATATGTGGTCCTTTGAACATCGAGAGCATCTTCCAAGAGAGAAGCAAGAGAGGGACCACCAATGTCACTTGAGTGGCAGGTCGTCTGCATGAGGGGAGTTATCCATGTGGGTTACTTCCCTCGGGATAAAAATCGACCCACTTCCTAAAAGACTTATTGGCTCTTCCTGCAGGGAGGAAAAACATTCCACCATCACCTCCCCTCCTCTCCCTAGCAGCATCTTTCCTACTAGTTTCCTTTAGGGTCTGACCGTAGAATGCATTATTTCCATTCCCAAGCAGTGAAGTAAGGTAAAGGATGGTTCAGATCTACCACTTCTCCCTCAGTAAGCTCTTCGGGGTTAGTAAGGACACGCGGTGCTGGTGTTTGTATGCCTCGTGAAACAATCCTTCCGGAGGCTTCACAGTCCCAGTCTAGAACGGCCCACCCCTAAGGAGAGTCAGAGCTTACAGGTCACTTACCACTGAGCAAGACAAGGCCTCTGGCTCCTGGCCTGGCCAGATCATACTGAAAAACGGGCTTGATCTGAGTCACTTGAATGGGCTCAGCCAGACCACAGAGCAAAGTCTCAGCCGCATCTCCTCGAAGGCAGAGCTGCCAGCTGGACCGAGGGCTACTTTTTTCTGTGCTGCCTCTCATTTCCTGTTGCCCTATTGACCTTATCACACTAGGAAAAAAAATAAGGAAAAAAAGGGGGCTTAAGAGAAACCATTGTTTACATTATTTTTCATCAAGTATTTTTCTTTTAACATACTCCTATGGGGGGGGGGCACTTGATCTAGGAAAGCGCTGGAAAATCAAACAGAAACTTACATGAGAAACATTTAAGGCATTCAATAAATTCTGATGTGGATGCAGACTCTGAACCCCACCTCTGCGTTCCACGGGCCTTGGCTTTAGCCGGTTCACGTAAGCGCGTTTGCCTCACCCCTTGGCCTTCAGCGGGCTGCCCCTTATCTCCGTGACCCGTCTCACTGGGAAATGTGCCTCCCGGCAGAGCAGGGAGGATGGGCGAGTCGTTATGTCAGGGGTTCACAAACCCAGGTCAGTCTATTCTTTTACCATGAACAACCACCCGCAGACTTGTCAAAGGACTCCCTGCGAGTAATCCTTGAACAGGTCCCATCTTTGTAGTTTGCAGAAGCAGTTGCCCCGTCCGAAAGACAGGATGTTAGGATGTCCACGCTACCAAACCCTTACTGCTCTTAAGGAAGCAAAAACAGAGTGAGCAAAAAAGGACACAAAATTCAGGGTCTTCATGTTCCTGGCAATAATACTTTCAACATTCCTATTTCTGAACCGATTGGCAGTAACCAAGGAGCCCTGCTCCGCTTCCTGGGTCCACGAAGAAGGACCCGCCGGGTGCTACTTCTGCTGTTTAGACATTTATGCTAACTACTGATCTGGATGCCAGGTCCAGGAGGGGGCTCCAGGGGCATCAGCTCACAGATTAGCACCCCAAAAAATGCAATTCTCCATCCTGTGGCTATGGGGGAGGGGAGGCAGCAGACACAAGCAATTAACACAGGCATTCACATTCCACTCTTCACTTGACTTTTGCGGCACAAAATTACCTGCCACCACTCTTGTGTCTCCTGGTCCGTTGTCCCACCGCTGTACACCAGCTGCTCTGCTTCCTGTGTGGCTTCCACGTGCCGGCAGCCTAGGTTAGGAGTTATGCTGTATGGGGTCACCCTTCCAACTTTGCATCCGCCTTTGCCTCCTACCTGAGCACCTCCTCCCTCTGGTTTTCTTTCATTTGTTCCTTTTTCCTCCCTTAGTACCAGGCATGCTGTGCCAGGGACTTCAGATGACTCCTTCACTTTTAACCTTGTTTTGCCTCGTACCTGACTTCCTCCCTCGCTCAGTCATTCTGTCAGTCTGTCTGTCCTCTTGGTTTGTTTTTTCTTTCCACTTCCAACCCTTTCGGTTTGTTTTTGTCTAATCTCTGCGGCATTCTAGTCTTTCACCCACTGACTTCTGTCCTCCCCCTCCTCCTGTTAATAATCAGTGCTATATTAATTTGATTTGACAATGTTCCTGACCTGTTAACTGGAATTTGATTACCATGGGCTTGGCTTGTAGGAAATGTTTTGTTTAATGATAAGGGCCAATGTATCAGAAAAATTAAAATGCACTTTTTCATTTCAAGAAAACTTCCTGTGAACTGCTCTCTCTGTAGAGAGAAAAAAGGTGTGGTTACTGAGACTGAGAATGTAAACTGAAAATGGTCATAAGGCCCCATGCTGATGTCCAGAAAAGAGACGTTCGTTTGTATAATATTCTCCAGTTCTTGACCAGCTTATCAATCAGAAAACCAAGTACAATTTATACTGCTGATTATGCACCGCTTGAGTTCTCTTTCTCAGTGACCTGGACACTATCTTCAGTAAGTGGAATTAGACTGGTAGGAAGCTCAGCTAAGGACTCGGGTTCACCATTCAGTCAGCCAATCTTGTTAAGAACCTGACCTACCGTATAATCAAGTCTGCCCCCCAAAACTGATTTGCCAATAGAAAGACTCCCATGCATAAGAGACTGGTTGCATTGGGGGTGCAATAGTACCTTTAGTTCACAGTTCTAAGCATCACACTTCCTTAGTATAATGTATATTAGCTAACTAGCCATGCTAGTCAATGCAGAAATAGATCACCTGTTCCAAATCACACATTGTTTGTGCTATTAGTTCCTTTATACAAATAGATGAGGTCTCTAAGTACAACTGGTGAAGTAATAATAATTGTCCTCCAAAGAACAAATCTTCACCTTGGACCAGGACTGTCCTACCCATCATGTTGGGCTTTCTCGGATACAGTGCTGTGCTACTCCATATCATGTAGCTTCTGTTCACATTTTACTGTGAAATCATAGGGATCCTTCCCTAATTTTATTGCTAACTACAAGCCAAGCTCATGTTTGCAAATGTCTTTGAGTTTATTTCATTAAGTTATAAATCATTCTTTGTAAAGACCACTGGAATATACAATAGCTGGGAAATCAAAAGAGACTGGGGTGGAGAGAGAAAGGAAGAGAGGAGGGTCCCGGCGCCAAACCCAGCTTCTTTTATTGGCAATAATTCCTGTTGTCTTTGCAAGAGATTTTTAAAAAATAAAAAGTACAGTTTTAACCAAATAGTTATTTTATAATCAATGTCTATGATTTGCTAGTTTAATACATCTGTATCTATAGCTTATAATTAAAGTAATGTTAAAGCATACTACTTGTTATTGTAAATGGCCCCATCTGGCTTTGCCGTTTATGTTCCAAATGTGGTGCAGAGTATGCTGTACCTTAAGTACATCTGCAAAAGTAATGAATTGTCACATATTCATTTTCTTGTGACTGTGGACAGTGCCATAACGCATGCCAACTGTTCAATTGTAAGTCCTGGCAGGTGTTAAGGGGCCTTTGGTGACATGTGCTCTCGCCCCTTTCCAGAAGCGGAGGAGCTCTACCAGAAGAGAGTGCTGACCATCACCGGCATCTGCATCGCCCTGCTAGTGGTCGGCATCATGTGTGTGGTGGCCTACTGCAAAACCAAGTAAACCTCCCTCCTCCGCGCCTCTCCTCCCGAGCCCAGAGCAGCTGGCCGGGGCTTTCCGGAAACCTGCCTCCGCAGCCCAGTCTTGAGAAACAGGGCGGCGCGGGGCCCCAAGGGGACTTTTCCCCTTCGTTTGTCTTCTGAATATTCCAAATTGATCATCTTTCCTAATTGCAGTTAGAAAGCACTGCCTATTTGTGCGAAAATGTTGAGAAGACTCCTGATGAGTGATCATAGTCCCATGACCAGAGGGGCGGGTTGTGTGGGGGCCCACAAGTGTGCGTGTGCATGGGGTGCGTGCACCTCCACATCCTGAGAGGGGGTGGTCGGGGGCAGAAGTGCGCTTGTCGAACACTGCCGAGGACACGTCCAATTTGCACTAATGGTTAGAAGATAAAGGAAATGCTTGGTGGTGTTTGAAATGCTGTTTTCTGATCGTTACACTGATTATTTTTTAATTCCATCTAATTACGTTTCCAGTTCAGATGCTTTTGAGTGTGAGATGTACAAAAGGAACCTCATGGGAGGAGAATCAAGCAAAACTTGCTTTGAAAGAACAAAAGGGAAAACATTAAAACAGATCTGTGCTCACTATTTTTGATCCTTTAAACCGGGTCTCGATGAACAAATAGAATCAGAATCACTTTGTGACATGAACTCCCTCCACTTTCTCTCTGACGTATCACCTCCACCTCAAGTCTAAAACAGTGTCAACGGTTTTGTTTTGTTGCTTCGTCACATAAATTCTCTTGCCAAAACTAGTCACGGGGATATTGTTCTGATCTGAATGTTGTGTTGAGGAACATGCAACCATTTAATGAGGAGCCATTAAATCAAGGGCATGAATGGTGCTTTCTCAATACCCCGAGACCCAGTGCCAGAATCGAGTAAGTGACAGAGATAAGCCTTCATGGAGGCAACCTTATGAGTCATTTTAGATATCTTAACATGTATTACTCAGTTATACAAAAAAGTGTTACTAGAGTAGAATCGTGTTACAATTGTGCCCAAATCTACAGGCAAAAACATGCACATATCTTCACACACGTGCAGTACCACACACACACACACACACACACACACACACACACACACACACACACCGTGTAGAATGCACAGATTTGAAACGAACCGTATTTTCTTAAGGCAAACCGGCAAAATTGTCCATGAAATCAGCTTTATTAATCGCACAGTACGAATCGTCGCCCAGGACAAATGACCATCTGTAAGCCGGAGGCACAGATGGGTGGTTAGGCAGCGGGGGTTTCAGCCAGATACCACCGGAGTCGTCTGTCTGCGCCGCCGTCTGGCTCCCAGGCCAGTTGCGTTTCGCGAGGAGCCCAGGCGTCGTCCTGCGCCCCGGCGGGCAGAGGTGCCCGGCTGCGGGGCAGAGGTGCCCGGCTGCCGGGCGGACCCTGGGACGAAGGGCAGCCCCTCACCACCAACCCCGGCCGAGTTCTGTGTTGCTGAGATAAGACTGGACTGAAATCACAAATGTAAACAACAGAAAAAGTAAACACTCCCTTTCTCCCCTCCAGGAAACAGCGGAAAAAGCTTCACGACCGGCTCCGGCAGAGCCTTCGGTCGGAGCGGAACAACATGGTGAACATCGCGAACGGGCCGCACCACCCCAACCCGCCCCCCGAGAACGTGCAGCTGGTGAACGTACGTGGCCTCTGCGGGGCGGGGGGCGCGCGGCACCCTCCCTGCCGGCCCCTTGCCTTATTCTGCAAAGCTCTCAGGCATTTAGCTGCTGCCAGTAACCCCCCGGGCTTCCAGGAACCCGGGGTTTTGCCAGGAGAAAAGAATGGGAACATTTTTTAAAGTGGATTTGGTGACGGAAAGACCAGCACGTTTCCTCTTCCGAAGGGCTCATTAAGGGCTTGGAATCAGAACCCTGGGTTGGTTCTGCAGGGGCCGTAGCTGAAAGAGAAGAAAACCGCAAAGGAGACTTAGGAAATGACGGGTACAAGCATCAGAAGGAAATGTTTTATTTTTGTAATTTGGAAATGAAAGCTACTCCAGCCTATAAGTGATTAGTGCTGATAACTGAGCTAAGGGCTTTGGAGTGATGTGTATGAGAGGCAGGCCACAGGGCCGAGAGATTTGCGGATTCTGATTTACGAAGGAAGAAATTAGGGCATGAAAAGGTCAAGTGACTTATCCAACTTGCTTCTCGGCAAAACGGGAAGAACATCATGCTTTCTTCTTATTCCCTGACTCTTTCTATGTGATGCCACACCCTCCAGATGGAATCTCCCCTTAACTGTTCGAGTGTTTTGTTTAAAAGTTACTAAACACTCAGCTTCTAAATATAACCAAGTCGTGGAATATTAGATTCTGGAGCATCTTCAGATATCATTTTCCAAACCTCCCTTTTGACAGATAAGGGCTAGAGCTGGGCTCAGTTTTCCAGGCTTGCAAAGTAGTATTCTTGTTTTCTTCATTTCTCTCTGATGTCTGGCTCTTTATAAGCAAAGCTTGAAGATTACCATTTCTACCCTATAGAAGGAGGTATGTTTTGTGTAGAGCAGACATATGGACCCAGGTTCAGAGCTGGTGGTTACTAAACCACCAGAAAGTCTTGCAGCAGAGACTTTCAGGAGCCTGTTCGAGTAAGGTGCTAACGTTACCAGACTTTGCCGCTTTCCTCCCCCGAGCAGTGTTCATCAGAATGTTCTGCATGGTTGATACATGCGCTCACTACAGACACACCTAGAAGCTGTCACTACAAAGGTTACAAGAGATGGGAAGCAGAATGACGGCCTAGATTCTAATCATGGCTCAAGCACAGTCTGACTTTAGGTTTCAACCTTTCGAAACCCTATTTGTTCATTATGAGCACAGGCCTCAAAAGAATACCTATTTCGGAAAGTTCTTAGCATTAAATAAGAGAAGCTATGTGAAACATATAGTTGTTAAATATTCTTTTCCTTAGATGCCCTGAGCTGACATTGCCTTCCAGGAACAACAGTGACGGTGCACAGACTGGAAGTAGCTCATTATGTATGACACCGCCACCTTTCCCTTAGAGCGAGCTAGCCGCACGTCCTGGGGAGCCCCGTGGAACAACCTTTTCTCTAAGAGAACCAGCTAGAATGTCAAGCACTATCAAGTTGAATTTGGGGGCGTTTCCATGAATATATCAGGTTCTTCTCGTGCCCACAGCCCATCAGAACACAAAGTGCCCTGTTTCATCTAGAGTATGCTTTTCCTCCCTCATCCTCCCATCGAACTTACTTTGGTGTAAATAGGAATAGCATTTAAAAACTACCTCAGAATGTGCCTCTCTCACCGAGAGAAGGTGCAGTAGTTATTGTGCTTTGGTGATGAAAATGAAGGCGAATGTAATTGCGCTGCATCTGGATCCTCCACGTATTAGGTGCTTTCTCAGGATGTGTGACCTTGACAACTGCTATTAATCCTTCAGCTCTCTTGTTAGTCTTACTGCTGGCAACTTAAAATGTTCAGTGGTGTCATTTGGGCAACATGGGCACTTGGAAATTGTAAGACAGAGGTAGATCCAAAATACGGAGACATTAAACAATTTTTTTCTTCACTCGTAACAACCATGGCAAAAAAATGAATACCGGGCAAGATTTGTACTGAATGTGTCATGCTATCAACTAGAAACAAAGTAGAAAAAAAATAGGTCTGTTTCCAATAATATGTAGTTATGATTGTAGCACCAACATTGAGGGCACCTCCAAAGAGTAATTTATTAACTTTATTCATCTAACCTAAAGGCCACAATAGCCAGGATAGGATTTGCTATCTGGCCATTGGAGAAATGAAATTTTTTATAAAGCATGTGTACTAGAATGGATTTTTGTGTGTGTGACAATGTTAATGTTTTAATTTCCATGAGTCTTCAAGTTGTGTCTCTTTGTTTATCCAGCAATACGTATCTAAAAATGTCATCTCTAGTGAGCATATTGTTGAGAGAGAAGTGGAGACATCTTTTTCCACCAGTCACTATACCTCGACAACTCATCATTCCACCACTGTCACCCAGACCCCGAGTCACAGGTATGAGAGAAACCAATTGCATGGCATTTCTCCGAGAATGAATTGTGCATGTTTCTTCGTGCTGTCATTGTCTAAAAAAGGGACAGGATACACATATGGGACAGTGAAGTACAGTTAAATATATGGTTTGGGACAAAAACAGACTTTGGACATCAGCCGGCTCTGCCATTTCATTGCTGTTTAAATTTGAGCCTTAATTGTTTTTGTCATCAAACAAGGGAAAATTATACCTACTTCAAGGATTGTTGTTCCTCAATTGAGAGATTGTCTTAGATTTGCCCCATCACTCACTGAACTGCCACACTGGGAAAAGTCTGTCTTAGATGCTACATGTAATACTTAGAAGCTGACTTTTTCCAATGAGTGAATTGCCCTGGGAAATGCACATGAGAAATGGATTAAATAGGTAAACCCTAAGTTTGCAAATGCCCTGGGGACGAATATCTGGTTGCATGCTACCAAAGGCAGCACTAGACTTCCAGATGTAGCACATTGAACAAGTTTCCCTAACCTAAGCTACTCAAAATCAGGATGAATATAAGAATAGTTAGTATGTAGTGACATTTGATAAATGTGTTGAATGAGGGAACAAGTGAATAACCTGTATCCTTATAAAACCAATCTAAATCAAGATCCTTCCTATAGCAAGTCTCTTTATAACAATTCTACTCCGAGACAAGCAATGTCGCCGTGAACTACTGCTGCAGCAATCATTTGAAATATTTGTCAGGTCATTCTCTTTCATTTCCAGTTTTGCATATGACTTTTAAAAATACCTCTTTGCCTTTCACATTTCCCCTCTAGCTGGAGCAATGGACATACCGAAAGCATCATTTCAGAAAGCCACTCTGTAATCATGATGTCATCAGTAGAAAACAGTAGGCACAGCAGCCCAGCTGGGGGCCCAAGAGGACGTCTTAATGGCATGGGAGGCCCTCGTGAATGTAACAGCTTCCTCAGGCATGCCAGAGAAACCCCTGACTCCTACCGAGACTCTCCTCATAGTGAAAGGTAAAACCGAAGGGCAAAGCTACTGCAGAGGAGAAAGAACCCCAGTAAGAGAACCCCCTGAGCACCAGCGGTCTCACCTAAGGAAGTCTACTCTAATGAGAATAAGGGGCGGCAGTGGCCTGTCCTGGCAGTGCTCCTAGTTGATGAAGTCATCTTTTTGTTTGACTGAACTCATTGCTTCCGAGCTGCTCACGTCGTCCCAGTGGCTGACAGGCAACAGACTTAACAGGCTGGAATGATCTGGTGCAGAAGGTGCAGCCAACTTGGAGTTCCTAGCTCTGACCTGAGGCTCAGGCCCACTCGGGATCTGTCTCCTCAGTTGTCACTTTAGAGAGATGGCACCGGTGATTGATAAGGACCCTTCTCTAATTCTAATTTGCCAATTATCCAAAACGCTTGTCGAATTGACCTCGTGTTCTCACGTGCTAATTCTTCTTACCTTCCAGCCTCAGTTAAATCAGATCAAGGGCTGTGTCATTGCTGACTGTCATGGGGCACACCTGCTTGTGTTCCACCCTAGAGTACCCCTTTCCTGCAATTCCACGAAGGGGTGAATAAATACATCTTTTATATGCTGCGTCTGACAGTCTTCACGGGTGGTTTCCAAAGCAGATCTTGCCTCTGATAGGGCCCTTTGTTTTGGCTTTTTTTTTCCTGGGGATATTGGATGGCGTTGGAGAATTATAGCAGAGGTAAAATTAAAAACAGAGGAAAGCAAACTGAAAGAAATGCTTAACAGGAATACTGAATTTGTAGATTCTGTTTAACCATTTCCTCCTAAGCCGGGAGTTACACCTACTCAGCACTTCTGGCCTGGCAGTGAGTGGTCACTTGTGTTTGCCAGTCCAGTGGGGTCGTCTGTGTGTTTACTGTGTCATCTCAGTCTGATCTTGGACCACCTGTTCAAACTTTACATAATGTCAAATCCATGCTTATTTGGTGTTTACATGGGTGGAAATAATTTTTATAGACTTTTTCCACTCATGGACTCGGAAGTACTTAAAACAAAAGGTGACCAGTTCTGGGCTTTCAAGCCACAGAGAACCTGCTGATCACTTCTTGAAGGGCCTTTCTATGAAATAACCCAAAATGGTATTTCAGAGATTTATGGAATTAAAGGTTGCTCTATTCATGTGTGAAAAAGTAGATATTGTCCAAAGCTGGTTTAAAATATTAGTCTTGGATATATATAAGTACTTATTTATGTATTTAAAAAGTCTATCTGTCCTATTTAAGTCGTTTTTGAAACCCGAGAAAGAGGTTAGGAATCCATGTGTTATCACTACATGTAACACTTATCTTTAAAGGATGCATTTCCCTACTGTGGTGGGCTTCCTTGAATACCTCAGACACCCTCTAGGACTGCAAAGCACACCTGAAACTAGAGATCATGAAGAGAAAAGACAAATCACTTGTACATGTTTGTTGAATTTGGATTAACATTTCTCAGAGAGCTTAATTTAAGTTCCCCAAAGCAAAAAGTCTGAAGACCAGGCCCCAGATATTTCTCTCTGTAGACACTTCCCCATGTTAGACACAGCTAGATCTCACGTGCACGTAACTCTGAGTCGTGGCTGAAAAGCAGGAGCGCTGATTGGTTCCTGTTAGCAAATGTTCAGACGATGGTGCCCTGTGTCATCACAGGTCATGTCCCGGTAGACTCCCAGCGTGCCAATGTGAAGAACAGTCATTTAGTGCTGTGCACTGGTAACATGTGTATCAAAGGCTGAGAAATATGACTCTGAATGAGCCACATCTTCTTCTCCAGTGTCAAATCAGGTCTTCTTCTAGGGGGAAAAAGCATAACATGGTAAAAACAGTGCACTCAATGTCTTGACAAGCAGGTTTACTGAGCATTATCAGACATGACATGACACAAGGTAACATGGTACAGCCAACCCTGAGCAGTCACAAAGAGAGGCCAAAGACTGATGCAGCTGTATGTTCGGGAAGAAAGGTAGACCAGAGATGGAACATGCTACGGCGCCAGCGTTAAGGTTCTCTCAGGCTTACCTTTGGATGTCTTGGTCACTGGGATGCATAGTTGCAAACTGAATGTTAAGAAGTAGCATTTCATGGAAAAATTTAAAGCACACAAATGTGTTCCACTGTTATCAGGAATAAATCTAAGTCACTATGCTCTTTTTTTTTCATAAGACATAACCTTATAGCTGAGCTAAGGAGAAACAAGGCACACAGATCCAAATGCATGCAGATCCAGCTCTCAGCAACTCATCTTAGATCTTCTTCCATTCCCCATTTGGGCTTCATTCTCTAAGACCCCTTGGCCTTTAGGAAGGTATAGTATTTCAGCAATACTTCTTTCCCTTACAAATCCCCGAGCCTCGGTCCTCATAAACTAACAGGTTTCCAGGACCTAGTGCCCTCTTGTCTTGACTCATGCTTTTATTTAAAATCACGATGGGATTGGAAACCTAAAAGCTGTGACGAGCTAGGCCACGTAGCTGATCTGTGCATGCACTCCTCTAAGGAAACTCTTGGCTACATAATGTTAGATTCCAAGGGTGCCGAATGTCCTAGTGTAAAAATCAAGAAATATACAATGCGTAGAAGTTCTTTGTTCTCTGATTATATAGTACCTTGAACTCTGTCCCCTCACCCCCCCTACTCTGTGCCTCTTATTCCACCACACTTATGCGGGGTATTCTGTGCTCACACAGGTATGTGTCAGCCATGACCACCCCGGCTCGTATGTCACCTGTAGATTTCCACACGCCAAGCTCCCCCAAATCGCCCCCTTCGGAAATGTCTCCACCCGTGTCCAGCACCACGGCGTCCCTGCCCTCCATGGCAGTCAGCCCCTTCGTGGAAGAGGAGCGACCCCTGCTGCTGGTGACGCCGCCCCGGCTGCGGGAGGAGTACGACCGCCACCCTCAGCAGTTCGACGCCTTCCACCACAACCCCGCGCACGAGAGCCGCAGCCTGCCCCCCAGCCCCTTGAGGATAGTGGAGGACGAGGAGTATGAAACCACCCAGGAGTACGAGCCAGCCCAAGAGCCTGTTAAGAAACTCACCAACAGCCGACGGGCCAAAAGAACCAAGCCCAATGGCCACATTGCCAGCAGGTTGGAAATGGACAGCAACACAAGCGCTGAGAGCAGTAACTCAGAGAGCGAAACAGAGGATGAGCGAGTAGGCGAGGCCACACCTTTCCTGGGCGCACAGAACCCCCTGGCGGCCGGCCTGGAGGCAGCGCCCGCCTTCCGCCTGGCCGAGGCCAGGACTAACCCCGCGGGCCGCTTCTCTGCGCAGGAGGATTTGCAGGCCAGGCTGTCTAGTGTAATCGCTAACCAAGACCCTATCGCTGTATAAAACCTAAATAAACACATAGATACACCTGTAAAACTTTATTTTATATAATAAAGTATTCCACCTTAAATTAAACAATTTATTTTATTTTAGCAGTTCTGCAAATAGAAAACAGGAAAAAAAAAACTTTTATAAATTAAATATATGTATGTAAAAATGTGTTATGTGCCATACGCAGCGATTTTTTACAGTATTTCCAAACGAGAACGATATCAATGGTGCCTTTCTGTTCTGTTCTGTCGAGAGCGAGTTTTGTACCGTTACCGTGATTGCTTTTCCACAGTATTTCAGCAGAACCTCCCACGTATTCCGTTTTTGCTGGCTTCTTGTGCATTGCATTATGATGTTGACTGGACGTATGATTTGCAAGACTTGCAACTGTTCCTCTGTTTGCTTACGGTAGCACCCCATCAGTACATCTTGTAATGGCACATCCCCCCAAACACTCTTCTCTGTCGTACGGAGTTTTCTTTTGCTTTCAGTGTATGAAATGAGTCATGTCTACTCTGCCAGCCAAAGGTTTGCTTCCCTGGGCTCTGAGATGATAGTAGATCCAACAGCATGCTACTATTGATTACGGCAGGACACTGCATGAAGTAACGTAACATATTAGGAAGAAAGTAATATTGTGATTTTTAAAAAAAAAAGACTATATTATTAATCAGAAGACAGCTTGCTCTCACTCAAAGGAGCTACCATTTACTTCATTTTGATTTTCCTTTCTTGACAAAAAAGCAACAGTTTGGGGGTAGCAGAGAAAATAAGGGGTTTGGCTTGCTATCAGAGTAAGTCCAACACCGTATAAGAGGACTCAAGGTCACTTTTTCTCGGGGGAAGGACACAGCCACACATGTAGTTAAAGATCAAACCGTGGCTGGAAAAGGTGCAGCCTCCCTGACCCGTAGTTTTCGCCGGTTTTGGAGCTGGCGATCGGTTGTGTCTTCTCGGCTCGGAACAGACATGCGATGGCACAAACGCCCCGGCTTGAACAGCACATTCGGCCCTTGTCTGAAATACTTCCAGAGTGCAATGTGCCTGCTGTACATAGTGGTGACTTGTCATCGTAGGGAAGTAGTGTCTAGGAGGAGTGACTGAGAGAAGACGCAGGGGGAGGGCCGCTCTGTGACATGGGCTGTAGGTTTAAACAGTTCTGTTGACCACTCCTTTCTCCTTATTTTCCCCTGGATTTTCAGTGTTGCCTTGATCAGGTCATAACTGTGCATGAATTTGTCAGGAACTGTGAGTAGGAAGAACCTTCCGCGAGGGACGCTCTACCAGGGAGTGTCCACTGTTGGAAAGATTGCACCTCTCCTTGCAGAATTGATCCCCCCCGTGTACTGACCTCTTGATTCAGTCTGTGTCACCCACGTCCCCCCTTTCTTACCTTTCACTTTACTGTCACAAAACAGGACTAAGATGGGTCTAAACATGTTCTCTTGTGATTATCAATCCAAGGGAGGCCTAGAGGCATTAACATTGAAGTGACTGCTAATTCGGGAAATTAAGAGATTTTTTTAAAAAAATTGCAGGCCCCGTTTCATGACCCGCCTGATTCCTGTCAAATCTGACTGGAGCTTTTCTTAGGTTCCCAGTAGATTCCTAGGAGCCATGCGACCAAATGGGACACAAGGTCTCAAGGAGGTCCGATACCAGGCATGAAGCAGTGAGCGTAGCTGCTCGTTTACAGATGCACTGAACCTATTTCCTCACCAATCTCTATGTTAAAGTCAAAGGGAAGAAGAACATGCAAATAGGTCTCAGAAGAAAAATGCAGGCTGGGCACGAGTCATGTGGTTAAGCTCCTGAGCGTCTCTACAATCCACAGAGGTGCCTGTCTGCAGCCCCTTGAAGTTCCTCTGGGTGTTGGGTATGCCAAGCCGCCCTGCACTGTTCACGTGCCACGTCTCTGTGCCCAGCAATGCCCTCCCTCACTCTTTGATCCACACAGAGGGGCCCTGTCGGGCTGCACAGTTGCACCGATTTCTCAGGTCTGGAGAAATGAGTAAGCTCACAGCAGGAGGAGGAAGACAGTCAACCCAAAGAGGTTCTATGAACTATTCTAACATTGCCTTTGAGTTGTTCTTAGATTATTTCAATACAAAATTCCTATCATGAATTAAAATTCTAAAATATTTGTTTCAAAGTCTACAGGCTTTGGGGTGTACAAATGTCTCATTTTGAAGAATTTTAGGAATAAATAAGATGTGTCGAGAGCAATGAACTACATATATTTTCACCAACATGAAAATTGCTGTAAATTTTCAGATCGTAAAATATAGAAAAATATAGGATAAGAGGAAATTGTATTTCCAACTAGATTCTGGTCACTCACAGAGGTGGCATTAGTCGGGGCAGCATTACCGTCTGCAGAACAAGACCTTCCTTTGATCAGAAAGGCCAGCTGACTCCTCAGGGCGACCTCCTGCGGCCACCAGATTTGTATTCACAGAGACATCTCTATGATGTTTATTGCCACATGGCCCTCGACCAACCCTGTTTATACACACTCAGGCAGTGCTGTGGCAATCCAAAGGAGCATGGACCTGTGTTCCCAGCAGACGAAAACCCACTGTGGGATTTGGGGTAGAGGAAATTTCCCAGAAGTTCCACAGCAACTTGTTCCCTGGGTCTGAATCAAAGCCTGTGGACAGGTACTCAGTGGAACATAGTATATGCAAAACTCCCTCTTCTCACTCGAGATTCCTTTTCTCTCCTACCCTCCCTTCTTGCCTGGTATGACTTTTTTCAACAGCACTTGGACAGCCTCAAGCTTTCTACCCACTAACACTCTACCTGGATGTATGTGAATGTGTTTCAAACACCAACATGTTATCTCTTCCTTGTTTAAGTGTGACTCTGTTGGTATAGGCGGAGTTTATCCAGGATAACTTGTTCAGTAATGATTCCTTTTTTTTTTTTTTTTAATCTTTTTGGCCTGGGGTTGAAAGGTGCATGGCTCACATTGGTGAAAATAAGGAAGGCCTGGTTTTATCATTTAGCACTGGCTGCGTTCCATCAGCCACAGAGGTGAGATCTCAACCTACAAAGACCCGCGAGACACTGCGTAGAAATGCAGACAAAAGGAAAAGGCCACATATCACAAGTTCCATTCTATATTCTTTTGTAAATACACATTGTACATTACTTGGATGTTTTCCTAAACCATTTACTGTCTTTATGAGTTAATGTCAGATTTTTACTCTCTCAACTTACTGTGTAACATTGTAAATAACATAATGTCCTTTATTATTTATATTTAAGCATCTAACATAGAGTTGTTTTCATATAAGTTTAAGATAAATGTCAAAAATATATGTTTTGTTTTTTTTCTTTGCTTTAAAATTATGTATCTTTTCCTTTTCCTTTTTTTTTTTTTAAAGAATAATTTATTGTTCGGGAGAAAGAATGTATATGTAATTGAAACTATTTGAAGAATGCACATTTGGAGGCCGTGGGGTACTGATAAACTAAAGAATTTATTATCCAAAATACTAAGCAATAAGTAATTGTGATTTATTTAAAGTTCTGTTCATTTTCCATGAACGACATACTGCAATAAAAATGCTTCTCTGTGGAGACCTGGGAGTGTCGCTCAGCAGACTCCCGGCTCAGTCCGGGAGACCAGCACCTCGTGTGTCCCTGCAGCGGGCGTACTGACATCCGGTTGTTCAGTGGACCCCACGATCGCCTTGTCTGCCTGTTGCTTCTGCTTCACTGTCTGTTCTTGAGTCATCTTCTGCCTGTTGTTTCTGCTCGCCACTGTCTTCCTTGTTGAAGGGGCCACGTCCAAGCAATAGGATGTCCCCCCTAAAAATACCATATGAGAGAGGACATTCTAGGGCACGAAGGCCCGGGTCTTGGTTGTTAACATGTTCCATAGTGATAGCAAGAAACTTCTTCAGACTAATGGAAATGTCAACATGGCAACCTCATGCAATCATGAAAGGAAAACTCGTCATCATGATTCAAATAGTCTGGTGGCCACCGTGGCCTTGAAGCAGCCAGTCAGGACCCAGCCATGCTAAGCTTTCCAATTGCTTCTGTCCATTCATTTTCCATCAGGCTCTTAATGTATCGATCCATGGTTTTAAGAAGAGATGAGGCTAAATTGGCTCATTCCTCTCGTTCTATCAATAAGTTAAACTCAGTGTCCATCTTACTGCTCAGGGAGGGGGGCCTATGCATGAGAAATGTCCCACATCCTAAGACTTAGTCATAGAAATGAGGGTATTACTTTTGTTACTGAAATTAGCCTAAACAAAAGCCATATTTCAACAAATAGATATTTGCATGGGTGGTAGTTTTTATATATTTCAAGCATTTAACTCCCTTTCCCAAATAGCATAAGAGCTTCTGAAGTATATGGAGGAGAAGTCAGTGATCCTTTGGGGTACACAGTGGTCCCTTTGGAAGTTTGAGGGTACTTTGAGGCTTCCACATCACTTCCATATGTGCAATGACTTCTGTTACCCACTGACAGCTCCACTGTGTCCTCTCCAAAGAGTCAAAGAGAAACCTTTGTGCTAGTTTTACTATGTATATTACTAAGTTTTCAAAACTATTCAGAAACCTTATATTTGTGTCAACTGTGACTTACACACACACACACACACACACACTAACCTGAAGCCACCACCTGTTTTCACTTATTCAGTTCAGAAAATCAAGGATTGCACAGAAATTTAAAAGTTAATGATGGTTTTCCTACCTCTTCGAGTTTAATGGAGGCTTTGCCTGTCTCCCTAACTGAAAACCACAAGCAGCTGTCTTAGCAACTGCAGTTAGAACTGGGTCCATACGTGTGAAGTAGATGCATGTGTGGGGGAGGGGGCATGGCAAGAGAGAAGATGCACAGGTACCAAATTAAATATCTGGGTAATTATTACTAATTCTCCGTTCACTTCAACCATGTAGACTCTTGAATGTCAAACACAGACCAGCTCTTCGCACTAGCAAACAATCTGTCTTTCCAATGTAGTGTCTTCCCGACATCATTAGCTCACTTTGCTGTCTGTCCTGGTGATGAATGACAGAAGGACTTGATGTCAAGGATTTGGGGTTAAGTGAGGCAATTCTGAAACCTAGATTTAGGATGCTGGAAGGAAAGGCCATTGTTTGGTCTCACGTGACTCACTCTGCACCCCACCTCTGGCTTGCCCTTTCTGAAATGGATAGCATAACGTAAATGTATGGAAACCGCTACTCCAAAAGATTAATTGGGTAGGAAATAGAAATGCTTTAAGTTTGTGAAAGATAGAACCGTCCTGTTGCTACCAGAAGCAGCCATATTCCTAACCTTTCACATAAAGTGCTTAGGCCCAATCCTGCATGTGCCTTTGGGCTCCTGTTGACATCCTGAGACTGCATTGTTGGATCTCTCTGGTGAGCTGTTGAACTTCACTGAGCTCCAAGATACCGTCCATCGGGGGAATAGGAAAGGACTGTGTTACCTGGAGAAAAACTATCACGATCTACCCGATGCTCTGAAGAACAGAGTAGGAGAAGGCTGCCAATAATTCCTAAAGACGAACCAAGTTGGGTAGTCGTTCTACCCAGGGTCTTTTTCTAAGCCTTCCTCTCGAAAGGGACTTATTGAGACAGAATGTGATGGAGGCAGCGACATCCTTTCCCAGCCCACAGCATGCTGAAGAGGCTAGAGCATCATTTGCAGATGTAAACATCTTAATATGTACGCATAGGTTTGCTCATGTGCAGAGAAATAGCCTGTTAAATATAAATGACATTTTATAACGCTTTATGGCTTAAAACATCCTTTATTTTATTTATTTTTTTGCTTGTTTTTTTACCTATGGGATATTGAGATGATAAAAGTTGGGGAAAAGTTCAGCTTGGGACGTTAAAAATCTTTGCCGAAACTACATGATAGTGAGTTGCGGACATAATACTAACACCCAGGTTTTCTGACCACAACTTATATTTCTACTGACCGTACTCCTCCCATCCCCCTGGCCCAAGCACCGACAAGTCTTCTGTGTTCGGCCTTTCGTTACACGGACAGTACCAGCAACAACCAAAACCGAGTTTCTATTGGACAGACAGAGTGCCCCTCTGCCTTGGTTTAGAGTTACCCTAGAACCCGATTTGCTTGGCCCTCTGTGCTTTTCCCTAAGCACAGCTTCCCGAGGAAATGAAGTGCAGCCGTGAGAATGGACTCACCACTTCTATACATAGGTGGCATCCTGCCGTGAGCAGTACCAGCTCTCGGTCAGAGCACTGTCCCCAGCACTGAGCAACTCTGCGAGTTTGCACACTTTCCTTCTCCAAGCTTATTTCTTGAGCTCCAACATGGCAATTCAACGCACTTCACAAGGCTGTGGTGTGGTGAGGATACATTTGAGCACACGTAAAGAAGCCAGAAAATGCCCACCCCATAGCAATTGTCAAATACTTCCTTCCATTCCTTTTCCCCTTCCAGGCTCTTAAGTTTGGGGACCGAAGCTTCTCTGTCAAATGACACACTGTACACTGCACACACTGACCAAAACGAATCAAACAAACATATTTTATCATTTCTCCAATGTAGTAAGCAAATATTTGCAACAAGTAAATTGCTTTTTAATGACAATGATACGTTGTGCAGCATAATCACTAAACAGCATTAAAGTTGCAGCTCAAATAACTTTGAATATTTTATTAGTTTGCTTCTTATGTCACCACATTGTTTTACAGGAACTCTCTAACTTTTAGTGTCTTATTCTACTAATGTTTCATTCTCATTTCACAGAAATGTACTGAAATGTAACTCTTTGTAGAGTTTTCATAATCCCACCTTCAAACTTCATGGCAAATATCTAGTAAAACAAACAAACAAAAAGATCCTACATTGATAGGACGCCTATGCACACCATTTGCCTTAGTTTGCACCCAGGCTGCTCAGACATACTCCATTTTCTTAGAAAACTGTAATTCAAAGGCCCAGGCGAAGGTCTGCAGAGCAACAGCGTTAGAGGAGCCAGGTCTCAGAGTAACTCCTAAGTGACAGGAATCACACTGCTTATAGTCGTTTCTCAGCTACTCCCATTACCCGACCGAAAAGTCTGAAGGTCCTACTCAGTCTTCATTCTATGCACAAAACAGGATCCTTATCCTGGGGGCGAATCAATAATGTGTAGATTTAAACGTTTTGGACTCAGTCCTAAAGCTTCATCCTATATTAAGGGTAGCGGGTGACTTGGCTTCATGATCCCATCCCCAGGCTTGTGGTACAGACACTGTTCATAGTAAGAGGGTCTCAAAAAATTGTCCACAGTATCCTTCATTTATGTAAAAATGTATTTTATTGAAATATGGTTGTCTTTGTGTGTGTGTGTTTTTTAATAAGGAGGCTTTCAAAAATAATTATCTAGATGTAAACTTTATGTTTCTTAATTGAGAACTATTATCATGAGCTGAGCTAACACTTGTCCTCTGTTCTTGACGTTGGTTAGATGATTCCTTCTCGGCTGAGCCTGAGCCGTTGTCCTGAGTGTGATGCTTACAGAGGCCACTGGTGAGGGTAGTTTTCTGGAGACTTCTAGTCTCTCACAGTTGAGCCTAACACGAACGTTGCATCTTCATCATTGGTATGTACTTTAGTAATCAATAAGGTAATGAAACAGATCATTGCCTCTTGGACCCTAGAGTCTCAGCATGAACAATGAGGAAGACAGGAAAGGCCACGTTGAGGACCCTGTTCCGAGCTCCTCACTGGCAGCAGCCAGGCTCCTTCCCATTTGAGATGATTCTGCCCTCACCCAGAAATCTCCCCACAAAGATCTCAGCCCCCCGTTAGTTTTTTCCCACGAAGACCTGTTAGTCACTCCTTAGTTTACAGCCTTTCTTTGACCCCTTTGATTTCAAAATACATGAAGCGATAGAGCCATGTAACGTCACACTCTGAGCAGAAATTCAGACGGAAATCACGCGGTTTGGGGTTGAAGGTAGTTTTATGAAACCAGAAGTCTTTGACTTGTGGTCCCTTCAGAAAACGTGAAGGCAGGTGGCGCGGCTCTGCATCGTGGCCATCGTTTGCTCGACTGACCCCTTCCCTTTCACAACGCGAAGATGTCACTCCCCCACACGCTTCCAGTTCTGCTCTGTTTGCTTGAAGAAGTTAGTTCTCCAGCCTGGAGTGTGAGGGAGGGACCTTGGACCCTTCCTTTTAAGCTGTGAACACCAAGCTGTTGAGATTTAGGGCTCTGTTTAGGGTTAAAATCATGTCAATTATCAAGCAAAGGAGCAAATAAGGGAGAAGATCCCCCGCTCTGGTTAAGACAGCCTCGTGTCCATCACTGGCCCTGAGCAGTAGTCTAGGTTTCTCCCTGCACTGCTCACCAGTGACAATGGTGACGGCATCACAGAGATGTCACACAAAGCCATCCCCCCTCCAGAGCCCTCGGTGTCCTCTCTCTCTGGGCCCCCTTCGCCTCCTAGCTGGTCTGCTTGCTCAGCTCTTCTGGGACATCCTTCACATTCTGCTGGAAGATACTCTCTAACTTGCAAACCTTACTATGTCACTCTCCTGGTTACAAAACTTCCGTGCCTCCTCCTGAAGCTCAGGTCCTCAGCCTGACCTGGGATGCCCACAGGATGGCTCCCGCCAACCTGGTAGCCTGTCTCCCATGCTCACCCTTCCTTCCACTACCATTTCCTGTCTCCCTAAGACACCCACCAGTGTTTGCAAAGTCTGGTCACTGGCAGGCCAACTTCATGGTTATTACCATGTTCCTGTACCACCTGTATGACTTTTTGCATATTGTGTTGTTTTTCACTGACCTCATTTTTAACTACAATAAAGTCATTTCAAACGAAACTTCGTATCAGTGCTGTGAATGGAAAATTGAAATCAGTTGCCATAATAAAAATAAAGCTGTAAAATGTATATAAGAAAAATGGAACAATGTAAGTCCTACCAAGATCATGGTGACTGCTAACGTTCTGAGTCCACACGTGTTCTCTGACCAGAAGGGAGGCCAGCGAGTGTGAGAAATATTTTCAGGAAACACAGAAAGATTGGTGCATTGAGTCGACCAGGATTGAGAGGGGGTAACTTCTGCTGTTTTCAATATTATTTAATGCTAGATCTTAAAACCATATGGGTGCAATGTTCAGTTACCCACATACCTCAAGTGACCACACAGTGTTGTCACTTATTCCCGCCCTGCGCAGACCGTGCCATTGTACAGAAACTCCCTTCTCTACTTACCCTCCTGACAAACCTCTTTTACGCTTTCCCTGGGTACAGAGAGCGTCCTCGTTTGGGAATCCTTCATGAAATTTCTACCTTTTCTAGATGCTAAGCGCTCCTCCTTTGCCACCCCCTAGCATGCTCTATGTTCTTCTACACGGTACCTTCCATCTAGCTCACAGCTTCGGGGTCACCGAAGTCCCTCCCGCAGAGGGTCACGCACACGCTGAGGGCAGAGACACTGCTCCACGTGTGCACCCAGTGCCCAGCTCCGGGCCGGGAAGATGGCAGGTGCTGAATGTCTAGAGAAGAAATCACTGACAATTAGAGACTCAGGACAGTCACCGAAATATCTGCGAGGAATCTGGGTGACCACAGGCATTTCTAAAAGCCAAGGTCAAAGTCATCAAGACAAAATTAGCCTGTAAGTCATCGAGACAAAATTAGCAGCCAGTGGGAGTGGAAGGGGTTTGCTGATGGGAGTGAAACACACCAGAGGTCAGAGGCCAAGGAATGGAAGCCCCATGGTTTAGATTAGATTTCACAGTAAATACATGACTACCTCATGTCTCTTTTGCGTTTGGTTTTGACTTCCACTTTATGGCTTAAAATTAAATCTTCATATCTATTCTCCCTTCTTCCCTCCACTTCTTCCCAAGATCTTGGGAATAAAGCCTTTTAATTAGGTATTGTTCAACTAGGTCAGATTTATAAAGAAGTCTTCCACATCAACCATTGCATTCAAACCAACCTAAGTCCCTAATCCTTTGAAAGGTACAAAGAAAACCTTGCACATAACAAGCTTCCAAGAAACTGCATTTTTTTTTAATGCACCATTCGAGTAAAACATGAAATTAACATGCTACAGACATTGGTAGAATATATAATTTGTCATTCTAGATAGAATGGTAATTTGCAAGACTGAGTGGTCAGTGATATTGCTGGATGATTCTATTTCACAGGTTAGTATAATATAACTAGTTGCAAGGGAGAGGAAGAAAATATACTTTTGACCACACAAGACTTCGTTTCCCAATAGTTTACTTAATCTAGAAGTACAGTCTTCTTGGTTGATTAAAGAGTTCTGTCAGCCCTGGCCAGGGCACATGCTCAAGTTTCAGGCTGGAGGCAGCCAATGGATGCCACCCCCCTTTCTCAAATCAATAAAAATGAAGCTTTTGTTGTTGTTTAGCTTGGTGAGTCTAAGAATGACCCCAGATTTAGTTACCCAAAGATTAAAAGAATATAACCATGCAGTTATTTAAGCTTTGCTGGTTAAAGTACAAGCTCAGAAATATGGTTACTTGCTGGTCAGTGAAAATTTATGCAACTTTAAACTTCAGAGGAAAGGCAGTTGGATAGAAAATGCTTAGAGACTTTTAAAACAGTTCAGTGCAATGGGGTATCACTGGCATTTAGCTTATCACAGCCGCAACCCCTGCCAAACCGTGCTTGCCGCATTCAGAACTAATCTCTGCTGCCTCGTCCGTGATGCCCGCAGGGACCAGCACGGAGTACAGCATCGGGGCAGCAGCACAGCATCGCTCCTGACATTGTCAGCTCCCCCCGGCATACACCAGGTTGACGAGAAGATGCACCGGGTTGAAGCGTGAATATCTCAGGAGCTTGTGCGTGATTAAATTTATCCCAGCTCCAAGACGAGGTTACTGGTTTATTTTCCTTATAAAATCAAGGTCCAAGAGATTCAGAATAAGCCATTTAGAGGATTATAACTCTTTGCTTTGAATTCACATCTTAAGTATATAAATTTGGGGGGCTTTCCCACAATCTCCCAGCCAATAAAGTGAAGATTCGGGAAAAGCAACTGACAACTCTTTGGCTGGCATTTGGCCATGCCGCTACTTAGACTTAGAGCCCGAATTCACGTATCCACATTCCATTCTGAAAGTCGAGAAATATTGTGTCGCTTTCCCTAGACCCTGACTGCATTATGGTACAAGAATAATACGGTGTAAAGAACATGACTTCTGAACACAGTGGAGTCTAGGTTTGAGTCTTTTCCCCTATATGTGGGCGATTTGGGCAACTGAATATCCCTGAGCCTGGGATACATGATGTGGATTTGGTAAGAAGTATTATATGTGTAAGCTCTAGCCAGGTGCTTTGCCACACAGTAAGTGCTCAATAAATATTATATTTTTGCTGGTGGTGTACTTCCTGTGTAGGAAATCTAGCTTGTATGGCAGCGAGAAGGGGACAGAGAGTGATTCTAAGGTTCGCCACCCAGCCGGCTTTGGGTCTTCCCGACCTGCCTATGGAGAACCGCCCTGGGGAAGCTGGGGAGGGCGTGTGCCATCAGAAAGCTGGGTTCTGGGCTCTGCTGCTGGGATGGAGTTCCCTTTGGCTCACCCAGCTACCCCAAAACACAGGAAGGCAAACTTACTCAGAACTGCGTTAGCCCAGTAAAGCAGATGCTCCTTTTTCCCTGAGAAGAAAACCAGTTTACAAATTCAGAATTGGAAATGATAGTTTGCACTATCAATTAGCAGGAGCGCATTCGGATGTCCAGGTCACCGTGTGCAGTGCACTTCTCACGTGCTAGCGCCTGGCTTCACTCCCCTCTGGGTCTGTGGCTCAACTTCCCTGTGCACGTTGTAAACCGTCACAATGTGCATTTCAGGACTTCATCTCCTGGCACTGTGCTTCGGTCCCTGTTTTGAGGGAATTGATGCTTGGCAAAAGATTAAAGGTTTCACAGATTATGAAGGTCATGGCACAGTTTTCTCCTGCCTCATGGCTTAATTTAATTAGATCTCCTATAATAGCTCAGCAGCAAAATTGTTCTGCAGAATGGGCTCCAACTTGCCCACAGGCAACCTCAAGAGCAGAGCTAATAGGAGATGCTGGATGACTCATTAGCTGACAGAAAAGCAGGGAAATTTTTTTTTTTTTTTTTTTTCCAAACAGGATCAAGCAAGGTGACTAAGAAAGCTTCCCTGGGAATAGATGCTTCGACGCCTGGTAACTCTGCACCCACAAGGTTATTTTAAAAAATATGTTTACAATGAAGTAATGCACAAAACCACTGTCTGACCTTGAAATTATTCGGGACCTTGAAGACCCTGATGGAGGTAGCTATATCCAGCCATCTGCGACTTTGATCAACTGTGTCTGCCCCCAACAGAGCAGCCGGGACCTCAGTGAGCAGAAAGCTTCTCTAGGGCATGAGGCCCACGCAGACAAGTCAGGAGACCAACATGCTCTTTCTTATTCTGACAGATGCTGTTACCTCATGCTTTTACAAGATTTCAGATGTGCAGGAATTCTGATACTGATTATCCTTGTTGGGGACACTTGCTCCACAGATGTTGTTTTTCAAACATGGAGTAGACAGAGGCCCTGAAGTCACAGGATGTTGTGGCAGCTATGTCCAGGCTGGGTAGAAAGGCCTCCCTGTGGGGACAAAGCTTTTCTCTGGTTCCATTTCACTTGCTATCCTCAGAAGGAGAAGATGAAGAGATAACCGGTTGGGTGGGTGCCACGTGATGGAGATTTTCTTTTATAGTGAAAATGAGGAAAGCTTTAGACATGTGACAAATGACTTTCCAAGAGACTACATGTAGCCAGCCGTTCCACTTATGAACAGGCTTGCAAGCTAAGAACAGGGCCAGAGGTGGCCTAGGAGGCAAGCTCACTGCCGTGGTCAGTGGGTACAGCCCCATTCCCCGGCCAAGGCTGGAGAGAGAACTGCTCTGTCCCTGCCTAGATGTTTGGGAGTCTATCTCCGGTACTGTCCTGCAACCCCTTCTAGAACTGATCCTCGAAAAAGCGCATCCAAACGTTATCCGTGTACACAAAGCTCATTCTTCCATTGAACAGACACTTATTGAGAATAGGTAATATGTGTGGTCCCCGGGTAAGAGCTGAGGATGCACAGAAGATTAAATTACGTCTCAGGTGAACGCACCTAATTTTCCCGAAAGCGCGCAGGCTGGTTCTGGAGCCCACGCACAGACAGCTGCAAAGCGACTGCTGGAGGAGGCCGTGCTTCTGTGACAGGGAGGACTCGGGCTCTTCCATCATGTGGTCACTGCCAACTCTGCCACATGGGTGCTAGGTGAACTTTGGCACATTACTAAGCCTCCTGGAGCCAGTTTATTTACTTATGAGTTGAGTCTTCTTAAAAGGACGTCGTTGGGGTAACTAATGTATATGTATAAGAGCGTCCAAATCCTCCTCTGGCACAGAGCAGCGGCTCAGAAAGAGCCGAACCGAGAGGCTGTGAGGATGAGCTCACGACGTGCTACGAGAGCTCGGAGACGAGAACTACTCTCTGGGGTCACAGCGCAGTTTTTAGAGGAGGTGTTGCACCGACAGAGAACTGGGTCAAGGTTGCTGCAAGTTAATTTTCATGAGAAACCCCGAGAGGTGAGTGAGCAGGATCTTTTCAAGGTCATGTGAAGGACGGGAGGTGGAGTTGGAGGTGGAGTCAAACGTAAGGGTAGCTGGGATCGGGCCATTGTGCCAGCACTGGAGGCCGTTAGGAAGGTGGCAAGTTCAAAACGAGATTTATACAATGAATTCTGGAGACCAGGCACTAGGGCAGTGGAGGAGAGAGACAGGAGGGAAGGGAGAACTTAGGACGAGAAGGGAATTCTGTAGGTGAGTGATGATGACCAGCACTGAATCTGGATTAGTGGCTGGCCTGGCAGTGGGTTGGAGACTAGAAGATGGATCACAGTGGAGGGAAATTTATGAGGTGGAGGGGAAAAGGCTTGATGACCCAATGGACGTGGGGTGGGAGGTGGGAGAGAATCCAAGGATGTCACTGAACTTGGCTTTGGAAAGGTTGCAGCATCTGCTCTGAGAACTGTGATGAAGCACACTTCACGCACTGATAGAAGCCCGAGGGGCGGGCCTGAGGCGCCCCAGCACCCTATCCATCAGAGCAGTCAGATCGCGTATAGCTGCGGACTCGAGGGCTGTGCTGGGCTAACATTTGCGTGGATATCCTCACAATCTCCCCAATAATATTTAGAGGTGGGTGTTATCATTCTCATATACAGATAAGAAAACAGAAGCTCAGCTATGTTAAGAATCTTGTGTAAAAGCCATACAACTAGCAGACACTGGGAACTCAACCAAGATTGCCTCATGCCAAAGCCCCTGCTCTTAACCAGTTCCCTCTTCTGCTCCTCTTCTGGAGATGCCTACCTGTAGGAGTCACACTGCAAAGCCACCTCCGAGCATCACTTTCCTTGAATGAAGACAGTCCCTTCCACAGTAACATTATTTTCCTTGGTTTAACATGTGAGAGAAAATTCTGATGGAAGCTAAGCTGTCTTCCTCTTTAAAGTTATTTATTATAGAAGCAACATTTGACTAAGCCAGGAATGAAATGCACGACCTCCCCATATCTTTCTTCATTCATTCATTCATTCATTCATTCATCGCTCACTCACACACCACCTGTTGGTAGCATCCTACCAATGCTCTTTGTTCTCCTACCCTGTGTCGTTTGAAGATGTCTGGGATACTTCTGGAAACATCTCCTGATGCTATTCTTCACCTTAGCACCTAACATGGAGAAAGCGTTACCCCTTTGGCATTCTGACAGTTCATAGAGGAATAAATGTGTGTCTCTCACTTTGGAATTGCTAAAAATGCTGCAGATCAATTTTATCTTAACATTTAAGAAACTATGTTGGAAACTGCATCATTAACCTTTCATAAAATTAAAGTTTTAGTCTCAGTTAGTCTTTATAGAGAGTGACAAACTTCCATAGCAGGGAGGACAGGCTGGCCTGCCAGTGGGTTAGTGTGCCCGAGCTGTGACTGTTTCATTATGGAACACACTGCTGGACGGCGCTGGTAACCCGGATATCCGTGCCTGTTTTGCAAATGCGGGAATCTGATCTCAATGGGAGTGTAGCATGGAAAGCAGACTGTGTGGCTATCAAAATATAGTCACCAACACAAGTGACAGGGCGAGCTGATGACTGTGAATGAAAATCACAGATCGCAAGGTTGAGGATCAGAGAGACAACCTGACATTCCTTCTCTATAAACAGTGCCCCTTCTTCTGGAAGGGTGGGATCACCGATTTTGCTCTGGGTTCTAGACGAGAACTACAGCATGCACAGAGTATTAGACTGACTTTCACGGCTGACTTCCAGCCAGATTCAAGCTATTAGGAATTCAGCTGGATTCGCCTTTAGCCCTAACGCTTCTCACAGCACCTGGAACTTAGAAGGTCCTCGATAAATACTATTCATAGTTACTGCTTTAGGCATAACTGTAGACAGGGGCAATTTCTTGCCAGAAGAAAGTAATTTAATTCACTCAAGATTCTTCTCTGTACTAGTCTTACCTAAGATGAATGGCAAAAAATATATTGGTTAGGGGATGGAAGGAGGAGAATGGATGGTTTTATAAATAAAGATGGATTATAATATTATCATGTTGTTATTTTATTGTGTGTGCATTACATGTCATTGAGTCAGCTCCGACTCCTGGGGACCCTATGAATGAGAGATACACACAAGGTTCTGTCCTCAGCAGCCCTGCTCAGATCCTATAGACTCGTGCCTGTTGTTCTTTCATTATCTCTCTAATATATTACAAAAGAAAACAATTCTCAGTAAAGAAAAAATAGAAGAATCTGTGGTGCCTTCAATTAAGGTAACGGGTATCTCGATTCAGCTATAAGGGAGTCAGTCATGCCTGGGCCTGTCTATTGAACTGGAGGGAGCAGCTGCCAGAAGCTTGTTTGCATGTGGATTGAGAGTCCTCTTGGGAGAGTTCTCATTCTGAAGAAAGAAGTTGCCTGGCAACAAGAGTTTGACCCTTGGAGACAGCTCTATCCAACAGAGGAGCGAGGAAGCCCGAGTGCGGTGTGGTGTCTGTCATCCGGCTCTTTCTTCCCACTGGATGACGCGAATATATGCCTAAGTGTTATGGAGAGTGGGGAGTCCAAACGTACAACAGTGGAGAAAAATGAACCTTTATCAGCATCCTTTTAAAACCTCGGAGTACAATTCAGGGCTTCAGAATCCATCTGATAGACGGAAACCTAAATGGAAAAAAAACAACTTCCCTCTTCTTATTAAAAATATGGTTTGGTTTGGGGCTGCCCTTAGCATGTTCATGACAATGCACAGCAGAGCAGCAACAGTTCCAGAGGAAAACTGATGTCCAGTAAAGCATTAAGAATCGACGCCTGCAGAGCTCTCCAGATGATACTCATTGAGAGATATCTGCCCCTGAAATGGAGCCGCAGAGGGACAGAGGGATGCTCAGCAGAGAGCTGATGAGAAATCGTTGCATCCAATGAACCAGTGGTACCAGGGGTAAAGGTGGCGCAGGAGGGAACTGTCAAAGGAGTCTAGAATAGGACAAGCACAATTGACAGAAGAACTGCTACTGCACCTCACGATCACGAATGTCCAGCCCAGGATGTTACAGAGCCAACACCCCATGGCTGTGCTTGAAAAGTCACTGCTAGTTGCCTCTTCTTTTCTAAATTGAATTTTTATTCAGTGTGATGCTCTCTTTAAATAAATCATTTCACAAACTGAGGAACCCTGAATTAATTCAAATGTTTAGTTTGTACTTAAATATGTTTTCTTAATTTAGCCCCATGGGGATTTAAGTTAGCTTATAAGAATGCAAACACTGCAGAAAGATAACACAAATTAATAAGTAAAACAATTAAAACATACTTAATCCTCCTCTATTTAAATTTAAATTGAGATTTCAGCAATAGCCATAGTGTCGATGTATGTACATTTTTGTTTCCACAACTTCCAAGCTCTTTTGTTATTTGGTATAATGTTTATTTTTGCCCCCACTATCCAGAGAGTAAAGCATTATGATCTTAATTTAGGAGACAGATATGCCAATGCTCAGAGAGAGCAAATGACTTCTCTGACTAAGTAGTACCAAGAATCATTATCTTTCCCTAACTTGCATTTTCTCTTCTTTCTTTTTCCTGATCGAATAGCACTGAGGAAGTGGTTCTGTGTACACACTGAAGTGCATCTCATACCCAATGTGATCAATACGTGCACAGCATACTCTATGCACTGATAAATCTCTGCCGGGCCAGGATGGGCAGTGATAAAAGTCCAAAGCAAGTAGTAAGAGGCTATATTCACTGTAGAAACTTATCAAGTAAGGAGAAATTAATAATAATTCATTAAAGTCAACAAAAGTATTACAGCTCCTTTATATTTAATAGGAGGACTTTTTTTTTTTTTTTTTTTAAGAAGAAAACCATTCTAGTTGTGAGACAAGTAAGTTCTGGAGATTTAATGTACAGCACGGTGATTATAGTTAACAATACTGCATTAAAAACCTGAAAGTTGCCAAGAAAATAAATCTTAAATGTTCTCACCACCCACACACGCACACACACACACACAATGGTTAGTATGTGAGGGGATGAATATATTAACTAACTTTCTTGTGGTACTCATTTCACAACATATATGTTATGTCAAATCATCACATTCTATATCGTAAACTTATACAATGTTTTATGTCAGTTCTATCAGAAATACAGTCGTCCCTGCCACTTCGCGCTTCGACTTTCGCGGCTTCACTCTATCACGGTTTTTTCAAATATATTCATTAAGAAGTTGGTGGAGACAGTGAAAATGATACAGCGCACTCAGTTGTCTGCGTCCATTATACACCTCTGTATTACAAATAAAATTAAAATTACTGTACGTATGGCCATAGGCCTGTGTATTCGAGCACCCCAGGCCTCCTTCCACGCCAGGTGCAACCGCTCGAGCGGATTAACCGCGATAAACGAGGGACCACTATAAGGCGAAGGGTGGGGGTGGGGTGGGGGGAATTGACCATCAGACAAACCATGGCTTCAAAATTTTGCTTAGAAAATATGCTTACAATACATATGTGATGCGCCTGGAATCGCCCCGGGGCACCAATCCCGGACCGGACACGAGAAAAGGGAAGGATGAGCAGCTCTTAAAGCTTTGACATTTGGAAATTTTAACTTGAAGACCTCAACATCCTGTTTCTTCTCCCTTTTCCCAACGTGATACATGCTTCCTCCCCGGGACTCCGGTCCCTGTGACGCCACAGCTGTGCGGTCCGCTCCAGGAAGAGTTGAAGAAGACTTCCTTCCAGGGTTGTTTCATTTTGGGGGGTGAGGATGCTCTATCATAAGATTTTTAGCAACAAGGCCAAATGAAGGGGAACTTCGTGGGACTGGGACCCCTAGAGAGAGTCGCTGAAGTCATACCATCTTGTGGTTGTTCACCTTGCTCCCCTTTAAAGAAGGGCATGGGAAAAGCTGACCTGACCCCGGTGACGGGTGCCAGCGGAGGGGCTCAGCAGCACTGGCACGAGGATGCTTCAGAGGAGCATTCTCAGGGCTCCGTGCGCATGCACCGTGACTGGCGGTGCCACCAGAGTGACTCCTGGGCCTTTGGCTTGCCCACCGCAGAGCGCCCTGGTGGTCGTGGGAATGCATTCAGGGAAATCTGGATGGCGGGTGTGACAAGTGGGAGGAACACTGAACGTATCTCCCTTGAACCCTACTTACAAAAATCTTCCCATGGGCCTTCCTGCTCTGCTGTGACATAAGAACATTCTGTTTTGTCTCATTAGCTCTAGAACCTTGACAGTACACCTGAGGATGAGGGGTGAGGGAAGATCTAGGGCAGCTGGAGAAGCTGGCTGGAGGCAAACAGCTACTGGACATAGAGAAGAGGTCTGAGAAGAGAAGGGTGAAATATACATGAGAACCTTCCAGATTGGAGTTTGTAAGACAAGGCTTTTTTTGAAGTTAGGATGAGGAAGGAGCACAAATGTGAGGTTCCAACCATAGCTATGAAGGAAGGAAAATGAGCAAAATGGAAAAAAGAGAATTGGAGGGTTTTTGTGTGCATGCATTTTTAACTATAATTGCTTTTTGGGGGGCATAACATAAAGGTTTTATCTGCTTTTTTATTACTTTTTAGCATCAGAGTAATGTTTTCTTGAATGTAATTGTGATGATAGTGAGTAATAGCTCAGAGTTATATGGTTTATATTTGGAAACAATAATAATGTATTGAATAGATGTAGTTTAAGGTTATAAATGGGACAGTTTTAAACAAGATGTCAGAATCTATGGGACACCGTGAAAGCAGTCCTGAGGGAGAAGCTCAGCATAACAGGCCTACCTCAAGAAGCAAGAAATATTTCAAATAAAAAAATCTAACCCTAGATTTAAAAAGAACTAGAAAAACAACAACAAACAAATCCCAAATTAGAAGGGATAAATAACAAAGATTAGACTACATGGAGGGACCTTGAAAGTATCATCCTAAGTGAAACAAGCCAAACAGAGAAAGACAAATTTCATATGATCTCACTTATTTGTGGAATATAATGAACATAACAGTTTGAGGAATGGGGTAGTCCCAGAGACGTGGAAGCAGGGTACAGACTGACAATCCCCTAAAAAGTGGGGAGGTGGGGGAGGGATGAACCGACCACAGAACTTATACGCATGTATGCATGAACAGT
This sequence comes from Molossus molossus, assembly GCF_014108415.1. Classification (NCBI taxonomy): domain Eukaryota; kingdom Metazoa; phylum Chordata; class Mammalia; order Chiroptera; family Molossidae; genus Molossus; species Molossus molossus. The sequence goes on from NW_023425403.1 coordinate 22,532,330, forward strand.
GGACATAGACAACAATCTGGGGAAGGGGAAGGGAGGGAGGGGGAGAGGGGAATCAGTGGGGGGGAAAAGGAGAAACATCTGTAACAATAATTAATCAATAAAAATAATAATAATAAAGATTAGAAGAGAACTGAATGACATAGGGACTAAAAACAAAACAAGACAAAACACACACACACAAAAAGATCAATTAAACCAAGTTCTCCTTCTTTGAAAAGATAAGCAAGATTGATGAACCTTTAATCAGACTCATCAAGAAATGAAGAGAAAGGACCCAACTAAATAAAATCAGAAATGAAAGAGGAGAAGTAACAACTGACATTATGAAAATACAAAGTATTGTAAGAAAATATGAACAACTATATGCCAACAAATTGGACAACTTGGGTAAAATGGATATATTTTTAGACACACATAATCTTCCAAAACTGAATTAGGAAGAATCAGAAAGCCTGAATAGACCAATCACAGCTAATGAAATTGAAATTATAATAAAAAAATACTCTCAGCAAACAAAAGTCCTGAACCACATGGCTTCACAGGTGAATTTTACCAAATATTCAAAGAGAAATTAACACCTGTTTTCCTCAAACTATTTAAAAAATTCTACAGGAGGGAAGACTTTCTAACTCTAGTTACAAGGCCAGCATCATCTTAATTACAAAACCAGATAAAGACACTAAAAAAAAAGAAAATTATAGGCCAATATCCCTGATGCACATAGATGCTAAAATAGTCTATAAAACATTAGCAAATCAGACTCAGCAATATATGAAAAAGATCACACACCATGATCAAGTGAGATTTATTCCAGGGATGCAAGGTTGGTATAATATTCACAAATCAAATGTGATACAACTTGTATCACATAATGAAAATGAAAGGTATTAACAGATGCAGAAAAGCATTGGATAAACTACAGCATCCATTTATGATAAAAACCCTCAGCAAAGTGGGAATTGAGGGATCATACCTCAACATAATAAAGGCTATATATGAAAAACCTATAGCCAACATAATATTCAATGGGCAAAAACTAAGAACAGGAACAAGACAGGTATATCTGCTTTCACCGCATTTAACATAATACTAGAAGTCCTAGCCATAGCAATTATACAATAAGAAGAAATAAAAGGCATCCAAATTGGAAAGGAGGAAGTAAAATTGTCAGTATTTACAGATGACATGATATTAAACATAAAGACTCCACCAAAAATCTACTAGTTTTAATCAATGAATTCAGCAAAGTAGCAGGATACAAAATTAATGTTTAGAAATCAATGGCATTTTTATACACCAATAATAAACTATCAGAAAGAGAAACTAAGAAAATAATCCCATTTACTATTGCAACAAAAAAATAAAGTACCTAGAAATAAATTTATGAAGGAGATAAAAGACCTATACTTGGAAAATTATAGGACACTGAAGAAAGAAATTGAGGAAGATACAAATAAGTGGAAGCATATACCACATTCACAGACTGGAACAATAAACATCATTAAAATGGTGCTGGAAAAATTGGACAGGAAAATGCAAAAAGAAAAAGAAACAGAAACCAGACCACCATGCACAAGAATAAACTCAAAATGAATGAAAGACTTACATGTAAGTCATGAAACTAAAAGTCTTAGAAGAAACCATAGGCAGCAAAATGCCAGATATCTCTTGTAGCAACATTTTTTTCCAATACATTTCCTAGGGCAAGGGAAACAAAAGAAAAAATAAACAAATGGGACTACATTAAACTAAAAAGCTTCTGAAGAGCAAAAAATAAAAAACCCATCATCAAAATGAAAAGGGAACTCACTGTATGGGAGAACATATTTGCTAATGATACAATTAATAAGGGGTTACTTTCCAAAATATATAAAGAGCATATACTACTCAATACCAGGAAGACAAACAATCTAATTAAAAAATGGGCAAAGGACCTGAATAGACACTTCTTCAAAAAGGATATACAGATGGCCAATAGAAATATGAAAAGATGCTCAGTGTCACTGATCAAAAGAGAGATGCAAATTAAAACTACAATGAGATATCACCTCTCACTTGCCAGAATGGCTACCGTCAATAAACCTACGAGCAAGTGCTGGCGAGGGTGTGAGGAAAAGGGAAACACAGCTGGTGGGAATGCAGACTGGTGCTGCCAGTGTGGAAAACAGTATGGAGCTTCCTCAAAAAATTAAAAATCAAACCACCTTTTGACACGGTCATCCCACTTTTGGGAACATATCCTAAGAATCCTGAAACAACAATCAGAAAGAATATACGCACCCCTATGTTCACAGCAGCATTGTTTACAATAGCCCAAATCTGAAAGAGCCCAGGTGCCCATCAGTAAATGAACAGAAAGAAAAGCTGTGATACATTTACACAATGGAATACTACGTGGCCATGAAGAAGAAGGAACTCTTACCTTTTGCAGCAGCATGGATGGACCTAGAGTTTATTATGCTTTGTAAAATAAACCAGTCAGAGAAAGATAAATACCATATGATCTCACATGTGGAATCTAATGAACAAAATAAACTGGCAAATAAAATAGAACCAGAGGCATGGATACATGGAACAGACTAACAGCTGCCAGGGTGGAGGGTGGTGGGGAACTGGATGAAAAAGTGAAGAGATTAGCCAAAGAACACAGATGCATAATCCATAGACAGACAACTGTGAGGCGATGGCCAGAGGGAAGGGCGGCAGGGGCTGGGTAGAGGTGGGCAAAGGGGGAGAAAATGAGGACATCTGTCAACAATAAAAATATAGTTAAAAAAAGATGTCCTGCAATCCAGCACACTTGTAATAAGAGATAGATTAACTCTGAGTCACCAGATAATGAGAGAAATTTGTAGAGTTCTTGGCGAGGATGAGGGTTCTCATCCGTTAGGTATCTGGTCCTGTTGAAGGAGCCGACTCTTGGGGAGAGCACAGATTGATTCCAAATGAACCTCCTCTCCCAGCAGAGAATAGGATCAGGCAGTAGCAATCTCTGGTTTAAAATGTGTGTTAGACACTCTAGGTTTTTGCCCAAATCTCCTCCCATCTCTGTGCTCTCATGCCCCAGTGTCCGCTGGTAATGGCCAACAGCTAATGGCTTCTCTTGGCAAACTTCCCAGGATTGTTCTGTGCCTGGGAGTTTATATCCACTACCCTCCCCACCTCAGGTTGGCCCAAAGCCAGTGACTGAATGCATGAGAATACAAGACCCCAGATTCTCTACCTCGAGGTGAAAGAGCAACCTCCAAGGTCATTTATACTGGAGTTCTCCGCGAGAGCAGGTTGAGGCTGGGACTCCATCAAGATCACACCTTTCTTGCTTCTTCCTTCCTTATTCTGTTTTTCTTGCTTCCTTACTGATTTCTTCTGGGAGCTCTTCCTTAATAAATCAATGCACCGAACTCCTTGGCTCAGTGTCTGCGTCTGGAACAACACAAATATAACTAAATGGTCAATAACCTGAAGATACTGCAAAGAGGCAGCAGAAAACATGTCCTGCCTGTCGTTGCTATTCCTGCATTGGTGTGTCACGGCCAGAATAGGGATGAGTGAAGGAGGCCATCTCGAGGAGTGGCTTTTCAAGGTTTCCGTGGGGACTCTGTCCAGGAGAAATGCCGAACAACCCACAATCGGTCTGGCTCTGCCACGTATGCATGGTCTTTCTCTAACGTGAGGGTGTATACTGTTTACATTTTTGAGAACAGAGATTACGCTTCAGATGATTTGAGAGAAACAGGCTGTATTTGAGATTGAGCGCAAAGGATGTAATCCGTGGATTATTAAAAATATAGTAAAAGTACATTGAAGATATGATGCTGAAGATTTAGAAGACTCCAAGAGTACTCTACTATTTTGGATCATGCCAATGATCTGTGCTTTACTTCCTGTATCCTAAAAAATTGGAATTAGTGTGCTTCTCTCTCTGTCCTACACAGTAGTGGCCAGAATAAGATAGAGTGTGGGAATGTGCTCTGTACACATTGAATGCTAATAAAATTTGTAGTTAAAGGGGGTATGAGGGAAAATAAATAAATAAATAAATAAATAGGTACCTATCAGCAACACCTGAAATAACTTACTGGAAACTTGAAGGAATAGCTATTCACTGCTGATTTCTCTCTTTTTCTTAGGCTTAAACCATACTGAGATTCACAAGCACACTAATGTATTCACTGTTTTTTTTCTAGTGACTTCGGGGATAATGACTAGCAGTATATGACTATTAAGGAGGGGAATCCAGAGCAATAATTCTACCACTAAAACCCTTTGTTGATATGTAAGTTCACTATTAATATGTTTATTCCTGGTTGAAGTTAAGTAAATGTTGAGAGAATCCTTTATTTATATCAACAATTCTAAATTATCTTGTTTTCTGAAAAGAAAATACAAGTTTCTTATTATCCAACCTAGTGAATTTTCCCACCTTTCTGTGTGTGGCAATGCATTCATCTTTGACTACGAACCAATGAAGAGACAATTCCTGCTTGAAAGAATTACTGATTCAACATATATATGGAAAAATACAGGCAGGAAACTTATCAAGGATGCTTAGTTAATTTTGAGAACCTAACTGCATGTCAGGTGATACATCAAAAAATTATTCAGTTCTATTAAATTATAATTTCTCTTATAAAAATGTTTTCTGTATGTTGAGCAACTGAAGAATGATACTGAGAAAAGTCATTAACCTACATACTTGCCAAGAATTTTAATGAGATGAGAGAATATTCAAAATATATTAAAAATTTAATAGCTAATATTTAAACACTGAAAATGTATGTTACATATTCCCCATCATATACAAATGTGTGTGTATGTGTGTGCGTGTGTGTGTGTGTGTGTGTGTGTGTGTGTTTATAATACTTCAGAGCAGGAATAAAGGGTATCCCTGGATGGTAGAATTATAGGTAATATTTATTGTCTTCATTATGCTCTTATGTATTTTTCAAATTTCCTATAAAAGATAGCCACTCATTTATAATTGTAAAAATAAACGGTTTTATAGAAAAAAATAAACAAACAAACAGTCTTGTCAGAACATGTCTAATTTGGTTTGGGGCCTGAGTGGAATTTGGGTAAAACTATTTCTCCTTTCATTTTGTCATTTTGTCTGTTCTCTTGTGGCCTAAGCTCCATGAGGGCAGAGACTTTCTTGTTTGTTCACCACTGTGCCAAGCACAGAGCCTTGCACCCAGCAGGGGGTCAATAGATAGGCATTACAAGAATGAATGAATAAATAAAGATAATGATGAGGAGCTAGGCGGGGCTCCCAAGTTAACGAAGCAACATGAACAGATCAAGGAGATTGGTAAGGATCAGTACTGAACTGCAGACCGGCAGGTAACTGTGTGGCTGAGGCGGAATGAAGGGCAGTAGTGGGAACTAGGAGCTCTAGCATCCAAGGAACCTCCACCGTGGACCAGTGCTGCCCCAGCTTCTGTATCTGCAGTGTCTCATTCTCCTCATGATAGCTATTACATTTTTCTACTTACAAAGGAGACTCTGAAGCTCCCTCAGCTTAAGTGAGTTGCTCAAAATTGCTAAATTGTAAGAGGAGTTGAAATGTGAAGCCAGAGCTATCCTGCCCCCAAGGAGCCTTCTTGATCCCTGCATAACCGAGGCCACAGCCTCGGAAGCCTGTGTAAGCAGACGGACAGGAGCAAAGCGGCACATAGCTCTTCTCATTCCTCCCTCTCATCTCTCTGAGTATTACTTTATAATACTTGGAACTCACATGTGTCTCACACCTGTGCGTGAATGTACAGAAGAGCTTTGGTAAAGTGCCCACAGTTACCAGGGAGGGATGCCCAAAAGCAAGACTAATTTTTCAGTGTGGATTATCAGAGGGCAAACTCCTGAAGGAATCAGACACGTTTCTTCTGTTGAACTCAGTTATCCTTTTTATTTATTTATTTAATTGTAGAAAGTATTACAGATGTCCCCTTTTTCTCCCCATTGACCCCCTCCTTCTGCTCCCACCCCCACCTACCTTTCCCAGCCTAGTGTCCATATCGATTGGTTGTGCATATATGCTTATAAGTTCTTTGGTTTATCTATTCCCTCCCCTCCCACCTTCCATCTCTCTGAGGTTTGTCAATCTATTTCTTACTTTCATGATTCTGGATCGCTTTTGGTCAACAGCTTATTTTGTTTATTATGCCACACAAATATGTGAGATCATGTGATACTTGTCTTTCTCTGATTGGTTTATTTCACTTAGCATAATACTCTCTAGGTCCTTCCCTATCATCTCAAAGGGTAAGAGATCTCTTTTACTGCTGCATAGTATTCCATTGTGTATATGTACCACAACTTTAACCACTCATCTACTGATGGACACTTGGGCTGTTTCCAGATCTTAGCTATTGTAAATAGTGCTGCTCTGAACATGGGGGTACATATATTCTTTCTGATTGGTGTTTCAGGCTTCTTAGGATATATTCAAAGAAGTGGGATCACTGGGTCAAATGACACTTCAATTGTTAATTTTTTGAGGAAACATCATATTGTTTTCCATAGTATCTGCACCAGTCAATATCGTTAATATCAGTCATTTTTTTAAAAGTAGCAGTCGCTGTCTGGGGCATTTGATATGCATTGTGAACAAGACAGATACCGCCTCTGCCTTCCTAGAGTTACAGCCTAGGAAACAGAAGTGGTCATTTTGTTGCAGGTGAGAGAAGGTAGAAAAGAGATTGAAGAGGGGACGTCAGGAAGTCGAGTCCAGACAGTGAAGAAAAGCCAGGATCAAAGCCAAGGCGTTTAGGAGTATTCTGGAGTGGCATGAGGGGGGTGGGACCCGGATCGGGAAGGTTTGAGTTTCACATGACATGGCCTCCCATCCCTAAGGCTGCCCAACAACATCACATTTTCTTTCTAGGTAACTGCCATCTTGGAAAGGAATTAATTCAGTAAAACTGCAGCATGAATCTTGCTCGTGTGAGAAAAATGAGATTTGAATCATTAACAAGGCAAGTGCTGCTACATACTAATGACACCATTTCCCTGTCCTGGTCTTTTTACATTAATGCATCCCATAGTGTGGATTGCATGATATAAAAATGATTACACGCTTTGGGGGTATTTCTGGGTTTGATTGTTTTATGCCATGCACTACTTATTTAGATTATGAATTAACTAATAAATCTGTGTTAGTTCCTCAGTGTTCGGACTGACAGGCTTACTCCTTCCTCTGATAGCAAGTTAACGTTAACGATCTCCGATGGCAGGAAATGAGGAGTAAACTGTGGCCATTATTGTAATTTACTTCACACACCTGCTTTCCAAACCTACCACTCATCTTTCCTAGTGACTGAGGTTATGCCTTTAGTATTATGAATAATTTATCCTCGAGGCATTGTCGTTTATCTCGGCTTCTAACACCCGGCATGTAGCACCTGGCATTGCGCACATTAGACTCAATAAATATTTGTTTCAACTTAAAATAATTATTCATATATTTTCATTCACATTTAGATTCTAGCCTAACAAAATAATTCTAAATATGACAAACACCAAAATTATGCCCAAACTCAAAATTATAGCATTATCTATGGTGTAAAGAAGTTGGAAATAATTTGCCTGGTACTGGCACAAGAACAGGCATATAGACCAGTGGAACAGAACAGAGAACCTGGATATGGATATGAACCCAAGGCAATATGCTCAATTAATATTTGACAAAGGTGGCAAGAGCATACAGTGGAGTAAGGACAGCCTCTTTAGTAAATGGTGCTGGGAAAATTGGACTGCTACTTGGAGAAAAATGAAACTAGACCATCAACTTACACCCTATACAAGAATAAACTCAAAATGGATAAAAGACTTAAATGTAACTCATGAATCCATAAAAATCCTAGAAGAGACTGTAGGCAACAAAATTTCAGACATCATACGCAGCAGAATTTTTACTGACACATCACCTAAGGCAATAGAAACAAAGGAGAAAATGAACACATGGGACTACATCAAACTCAAAAGCTTCTGCACAGCAAAAGATGCAATCATCAAAACGGAAAGGCTACCCACTGTATGGGAGAGCATAATTGCCAATGATATATCAGATAAGGGGTTAATTTCCAATACATATAGAGTGCTCATACAACTCCACAAAAGGAAGACAAAGAGCCCAATTAAAAAATGGGCAGAAGAACTAAATAGGCACCTCTCCAAACAGGACATACAAATGGCTAAGAGACATATGAAGAAATGCTCAACATCACTAATCATCAGAGAGATGCAAATTAAAACAATGAGGTATCACCTCACACCTGTCAGAATGACCTCCGTCAACAAATCATCAAACAACAAGTGTTGGCGAGGGTGTGGAGAAAAGGGGACTCTAATACACTGCTGGTGGGAATGCAGACTGGTGCAGCCACTATGGAAAACAGTATGGTTTACCTCAAAAAATTAAAAATTGAACTTCCATTTGACCCAGTGATCCCACTTCTAGGAATATACCCTAAGAAGCCTGAAACACCAATCAGAAAGAATATATGTACCCCCATGTTTGTAGCAGCACTATTTACAATAGCTAAGATCTGGAAACAGCCCAAGTGTCCATCAGTAGACGAATGGATAAAAAAGCAGTGGTACATATACACAATGGAGTACTATGCAGCTGTAAGAAAGAAAGACCTCTTATCCTTTGAGACGACATGGAGGGACCTGGAAAGTATCATCCTAAGTGAAACAAGCCAAACAGAGAAAGACAAGTTTCATATGATCTCACTTATTTGTGGAATATAATGAACATAACAGTCTGAGGAAGGGGGTAGTCCCAGAGATGCGGAAGTGGGATACAGGCTGACAATCCCCTAAATAGGGGGGTGGTGGGGGAGAGATAAACCACAGAACTTATATGCATGTATGCATGAACAGTGGACATGGACAACAAACTGGGGAAAGAGCAGGGAGGGAGGGGACGAGGGGAATCAGTGGGGGAAAAAGGAGAAACATCTATAACAAAAATGAATTAAAAAAAAAAAAAAGAAGTTGGAAATAATCTAAATATACCAATATAAAAATTATTACAATAAGTATAGGTCCTTTCAGATGATGGAATACTATATAGCAATAACAAGGAACTATGTTGATGACAAAGTATGATGTGAGAAACCATAGGCAAATTGTATAAATATTATTACAATTATGTAAAACATATATAGAAAAAAGTACTATAAAATAAAGATAGTGGTTTTCTTTGGGCAATGATGCTATTAGTGTTACTTTTTCTTTCTTTATAGTATGTTTTCTTTAACTTGAAAAAATTACTTTAAAAAATACTTCCTTGATTTTAGTCAATGATCTATCATATGCTTATCTAAAGAAGAATTGCAAAGTTCTCTGAAAGTCTGCCATTGTTTCTATGAAGACTGAACACCTGGTAGAATTCCTGGGATGGCAGGCCCCTAGTAATCGTTTCTCTTCCTAGAAAATGTCTAAAACATGGGTCATTCTGGGCAAAGATAGGCACAGCCAGATGCTATTTGAAGTGTTAAGGACAGATTTTATCAGTAACATACTATTGCAATAGAGAAGAGTCCAGCATGAATTGAACTTAATTTTTATGTGTACAGAGATAAAGGGAGAATGAAGGAAGAGGAAGGGAAGCAAGTGGGAGCAGTGTAGATTCAGGAAGGTGAAAAACTACAGAAAGTGGGGAAGAAGGGCTCGGTCCGGTGTGCTAACTGGTCCTTTGAAGTGAAGCGCCCATCCTTCCCAGAGGCTGGGAGGCAGAGTCCCTATCTTCAAGTGTTGACTAGAACAAACAGTAGACTCTTTAGGCAGCCTTGAGTTTTCTCAGGCAGGCACTTCAGGTTGGACAAGGGTCATCCTAGGGACCATCTTTGAGCTGTATTTGACCATCTTAGAAACTATATTAGTGTTTGTTCACGTGTTCATAGGCCAGGGTTAAGTTCTAGTTGAGAAGAAGGCTCAGAGAGGCCTGCTGGAGTCTGGTCAAGAAGAAAACTTTGTCTTTCTGTAGGACATTAACGATTTCCACACTGCCCTGACAGGCTAACTATTGATTTTTGATGGCACTTCAATTGTTGTTAGAAATCAAATTGGGTTCAGGAGGAGGGGAAATGTTTATGTAGAAATCTGATCAGAAATACCCTACATCCCTAGAGAAAGCTCCCGGATTATATTGAGCATATGATTCTGACCTTCTCAGACAGCTGGTTAGTGGGGGAATAAAGGCCCCTCCCTAGCTCCAAATTCAGTTCTCTTCCCAACACAGTATGTTGAACCGTGTGAAACTGTCTTGTTTGTAGATCAAAAATGAGTCAATATTATTCATTTCATTTGATTCAACCTAATAATCCTTCCCACCTTGATGAAACCTTAAGGTCTCTTGGAAAAGGCCACCTATCAAAAACAATACAAATCTATATTCTTTCTGATGCCTGAATTCCTTTAGGAGAAAAACTTTTCTTCATACCCAGAGCTCTGACTCAAAACTCAGACCTGTGGTTTAAAAAGAGAATGCCACAAGTAAAAACGAAACCTCTATTTACATGTTCAGGAGTAATTAAAGTGGACCCTTTCCCAGATGGTAGGGCAAAGAGAACAGCATTGCTAGCGGATACTGAGCAAATTGTTTCCATAACTGCTGGCATATTTAATTCCTCAACATCTTTATGAACCAGATAGCATAATCTTTTTTCTAGTTGGTAAACGAAGCTAGAGAGAGGTTAATTTAGTTGCTCAAAGTGACAACTGAAATAGCCAAGAGTTATTTTGGATCCTGATCAACCTAATGCCACATCATAATCTTTACATTATACCTCGATGCATTCCTCCCTAAGAATTATTGCACAGGTTTTTCTTTTTCTTTTTGCTAATTTGAAGATAAATTTACCGATTTGATTCATGTAAGCTGGTTGATTAAAAATTTGAGCGTAGCAAAAGATATTTTGTTTAAAGGTTTGTCAAATCTGGGAAATCAATCATAGTCTTTTTTTTTTTTTCTTTATTGATTTTAGAGAGAAGAAGAGAGAGAGTGAGAAAACGATAGAAACATCAACGAGGAAGAACATCAACTGGCTGCCTCTCGCATGCCCCCCACTGGGAATTTGGCCCAAAACCTGGGCATGTGCCCCGACTGGGAATTGAACTGGCAACCTCCTGGTGCATGGGATGACACTCAACCACTGTGCCACACTGGCCAGGCAGAAATCAGTCATATTCTAACAAATAATTAAATTGTTTCTCTTTTTTTTACATATATCTTGCTTCCAATTTTAGCCTCTCTTAATACCAACCTGACTTTCACATTTTAAAACTATGAACAGGATGAAGATTCATTTCTAATGTGATGTAGAGGAGGTCGATAAATTCTTTCCCAACAAGCAATATGAAGCTGGATAAAACTGTTTTAAACAGCCATTTGAGTGCTCCAGATATTGACCCAAGGCTTACAAAAACTGAGAAACATTTATTCACGAAAGTTACTGAACTTCAGGTAAAAACAGCATGAGTCAATGATGATCTTGTCTAGATAGTTTCTATCTCTCCTTTTCCCATCCCCAGCTCTATGGGCATAGTGGACAATCCAGGGCATTGCGGGCCATAAAAACCAGCATTTTTTCTTACAGTGCCAAAGAAGTTTCACTTTGAGTGCTGTTCTATTGGTGTTCTTCATAGCAAGTGAATAGGGAGAGAAAATAGCTCCACCAGCCTTAAGTTGTGGATCTGTTTGAGGCAAGCTACAAAACAGTGATTTGACAGGGAATTCCAGAAGGTGAGAGAGCCATACATGGCTTGATAGACTCTCCATGTATTGCAAACTGACCACGGGCTATGCATACACACAGCACAGACCAGAATGGCCCAAGCCTCCCATGCATCCCTGGCAGATAAAGCCTGTGTACACACACAGAAGAGATGCAATAAGACCTAAAAGGGCTCATTGGAAAATAAAATCATAGCAGACCTGAAAATGGCCTGAACTTTGAATGCACTCTCCAATCCACACACAGAGAGTGGAACCCTTACTGGCACAAGGGTGAAAAACCTCTGACCAAGCTTTGGCTGAGTACCAAGCTATGCAGAACATCAAGTTGACAGCCAGGCTTAGAAATAAAAATAAATACACTGAGCAGAGACATTAATAGCTATATATTGGGTGGAGGAGACTTCACAGATTTAATCTAGGAAAGCTATTAAACAAACTAACAAAACAACAAAAAATCTCATGAGAGGAAATCATAACCCAGAATGAATACAATATATTATCTAAAATGTTCTGTATTCGACATAAGGTATGCAGCAGCATGTGAGGAAACAAAAAAGTGTGACCCATATCAAGGCAAGAAAGATCAGTCAATAAAAACTGTCTCTGAGTGTCTCAGAAGTTGAATTTAGTGCACAAAATTTGAACACATTTGTTATAAATATGTCTAAACAGCAAAAAGAAACAATATTTGAAAAATTAAAGGAAAATATCATGGCAATGACTCATGAATAAAAAAAATCTCTAAAGTAAAAGAAATGGGAAATTCTGGACTTGAAATGTACAATAATAGATATAAATAATTCACAATGGGTTCAACAGTAGATTTCAGGGGGAATGAAAAAAAAGGCAGTGAACTTGAGGATAAATAATAGAAATTATTCAGTCTAAGGAACAAAGACAAAATGATAGAAAATAAGCTCCCATAACTTCAGAGACCTGTGGGAAATCAGGTATACCCAGAAACATATAATGGGAGTCCCAAATGAGAGAAAAAACACAGAGGGTCAGAAAAACTATTTGAAGGAAGAATAGTGAGATTTACCCAATTTGATGAAAAACATTTATTCATAGGTCTAAGAAACTCAATGAATCTTAAGTAGTATAAAACACACAAAGAAAGCTACATCTAGACATATACTAGTCAAACTGTTCAAAGCCAAAGAAAAACTCTTGAAATCAAAAGAGAAAAATAACTCATCATCTAAAGGTAACACAATAAATTAATAGCTGACTTCTTAAACAATATAGGTCAGAGGTAGTAGAATGACATACTGAATAAAATATCAAACTAAAAAAAAAAAAGCACAACATAAAACAGTCTCCCTTTTTTTAAAAAAACTGTCAACTAAGAATTCTATATCCAGAAAAAACTATGTTTCAAAAATGAAGGTAAAATAAAGACAGTCTGAGACAAACAAAATCTTAAAGATTTCATTGCCAGCAGACCTACTTATAAGATAATCTTTCAGGCTAAATGGGATTAATACCAGACCATAATGCAAATCCTTATAAACGACTTCCCTCCAAAGGCTACTAGAACTAGTAAATAAGTTTATTATTATACAAGATCAGTATGAAAAAAATTTATTGTATTTCTATATACTAGCAATAAACAATCCAAAAATAAAATTAAGACAACAATTTCATTCATAATAACATCAAAAACACTAAACACTAAGTAATTTAACAAAAAGGGCCCAAGTCTATGTATTAAAAGCTCTAAAATATTGCTAAGAGAATCTTAGGAAGATCTACTTTTAAGGAGAGGCATTCCATATTCATGTATTAGACCACACAATATTGTTAAGATGACAGTGCTCAGTGCTGTCTAAATTGGTCCAGAGATCCAATGCAATCCCTATCAAAACCAAGCAGGCTTTTTTTTTTTCTTTTTTTTTAGAAATTGACTTGATTTTAAATGCAAAAGACTTACTATATCCAAAATGATTTTGAATAATAAAAACAAAGTTTCAGGACCTACACTACACAATTTCAAAACCTACTATGAAGCTATAGTAATCAAGACAGTATGGTATTTTATAGGGATTGACATAGAGATCAATGGGAAAAAAATTTAGGGTCCAGAAATAAATTCTTACATATATAATAAATTGGTTCTTTACAAAGGTACAATATAAAGATGACAGAGAAATTAAAGTCTTTTCAACAAATGGTGCTACAATTAGACATCCATATGCAAAAATATTAAATTCTTATCTAATGCATACAAAAAATTGCCTCAAAATGGATTATACACCTAAATGTAAGTGCAACAACAACAATAAACCTATACCACTTCTAGAAAAAAATATAGAAGAAAATCTTTGTGACCTTGCCAAAACCATGAGCCATGAAAGAAAAAAGTTGATAAATTGGACCACAATAAAATTTAAACTATCGCCCTGGCCAGTTTGGCTCAGCGGTTAGAGCATTAGCCTGCGGTCTGTAGAGACCCGGGTTTGGTTCCTGCTAAGGGTACATACCTCAGTTGCAGTTTGTCCCCGTCCCTGGTTGGTTGTGTGGGTGGTAGCCACTCTATGTGTCCTTTTCACGTCGATGTTTCTCTCTCTCTCTCTCTCTCTCTCTCTCCCCCCACACACACTCTATCTGAACAAAATATCAAAAAAATGTCCTCGGGTGAGGATAAAAAAAAAAAATTTAAACTATCCACACTTCAAAAGATACCATTAATAAGTTAAAAAGATAAGCTACAGCCTGGAAGAAAATATTTTCAAATCTTTCATTTGAAAAAGGATTTATATTCATGGAACATACATAACTCTTATTAATTAATAACAATATGCTAATAAGAGAACCACCCAATAAAAAATGGGCAAAAGACTTGAATACATATTTTATCAAAGACATACAAATTACTAATAAGTAGATAAAAAGGTGCTCAACTTCATTAGTTAATAAGAAACACATAATAAAACCTCAATGAATACCATTTTACACATACTAGAATGACCATAATCAATAAGATAGTCTAAACCAAGTGCTGGGAAAAATGTAGAGAATCTGGTAGGAATGTTGGGTAATTTCTTTAAAAGTTGCATATATATTGACCCTATGATCTAGCAAGTCTACTATTAAGAATATACCCAAGAAAAAGAAAGACACATGTCCCCGTACAGAATTGCACACGACTATTCACTGCAGGATTCTTCATAAGAGTCAAAAACTAAAAACAATCCAAATGTCCATAAATCGGTGAATGAATAAACAAAACATGGGCTATCCATACAATGAAATACTATTTGGTATTTCAAAGGAATGAAATAATGCTATATATACTACAACATAGATGAAACAAAACCATTATGATAGGCACAGAAGATTATATATTGTAGGCTTCCATTTAAATAAATATTCAGAAAAGGCAAATTTATAAGGACAGAAAGTGGATCTGTGGTTACCTGGGGCTTGGGTGGGAGCAGAGATTGGCTGCAAACATGCTATAGGAATTTTAGAAAGGGTGGTGATAGACATGTGATGATGGTAACATAACTCCGTAACGTGCTAAATATCCTTGAATTATAAAGTTACAATGCTTAAATTATATCAAATATATATACATATATATATATACTTCAATTTAAAAAGTAAAAAAAAAAAATAGCGTGAACTTTAAAAAGAGGAAGAAGATAGAAAGGAGAAAAGTCGTCCTCAGTTCACATATCCTTCTAGGATGTTAGTGGGAAAAGGTGATTGATTACACTGTTTGGGGTGGGAAGTTTGTGGCCTTGTCAGCTTGAGCTAGCACAGGGAGATTGCCTTACCTTGAAGAATCTGTTGTTTTCATACACGAAGCTGCTATAATGGTAATGGATTTTGTTTACTTCATAACTCAGCACTGAGTGGTCTCTTTCAGAGTCCAGACTTGAAGCTAGTGTCCAGTTGGATGGGACTTCAGAGACAATATGTGAAACTGATAATACAAAACCGGTCCATTGGAGGAAGTCAGCATCTGGCCCTGCTTGGGACCAACAGTAGAACCATACTCGGTAGCTACTCACATTGTAACGGTGGAGTAACAGGACACTTGTTCCAGCAAAGTTCCCGAATGTGGAAAACAGAAACTGCAGCCGACGGGCAGCTTGCTTTTGCATATTACCGTGTACATCTCCCAGAAGAGAACTGAAAATAGGTAAATAAGGCAAAAAAAAAAAAAAAAGGTTAAAGAAAACTAACTGAAATAAATAATAGGAAACGCAACTAATTTTTTCAACAAAATATCATGATATCCAATGGATGTGTGGGAGGCTTCATTCTAGGCTTTGCATCTTACGGAAATGAACATACAACTGTCACAGATGTCAACCATGACCTGGTGCCAGGTTCTCAAGTTCTCCAGGTCTTGGTAAATAATCAATAAAAAAGTACTAAACACAATTTAGATCTTTGCTTTCTAAAGTCTGACAATTCTGGATTTCCTGAAAAAGATTTAAAACATTACTCTTGGAAATTTTCTAACTTTCAATATTTTCAAAATTGCATACATTCAGAAATTAGTATAAGTATAATCATTGGCTATAGGTAAGGAATTGTCTTGGAAAGAAAAAAGTGTTAAGTTATATCTGTGATGAAATGCTATTTTATTGGAAAATTATTTTTCATTGAACTATATGCTGTACAGTGTCAATAATTAAATAGTGCGTGCATTAAGAAGGCATCAGTAGGAATCATTTTCCTAAAGAAATTTGTTTATATTAAAGAACTATAGTTCTATTATAAATAACTCTTAAAAAAAAAACCAAGTGACTTTTGTGCCAATAAATGTGAGAAAGCTCATTTGTCCATGAAAGAGTACTGCACGGACTTTGATTTCCTGACATCTGATTTCTAGAGGCGAGTACAGCGCTGACAGGCTTGGAACGCAGTGCGGAACGTGGCCATCAAGAGTCGGGGGTGAGGGTAACTACTCGAAGGCAGCAGGCGGGGTGTGCACAGGAGCTGAAAGGAAGAGATGAGAGGTGACAGGTAGAGAAGATAGCAGTGGTGGGAACCAGAGGCCTGGCAGGTGGCGTGCGTCATCACATGGAGGAAGTTTCAAAGAAGCAGGGAGTGTTTTCCTTCCACAAGAGTGCTCTACCCTGTGAAATATCACTGCTGCTTGAAAGGCTGCCTGGGATACAGTCCAGGTCACAACTGTTATTGTCACCTGCCATGTAAACAGTTGAGGGTCATGAGTGCACGAGCATGATTGTCATTTTTTGCGCTGGCCGTAGAGAAGAAACATTCATAAGGAAATCCATCTGAAAGGCAAAGAGATGGGAGACATTCCAAATCATTCCCAGCACACGTCTCTACCAAGGCATTTCCCGAACTACCTAAGGCCTGCTATTGCCCAATCTCTGCCTGGATAAAGTGTATTTTTATAATAGAGGCAATAAATGTTTATTTTGGAAAATTTGTAAAAGTGACAAAGTAGAGGGGAACAGTTACCTGTAACCCTACCACTGAGTGGCCATTAAGGTTTTTTGCAGATACTTATCATTCGTGTATGTACATACCGAGCTGTGAAGTTGTGGTTAATGTACACCTTTCTTCAGGTGGTCGAAAATGAAATTGTGATGCACATTTTGAGCATAAATATTTTCTTCCTATTTCAGATTATTTCCTTAGGATAGATGCCCAGGAACTGAGTGAAAGTGGGTGAAAGTGGAAAAACCTTCAGTTCGAAGGCTCTTGATATGTATTTCTTATTTTATTTCCTAAATAGTCGCATGCCCACCAGCAATGCCAGTGTCCTTTCCACCCCTCCTTCATAAACACCTTACATTACCTTTTTAGAAGTTATTTGCTGACTCTGTATTCTCTAATCTAATAATATTAAAGCTAAAACAACCATAAAACAAACAACAGAACAAAAATAATAAAAGAGTAAAAGCTAATCTTCCTTGAGCACTTACTGTGGGAATGAACGCCCAACGTGCCAACGCTTGCATCCTCACACCTGCCCGGTGGGTATGTTGTGCCAAGTTAACAAATGAGTGAACAGAGGGATGCAGGGTTAAGTAAGGAGCCCAGGTTTAAATGGCTGGAATGCATCCATCTTGCTTGTTTACTAAGCTACCAATCTTTATCCACTCTATTTAAAATGAAGGTATTTTTACTTTCTCTGCTAATTTCAGCCTATTGCCCTCTTTGTCCATTCTCTCCTTACGGCCCTTTCCTTCTTTTGTCTTAGATGGTGAGCTCCTACTCATCCTTTAGAGATGAAACATGACTTTTCTGTGAGTTTTTCCCTGAATCATCATCTTCCTTAAGTAATTCCCTCACCTTGGTTCTATAGCCCTGTCCACAGGTAACGTAATTACTGTGGGGGTGTAGCTGGAACAGAGAAAATATGCCATTCATCGACTGATTTAAGCCCATTCCAATTTTTGTCTTTTTCCGTGCCTGCCCTTCGCCCGTGTTCCTGCTCTGGTGGAGACCACTGTAAGGCCTATTTTCTACCTATGTTACCTGGATGGATGTGCACCAGCACAGAATGTTCACCTTTAGCTGTGGTTAGGTTTGGTGACTTCTATTGTCTTTCCCAGACCTGCCTTGTCTCCATGGACCACAGCCAGTGCTATTTCTGCTAGTTAAAGTGTTTGTCTCCAAAGTCTGTCTACCAAATCAGAACTATTAAGGCAGAAATTATTCATTTAAAGTTCTCCAGGTGGTTTCAATGCCACAGGAGAGAGGAGCCATCTTTGGATCTGTTGGTCTGGTAGCTTAGTCTGAAAATGAGATGCTTCGAATCACTGGCTGTCATCCTGTTGTGTTTTATAGGGAAAGCAGCATGCTGATCATTTTGATCAAGGCCAATCCTTATATCTCTCTGCAAGCACATATCAGTAAAAGGGAAAATAAAGTTAATAGATTAAAAAATCATTAAAAATAAACTGTGCATGTTATTAAGCATACCAATAATAATAAAACTCATGTTTCTGGCCCATATTACGTGCCAGACACAGTGCCAATTGCTATATTTCCATCATATCTTTTTATCAAAAGCATTCTTACAAAATAGGGGATTCTTATTTTTATTTATATATATTTTTATTTTTGTGGTTAATTCTCACCCGAGGATATTTTTTCCATTGATTGCTTAGAGAGCGTGGCAGGAAGAGAAGGAGGAAGAGAGAGAGAAAAACATCCATGTGAGAGAGACACATCCATTGGTTGCCTTCTGCACGACCCCTATGGGGGTTGGGTTTCATATCTGCAACCCACGTACATGTCCCCTTGACCCAAACTGAACCCACTGCCCTTTGGTCCTTGGGCCAGTGCTCTAACTGCTGAGCCAAACCGGCCAGGAATATTTTCATTTGATAAACGAAGACATTGGCTAATTTGACCAAGGTTACACGGCTGGCAAGTATGGAACCAGGATGTGAAACAGGCAACCTGAGTCCTGACCCACATAATGAACTATGATAGAATGGGTGGGGGTGTTATAGGAAGAACTTAGCCCAACCCTAAACCTTTAATGTTTAAATAGCAAAAATTAGAAGCAGAGGACTGGTGTAACTTAATTAATAAACTTTGTGTATCTGCACACAAAGAAAGAACTCATCTTTTCAAGCATCTGTGAAACGTTTACAAGACAGGCTCAATTTTGGGCCAAAAGTAAAATATTAAAAAGCAGAAATTATGCAAGCTTATTTATGGGTGAAATATAATCTGAAAACTAACCAATTTTAATAATATAAACAAGGCAACAATTTTCCCCAAACCCAATCATATATATGTGTGTGTGTGTGTGTGTATATGTATCTATATTTATAGATATATAGATATAGATATATACCTGCACAATCCCAAGCAAATCCTAAAAAAGAGAGGAAGTTATAAGTAGAATTCTGATTATATGTAATATAAGACCCAGGGAACTACACATTAAAAAATACTTTTATACGCAACCAGATAAGTATTACTTATTTTGAGAGGCAAAACCTATCTTAAGAGTTTTCTTTCTTAATAAGAAAGAATTCAAGTAAATAAACACAACACTCATTATTTCTTTTGAGAAAGTAAAATAAATAAAACAAGGTACTTTTGGCTACATTAGTCAGGTCAATGTCCTCCATCCATATCCTTTTATTTATTTATTTTTTTCTTTATTTCATTTTATTTTTGTTACAGATGTTTCTCCTTTTTTACCCCATTGACACCCTCCTCCCCAACCCCCCCCCCAACCATATCCTTTTAATGGAATGAAATAGGAAGTATTGCGTGGGACAATAGCTAAAATCTAATTATGACACACACAATAAAATTGCTTTTTTTTTTTTTGCTTCTTCCGTATTTAGATGACAGGTCGTTTCCTTACAGAAGTCACTTAAGGGGGCCTGCCACTTAGAAAACCAGGACTATCTGCCATGTTCTGTGAAGTGATTATAAATTGGAGGGTAAATTGTGCCTGTAAATTCCAGGTTAAAAAGTAAGACAACTAATCTATGATTATTAGGACCCCCTGCAATTTTACTTCTAAAACTGTCTGTCCTAAGTGGGTATTCACATACATTTATATTAATTTGTGTGCATTTATTTGAATATATATATAGACACAAAAGATGCTACATGATCCATATTTCATTCATTCTTGGACTGATATTTTTCTCTTCCATTAAACCCTATTAACTTATAGTGCTTCTAATCACATTTGTTACTATCTTAAGGACTTTAATATAGAGTGTCAGACACAGATAATCTCATTAATTTCAGTAAATGTGCAAAAATCATTCATTTAACATTCATGTACTTGAATAATTGAAGTAAGTCCTTTATTATACTCTCCAATATTTTTCCTGCTGCTCTAATTTTCCTATCATATCATTATTAATACTCTTCTCTTTTGCTCATCTGTGATGACCATTTATTAAAAATTAATTTTTTTGCCCTGGCCAGTTTGGCTCAGTGGTAGAGTGTTGGCCTGTGGACCAAAGAGTTGAGGGTTCAATTCTGACCAAGGGCATGTACCTCGGTTGCGGTTCGTCCCCAGCCCTGGTCGGGGTCATGCAGGAGGCAGCCAATCGATGTGTCTCTCTCACGTCAATGTGTCTCTCTGCACTCCCCCCTTCCACTCTATCTAAAGATAAATGGAAAAAATATCCTTGGGTGAGGATTAAAAAAAAAATTAATTTTTTTCTGCATTTTCAGGATATTATATTAATACTTTCCTTTCAGCATCTTGGGTATCATTTCAGCTGAGGGAACATAATTTTCCTGGTTCTTGTCTTGGACTTGACTGATTATTATTTTTGAATGCTTGTATTTTTTACCTTGTGTAACAGTTGTGTGTGTGTGAGTGCATGTGTATGAGTGTGCACACATGTGTGTTTTATCTCTACTATTAACGTGTGAATTCCTAAGGGAAGATCACATGTTTGCCTTCTCTGGTACTCGCCTTGGTACATGTAATATATATCCATACATATATATTGTACAGTACATTGCACATATTAGCTGCTAAAAACATGTTTAATGAGGATACAAATGGTGCCTTTTATCTTTTGTGAGCACAATTTTCCCATTCTCATTTTTACTTTCCTTGACACGTCTGCAGATAGCACGCCTAATTTAAGCATCTTTGTGGAAAATGTGTTCTTCGTAGGGTCTTACTACTCAGTACCAGAAAGTTAGCAAGTATTATTCCTTGATGAAAACAAAGTTTTTTGTTTTTGTTTTTTTAAGTTCAACTTTGGACTTTGTAAAATTTGCACAGGACTCTGCAAAGAATTACATCTCATTCCCTAAACAATAAATTTAAAATTTGCTCTCCAGTCCCAACTATCGCTTTGGTTTAGATTTCATACATTTTTCACATAGTTCAATATTTATCAGTGATTTTTCTAAAAAGACTTGGCCTGATGTATGATTTCTTTAGCCTTGTGACCCTTCCCTGCTTACAAGTACCTTCTTTCTCATCGAAGTGTCTATGAGCTGGGGTCAGAAATTCAGCAAGCCAATATGGCTTTTAAAAATAAAAAATGGACCAGTGCAGAAAGTATGTAAAATCTGATTTTGTAACATGATTGTAGCATCCAGGTATCCATAGGGGCTGAGCATTTGTGTTCTGTGGGTTCAGTTGTATGGTGCTGTAATTTGTAATGCAAAATAATATGTTTCTTACACCCACATAGCCATGTTTGGACAAGTCCTGTCCAAGTTTCCTTCCTTTGAAAAGATGGCAATATGAATTGGTCTTAACTCTTCGCACTCTTCTCTGTTCTAAATCTCTGGGAGATTTATCATAATCCCTAATTAATGTATAGTTTTAGCAAAATTGAGATTCTGATGTTCTGATGTTAACCCCAGTATTTGGTTGTTTGGAAATATTGTTACAGCTTTATTCAGAAAGACAGATTATTCTCAGAAAGACTTGTAAATTCCCTAACCATGGATCTATAATTTTGTAACCTCATTAATTCTTCCCGCAGAATTTTTCTGCTCAAATTCTTCTGTGCACATCTAACATTGGTTTCTCAAATAAACCTAGTCCGGTTCCCTGGGAATTGTCTAGTTTTTCATTAAGGCAGCACAGGTAGAGAAAGAATTATGGATTACTTTATTGAATTTGTCCAGATTTATGTGGAATTCATCGGTATCATTCTGTCTCTTTGCCTTTTTTTGTTGGTAATTCAAACTGATTTCCAATTCTCTGTTGAACTATAAGTTATTCAGCTCTCTGTACAAAGTGGAATTTATGTACTTCTATGTACTTTAAGCTTACTAATGGGTGAGAATAACTTATTCTTGTGCTTACGGAATACGTAATTTACATGAAGAAATTTAGCTTCTCACTGGGCTCTTCCAATATTAGGAAAGAGTACTTTCACTGGGCTCCTTCGAAAGAGATATATTCTCTGAAACATATCTCACCCTCTGTGATAGATTCCAATATTTTTATTCTCTCCCCTTTCTCCTGCCATGGGAGGAGTATACTATTAATAGGGCACAGACATAGGACTTGCTAATGAAGCATGGGCACAAGTGACAGTCCACATCTCTCTGAACCCACTTGCACCTCTGCTCAACGTGACGGACACTAAGCCCTAGGCAGTAGCTGCTCTCCCCTCCTGGGGCTCTGAGTAGGAAGACATAGGGGGCAGTCCTGAGCCTGGCTCATCACCTGGAGAAAGTTGACAGCTGACCTGCAGACTGGGCCAGATTGTACAGAAACACATTTGTGTCTGTGTGAGAAACAAATGTTTCTGGTTGTAAGCCTCTGAGATTTGGAGTTGTTTTTATGAAGCATTTTCGTGTGGGACGTTTGCTCAGTGGGAATTCAGAAATGTTATGGACCAGTGACTGCTATGTGCTTCCCACTTTTCACATTTCCAGATAAGATTTTTCTTTTATCCTCACCCGAGG
The DNA here is from genome assembly GCF_014108415.1 of Molossus molossus. Classification (NCBI taxonomy): domain Eukaryota; kingdom Metazoa; phylum Chordata; class Mammalia; order Chiroptera; family Molossidae; genus Molossus; species Molossus molossus. The sequence continues at coordinate 22,555,443 of NW_023425403.1, forward strand.
ACATTTCTCCATTTTTTGTTCAGATAGAGTGGAAGGGAGAGAGAGGAAGAGCAAGAGAGAGAGAGAGAGGGAAAGAGAGAGAAACATCGACGTGAGAAACATCGATGTGAAAGGGACATATCGAGGATCTGCCACCCACATGACCAACCAGGGCCAGAGAGAAACTGTACCCAAAGTACATGCCCTTAGCAGGAACCAAACTCGGGTCTCTCTGGACCTCAGGCCGACACTCTAACCGCTGAGCCAAACTGGCCAGTGCATCAAATAAGATTGTTTATTGCTGTCATCCTGGTCTTGTTCCCTTTATATGATGTGTGTGTGTGCATCTGTGTGTGTGTCCAAAAGAGAATATAAATAATTTTTAGCTTACAGGTGTCTGCATCAAGAGCCCACACGTACCCGAGTGTGCTGTAGATGCTAGTACAAGATCCTGGACTTCAGATCTGATGCCTTTGTGGTATTCTCCTCCAAAGGGCTATGAGTCTATTCTGAATGCAAAGGGAAAGTGCGTCAATAACTGAGACAAAGAGGGTGGATTGTGGTAGATTATATATTTTTTCACCAATATTTACTCTGTCCTCCTCCCCCATAGGAAGAGACTGCTATGAAGTTCCATCAAGCTGAGTTTTTCCATTTGGCCGTATGACCTACTTACTCTGAACGGTGAAATGTAAGAGGAAGGGACAGTGTGCCAGGTCCAACGGAAGGCTTTAGGAGGCATTGAGAGTTTCTACCAGTCTTCTTGCATCCAGCTCTCCTCACAATAGTAGCACACCCCGGACAGAAGCTACGCCTTCACCTTTGGTGTCAGGATATGGCAATGAAGCAGGCAGACCCACGCCAGCAGAGCGGCCGTAGTCACCTCACAGAACTGTGAGTGAGATAAAAAAAATGCTTGTTGCAATCAACCGAGATCTCGGAGATGTTTGTCTGTGCAGCACGACTGCTGCAAATGCTGCTTGGCCAACTTGGGACAAGAAAGAGGATCGTGTGTACATGTAGTTAGTGTTTGAGCTACCTCAATTTCTGTCCAGTCAGCTGCATGTAGAAAAAAATCAAACTCAAAGAAGGGTTATTCTGGAAAGTATTAAGTAAATTAGGAACAAGAGTCTTGTTCTAAACAAATTCTGCGATCCACCTTGCATGAGGGATGCTTGCCAGAATTCTGACGAAAGTTCACTGGTGTATTTTTTCTGTACTTGTGCAATGGAATACAGTTGGCCTGCCGCACGGGGCAATGGGCCCTCGTCCAGGTAGAGGCAACCTGCACTTCCAGCATATTTATCAAAGTAGATCCAGAGCATTAGTAACTTAGGACCTTGTAAACATAATACTGTTGGGATAATGTGCCAGAACATTTTGTGAACAATGAGCACAAACTTCTTTTCTGGGATGTCGACCTGTTGGCTCAACCTTAATCCTTCATTCTAATCACCTATATTACAATATACAAAATCTACCTAATCACGTGCCTTACTGATACAACTCATTACAAACTAGATATATACAAAAAGCTCATTGTTTGTCCTAAATTTCACATCATTATCTTTTGTGCTATTATTGAACTAACTATCAAAGTCTAGAGAAGTTTAAAAGAAGCAAAACAATGCACAAAATCCTATAAATTTAAAATATATTTACATGTAAATTTATAACTGTTTCTTAAAAGAAAATATGAAAAATATACAAACTAAATAACAACAACCTGTGTTTAGTCCCATATCAAGGATGAAAAAAATTGAAAAGAAACTGGGGCAAGGGGGAAAAGAAACAAGCTTAGCTCCTTATCTCGTATAAGCAAGGAATCAAGTATCATATTTTTCTGAAATTTGGTAATGCTACAAACATAGGCTCAAGTATGTGCAGTGGGGTACACTGGATTTCCCCATGCTATCTTAACCCCATGCACAAAACCCTCTTTAGAGGCAATGTGGTATAGTGGAATAAATCTCAGCTTTGGATTAAATATTTCTACTTCTAATCTTAACTGTGACATTTTCTGTTTGATATTTGAGAAGCCAAAATATCATAGAACATAATTTGTCTCACCTATAAACTAGCCCTTATAACTTGCTGTGAAGAACTGCTGGAGAAACTGGAAATAACATATGTAAAATGCCTGGCTCAGTGCCTGGTACATACTATGTGCTCAATAAAAGTGGGAGCATTTGTTTGTAATGTTGGGTTCTTGTTAAGGTTTTGATTATTCTCCTCTTCCAAATTCCACTCAAGAAAAGATATGTGCCTTCAGTATACTTTGGAAGAAAAGTCAACACCTGTTCAAGTGCTGGGTATTCAAATATGGCACCCAAGATGTACACCATGACATGGGCTTCTTTTTCAGAACAGTTAACTACTTCTACTATGCAAGTGGTTATGGGAAAATAATATGGGCAAATTTTTCAAAAGGAAGAATAGTGTACTCTTCAAAGATCATTATCAGTTCACCACAGTGGTTGGTGTGTCCCAGCCTGTTGGATAAAAATCTCCTGTAGACACAATGTTTAAGTGAAAAATAAATAGGGTTAGTACGGAATAGTGGTACATCAAGAAAGCCTCCATTGCCCTGGCCAGTGTGGCCAGTGTTGGTTAAGCATTGTCCTGTGCACTGTAAGGTCACAGGCTTGATTCCTGCTCAGGGCACATGCCCAGGTTGAGGGTTCCGTCCCTGGTCGGGTGAGTATGAGAGGCAACCTATTGATGTTTCTCTCTCTCTCCCCTTCTTCCATCCTCTATCTTTAAAATCATTAAAACAGTATTTAAAAAAAAAAGAAAGGCTCTATTGATATGGGATATGCACCCAAGAGCTAATTCGGTGACTGGGAAGTTTGTGGGCAGACTGCATAGGACAGATGACAGCAAGTCCATAGATCCAGGCCTCTCGCCCACCTGGTCAATAACAAGGTAAGTCTTGTTCCTTGGGAGGAACCGAGGGAAAAGGTACTGGGCACCTGTGTTCACTCACCTGCTTCTTTGATCTTCGGTATGTCCTCTGCTTCCTTATTGGTTGGTTTTATACTAAAATGAAGACTAGGCAAGATTTTCCCCACTTTACAAAATCTAGTCCAACCACATAATTACCTGGTAAGAAAAAAAAACTATCAAAGTGTCAGTAATTTCTACCAAAAATAATACTAAAGAAAATAAAGAGCATGTTAGTACCACTCGCTCTCAAGATAATAAATTATTTTAATAATTCACTCTCGAGGCAATATCATAATATTTTAACTGCAAGGTCATCATAATATTTTTAGCAACATATAAGGAACTCGGAGGAGGAGAGTTTTTCCAAATGTCTTCTTACAAAGACTATAGAAATATTCAGCACTAATTAATTTTTTAAAAATATACTCAACACTAAAAAGAATGATTTGTGAAATCTGAGCTGGAGACTGTATTTTATTACATAATTTCAGAGAATGACATTGTCGCCTCAGTCTGGGAAAGCTTACAGAATCCTGGGCTGAGGGTCCTCTCCATCCCCCTTCCTCCCAAGACCTAGCGTCTGCATGTTCACACCGGGGCACTTGGCAGCGGGCAGATGACGTTCGAGGAGGCAATTAAGAAAAGTGGCTATTAAAAGCTCACAGGCCGACGAGAGGGAGAAAAATGACTATTGCTAATAGCTAAATCTCTAAAAGCCCCGAAGATATTTCCCTCTTGACCCATATGTAGGGCCCTGCGTATGCATATTCGCTCTTTTCCCCTGATTTTTTTTTTTTTTCTTTTTGGTAATAATCTTTACACACATTCAAATTTAACACTTGATGAGCACTCAGATGGCGGAGTTAAACAAGAAGTCATCTGAGCATCTCTGGCCCCTGGCCATTCCTTGGGACTCCATCAGTGGCGGAATACCTTGCAGGACAGAGCCAAGCTCTAATTGTTTGATTTAATTAGACCACTTAGAAGGCCACGCCAGCCTGAAGACCTTGCTCCTCTGCTTCCCCTCCCCCGGACAGGATGGCTCCGGCTGGCTCCCATTTCTCTAGAACCTCTCTGATTTTGGACCATGGAATTGGTGTGAGATTTGCTAAGGTCTTCACACCATTTAGCTTTTATTTTGGCATTTTCAGAAACATTTCTCAGCTAGAACCTCATTTTCCCTTTTGCTCTGCTCCGTGATAGGTGAAAATTGATTTTTTCCTTTCTGCAGCCAAGGTGAAGGTTATCAGTCACTATGTCTCTATAAAAAGTGTGCTGCCTTTAGTGGTGGTGCATTTGTGGGTATTTTCTGAGGGCTAAGGGGATGAGTGTTATTGATGAATTCTCCTCTCTGCCACCCGAAAAACAGGAAAGGAGCGTTGAGCTGTCAGTTTATCATAAACTCAAAAGAACAATGAAAAACAGCATTTGTGTGGCACAGTCAAGTCACCCAGGGAGTTGCTCAGACAGACGGAACCCTCTGGAAGTCAGCGGGTAATAGGGGCCTGCGGGTTCAGGGACAGCAAGCTTTCCTTTCTCCCATGTCAGGGGGTGCATCCCAGGGTGAGTGAGCCCCCACCTTCTCTGAGCACCAGTACGAGGCGCGAGTGAACAGTTGGAACACTTACAACTTGGCTTAGCCAAATGTAATGAGTTCTTCTTATCACCATTTTAAAATGGCTTTTCAATATTCAACCAAATGTAACCTAATTGCATTTAAACATTGAGAAGGGAGCAATGGGTGAATGAGGCCAAATCCTTAGGCAGGTTGCTAACGAGATCAGGGAGTCCAAGATCCCTGAGAAACTCTCCTGACTATTCCGTGGTGGAAACACAAATTTGGATTACAGGCCAGGTCAGGTTGGGAAGTTGTGTGAGGGAGTTTTTCTCTACAAGTTTGCATCACCCACCACTTCCAGAGTAACTGAAATGTTATCTTCTGATTGTGCGTGTTCCATGAGTGCACTGGATCAGGGGCCCTGGACCCTGAATCTTATCTTCATAAAGTGTAAGGAATGCTGTTCCCACCTTCTGGCCCAGTTCCTGCATCTTGGAGAAGTTACAAGACTTGCCTGCGGACATACAGCACAGAAAGTGGTAGCAGGGTCAGGGCGGTGGGGCAGGGCTGTCACCTCCAGTCTGGTGTCCTATTGGTTTGGTTTTGTTGTCTCCTTTTTCATCACCACAAAAATCTTCATCAGTTACTTCTGTGATTTTGCACGAACCAAGAGTGAAGTGTGGGTGAAGGTCCGTGTGTGCGGGGATCCTCAGCTGCGAACTTACTTGCATAGGTCCTACAAGCGGTGATCCCAACAGCAACAACATCCTCCAGAGTAGCCAACTTCAGCGATTGTTTCACTACACAACCTGATTACTTATTTAGCAGACTTTCCTGGGCTCATAAATTATGTTCCTTCCTTTTAAATCTAGATGGTTTATTACTATGGTGACCTGGTGAAAGTGATTTCCCCAGAGGGCGGGCAACAGACAGAAAGTAACTCCTTCATCAGGGAAGCTGTGTGAGGCTCAACTCTCAGCAAAGATGGATAAATGGGACTGTGGTCATGGCAACCGATCATCATCCCAGTTCCTTTCCTGCAGGAGGACAGGACAACACTGGGGTCAGTATTGGGTTCCATGGCCTTAGATACAAAATAGAATGACGATAGCTTATTTTTGAGACATGAAGAAGCCAAGTATTATGCTAAATATTTTAAATGCGTAAGTTTATTTTAAATCCTCCCTATAGTTATATTACCACAGCCACTATTTTACAGTTTGGAAAGATGAGGCTACAAAAAGTCCATTCTCTTGTTTAAGGGTCTCAGAAAGAGAAGAGCTGGCATTGAACTTGGGCTATTTGACCCCAATTCCTATGCTTATGATTATCCACTCTGACCTGAGAAATCCAAGCATCCAATTTCACAACTAAAGACATGCAATCCCAGAAAGACAGTGTCACAACAGAGAACTGCTACCAACCTTTAGGTGGAGTGACCTGCCTCCCAGTCCTGTGTTACCCCACAACAGCCGTCAATCTTGGGCAAGTCTTCACTCTCGTCTGTAAAACAATGGTGTTAGATCATTTGGTTTCTATGATCTCTTCTCATTCTAACGTTCTGGAGTTAGTTTGGAACCGAGCCAAGGGCAGAGACTGTTCACGAGACTTTGAGTTCATTGTGGATGTCACAAGAGATTGCTTGCTTATACCAAACAATTTACAAACCATAGACCCTAAGTTGTATTATGAAAGAACTTTTAAAGAGCATTTACTTAAATTTTAAATTATTTTTTCTTATTATATGGTGCTTATTAAATAAAAAGATACTAAAAAATTAAAAAACAAAACATGAGTCTCCTATAATTTTATCACATTTCAAATATATCACACTTGATAGTTTGGTGAATATATTTCCAGGTTCCCCTCCTCCTCTCCTTTTTGGTACTCATGTATGCAGGGTTTTTTCAAAAACAAGTATGTGATATTGTGTAACCTGCTTTTGATTCCTACTAGACAGTGCAGGTTGACATCCTAAAATATAAATACAGCCATAAGAGTTGTGTAGTATTCCACTCAATAAATGCAAAATAATTGATGTAATGTCTGCTTTGTTGCTTCCATTTTATAAAATTGTTTTTATTTCATTTTTTGCTATTATGAGTAAGTTAACAGATATTCTTAGAGCTAATCATTTATACATACATACAGCCATTATTGCAAGAAAAGAACATGAAATAAATGCTACATTAAAGACTATGTACTTTTTAAAAGGTTTTAGATACATACTGTTAAAACCTCTGCAGAAAAATTTGTTTGCTTTTATTTTCATTAGCTGTATAGGAGCGTGCCCATTCTCCCAAACCCTCATCAGCACTGGGTATTATTTTAACAAGGCCTGCCAAGCCGTTGTTGACGTCTCAGTGTGCCTTCACGGTAGGAACGCAGGAGGCTTGGAGCACAGCCAGACTACATGGGTGGAACTGGGGCTCTGCCACGTGCTACTTTGTGACCTTTGGCAATTAACTTCTCTGTGCCTATAAAATGGACCCCAAAGTAGGACCTACCCTGTAGGGCTGCATGTCATATGAGCTGACCTATGTAACGGAAGCAGAACAATGCTTGTACATCATTAAGAAAGATTTTAATTGTTAATTATTGTCATTATTCTTTAATTACAAATGAATTTGAGCACTTTAATAGGCCCATTAACCATTTGCTTCTTCTTGACTCAACTGCTGGTTCCGACATTTAGCCCTTTTTTATGATCAAGGATTCTACTTTTTCTTTCCTTATTTTATAAGAAGTAGCTATAAGTTAGGAAAATTACTCCTTTGCCTCTCACATATTGCAGATAATCATCATATTTTCCAATGAAAACACAGAGGCCCAGATAGATTGAATATCTTGTCTTTTAAGGTTCCATTCAGGGCTCTTCATTTTTTATTCATTCTAGCAAAGCCCTTTTTTTTTTTTTTTTTTAATGTTTTGTATTCTGAGTATATTTTCCATTTCATTCCTCGTTTTCCTTTATGTTCAATCCAAATTGGACTTAAATAAATAAAATTATACCTTAATAACACAGGCCTCTTGTGAAAAATCATTTCAGGATAATTATAAAATTAATCACTGCAGACGTTTACCTCTGTGCGTCTTTTATGATTCAGTTTACATCCTCTGAAACCTGATCTAACTGCACCTCTCTGCTCCGCACTTGAGGGAGGCAGCATTCTAAGATACTGCCAGGGTCTTTGCCCCTCTGATACACACACCATGCAGAATCCTCTTCCCTTGAGTGTGGCAGGGCCTCCGAGTATGGTGGGACTTTTCTCCTGCTTTTAGTTTACATAACCTAGCACAGGTGGAGAGATTGTGCAGGTGTGATTAAGGTCCCAAATCAGATGATTTGGAGTGAACACAAGGAAGGTTATCCTAGGGGGGCCTGAGTAGTAAAATCTCTTAAATAAAGGGGCGGAGCCATCCTGAAGAGAGTGATTCGCCAGCTGACCTTGAAGAAGGGCGCTGCCCTTGTGAAAGGGTCACATGGCCAGGAACGGAGGTGGCCTCCAGGAGCTCAGACCAGCCCCAGCTGACAGTCAGCAACAAAGCAGACCAGCCCTACAACTACAAAAAACTGATTTCTGCCACCGACCAGTTAAACTTGGAAGAGACCACTGAGCTTCAGAAAGAAACAAGGCTTGACCAACACCTTGCCTCCATCCTTGTGACCCTCTGTGCTAAGGACCCTCTGAGACATGCAGGAACTCCTGACCCGTGGAAACAATAAATGTATGCTTTTTAAGCCACTAGATTTGAGGTAATTTGTTGCATAGCAATAGAATTGAATAAATTAGCCCACTCCATGACCTCCACATGAAGTCCTTGTTTCTCCTCTTGTTCTCGTTGACCTTAAGTACACTTTAACAATGCACTTTCCGGTTTCATTGAGATGGTAAATTGGTGTCCCTCAGCAAACTGTGGGTTTGATGAGAATTCGAGGCCACTTCCCTTTACCTTTCTGTCCTCAGAGCCCAGCAGGCGGTTGGAGACTGTTGCGTCGGATCCTCAGCGTCAGGATGAGAACTCGGAGACCTGAGGGGCTCCGGCCAGTAGCATCTTCACAGGAAATTATAAAAGCTGTTAAGTAGTCACATAACTCTAAACCTAGCAATGCTATAGTAGAGATGGTATATTGTTTATTTTTTAAGCTTAAGAAAGAGCACCTGACTTTTAGCATTGTCTAGCAACTTACTGTGTGATCTTGGGCATGTTGCTTGACTTCTCAGAGCTATTCTTTCTTCATCTGTAAGTGGGATATTAGGACTCACTGGATGATGGCTTAGGCCATTTGAGATCCAGCATTTTGCATGTGTATGAGGCCTCAAATTGGAGAACATATATATTTGAAAAAGAAGAGGAAAGAGTACCAAGAAAAGAAGTTAACACCAAGTTCACTAGATTTAATGATCTATGCCATATGCCTACAGTAGTTTTTTATTCAATAAAGAAAAAAAAGCAATAATTATGAAAATAATATCAACATAGCCTTCACCCAATAGGACTACACTCATATGAATGTCTTCTTTCTTTTATTAATGGGGTTAAAACATTCTTTACTCCGATCATCTAATATCTGGCTTTTCAGATGTAGCAAAAACTGCAGAAGAATTCTGAGTTGTAAAGGAAAGGATGAGAAATGAACAGAGCGGGGTATGGCCGCACAGCTATGGCTCTGCTGTGTTTATTCAGAGCCAGAGTCAGTCCCATTTAGCTCATTTCTGTTTGAAAATGAAAGTCATCAGCCTCGGTGCATGAAACCATTAGCTACCGCTCCAAAGTGCTGCATTTCAGAAAGGTCAGAGAGCCAGCCCAGCAGCACCAAGAATTTTGCAAGTGATGTGTGTCACATTTGCATATGATAATTAGTTTCTCTATAAATACAATTTGTTCTGCAGATTAACATTTTGTGTCCTCATTAGATAGCAAACATTTCCATATTAAGCCCACAAAGCTGCCAGAGCTGGCTCTGCTTGCATTGCATGCTAGCATTAATACCTCTGTTTATACTGATGCCAATTAGTAGTGCTAACTAAGTCTGGGAAGAATAAGGAATATCACCAATATTATTAATATAAATAGTAATCATAATGCTGAGAAGCTTTTGCAAACCTTGTTAACGTCAAAGATCATTAGCAGTCAAGTACCCCTGTGTTGTACGTAAATGGTTGTGTTCTTGGGCACATAAAGCATCAGCGTGTCTAGAAGCTTTGCCCTCCACCCTGGAGCTGGCTCCTGGCTTACAACGTGACTCTTAAAAGATCTGCGCCCTGTAAAGAGTAGCATGCAATTAAAACATTGTTTTCTTTTGCTAAATGCGTTTCATCCAATAAGGAAGTTGGAAGTGCTCTAGCTAGGAGAAATAATTTGTTCTACTTGTTCAGCTCAGTGCAAACAGTTTGTTCTCATTCCTGAGGCCAGCTTCTCCGAGGCAGAGAGGTGAGGTATTTTATGGTCCCATAAAAGGGTTTTATAAAGCAGGATGCCCCAGAATTACTGATGAGATGACGTAGATCTCACTGGAGTAGAGCGAACACTTCTCTGTCGCGTCAGTGTCGAGGGATGTAGAAGGTGCTGATGGACATGTGCATGCGGGAGAGTGTTCATCACTTTCCCAGTTGTTATTGACTTGAAACCAAGTGGAGGAGGCTGCTGCAAGACGCAGTGGGTTGAGGGGCTAGTTCTGTGGCTGGAAGGACCAATCTAATGTGAACACTAATGGTCCCTCACCCTTAGCTCATTGACAGCGGAGGGATGATCCTGTGGTCACTGTTGATATGAACAGTTTCTGTGGAAATCAACTCGCTTCACTTCCCTGCATGAGTTTCTTGTTTGATGAGCTCCATATACTTAGATTCAGCATTTTCTTTTTAAAAAAGCATCGTTAAGGCACCAAACATATTGAACTCAAATATAAATACTGTACCATCGAAGTGTGGGCTGAGATACAAGGAAATGATACTAAAATGCAGAATTTCATATCATTTCAGACACCAGGCTTAGACGTTAGATAAAAGTAGCTTTGTTTCACAGCTCTGCCATCTACTAGAGGTATAATTTTGGATCAGAGGATTTCTCTAAGTCTTAATTTTCTCAGCTGTGAAATGAGAATAAAGATTGTACCAGTTTCACGGATTGTGAAGATGGAATGAGTTACCCAGTGTTAACACAGGGCCTGGCCATACAGCAGTCTCAGAAGATAGAAACAGCTGTTAGCATTATTACTTATAATCACATTTCCTGATGCTGGGGGAGTAATAGTAACCAAACAACATCTCCCTTGGCGGGGGTATAAGAACTAGTCTTCCTCACACCCTACCCGGAGGCACCTCACCTGTGCCAGACGCAGAAGCCTCTCCTCCAGCGTCACCGACCCCTCTGGCCATGTTTTCTCCACCACGTCTCCATCCTCGCTCCTGCCTTGCTGTAGAGCTAATGTTGTCATGTCCAGTCTGACACAATATGCTATCATTTCCCCCTGCACTTCTCCACCTTATGTGGTGTACAATATCACTCAAACGTCACAGCAGTGTCACCTTGTATTTTCTGTTAAGCAAAAATTTTTTGTGAACTTGGCCTTTGATTCTCAGTATTCCTTTCCCCCAAGGAGACACAGGTTCCAAGCTAGAACCACAGAAATCGGCTGAGACCAGGCGCTCAGCATGCCTCCTTTCTGAGGCTGACTCGTGGCTCTTACAGGATGACTTGTGGTTGGTTGGGTAGTTACTGACTGGTTTCCCTGTGAAGTTCTTTAGACCTTCCCATAAATAGATACCTGCTGGTTCATTCTTGCTGTTCACATTTGAATTCTCAAGGTGAACACATACAATATTCCAAAGTTGGAGTTTCTGATATATGTTTCTAGGTGTGGAAAGGAACAGGGGACATTTAATCTACTGAAGAGAATGTTTAGCAGGGATGTGTTAATGTCTTAAAATACCTAAAGGATTGCCCAGTGGAAAGGAAGATTAATTTGCCTCTGACAACCAAGATGATGAAAGGAGGCTACAGGAGAAAGAAAAAGATAATAGCTACATTTATGCAAGAGCATTCTAATAGTCATAGCTGAACAAGGACAGCTGCTCAGGAGACAATGAGCTCTCTGTTTCTAGAGGTATTCAAGCAAAGGCTAATGATAAAAGGCAGGAAGGCCAATAAAATGTATTGATGCATCATTTGGACTAAATGACCTTGAACAATCCCTGCCTTACGTTTCTCTTGGAGATCTTTGGCCCCCAATCCAACTTGGAAGACACACTGGAGAGGAAGGGAGGCTTCAACAATTGCCTTAAAGCTGTTTTGCATAATTATTTACATAAAATTAAGAATTATCCACTATTCTTATCAAAACCTGAAGTGATAGGCAGAAGATGATCATTTGCTCAGTCTACAAACACTTCTTGAGCTCTCTTCTGTGGCTAGATTGGGGATAGACCGGAGAGCAAGACAAAGCTCGTCTTGAGCTTGGATTCTAGGTGGAGGCTGAGAAGGACCCGTAGAGATAAAGAAAAGTAGATATAAGAAAAGGTGGCTATAGTTCAGACACTCCATCAACTTATCTTTTTATCACTCCCTCGGGGTCTTTTATCCCATGAATTTCCCTGAGATACTCTTCTCTGTTACCAATGAAACCAGATTAAAGAGGAAACAGTTGACAGATGGCAGATCAATCTCGGATTTCAAGAGATGTGACAAGTGTATTCCTCCTACTAGCTGTTTCCCTCTCTAGACTAAACATGGAAAGAGCAACAACTCTTGTTCACATAATAGATTTTTAATTAGTAAATAAATATACCAGAAAAGAATGTGGACTCTATTTCCAAGGGTCATCATATAAACCCTTCTCTGTTTTACTTAAGAGAAAGGATAAAAAAGTCTTTCTGGGTCAGATGTGACAGACAAGCGTGTCAGGTGTCCTTCTAGTCCCTGTGAATATCTGTGACTTTCCAAGGACCAAATCTTGCATTTCCCTTGGAGTTTCTCATGGCATAAGATCTTCTACCCCCACCCCCCCGTTTCCATCCCAGAATGGATTCTTGGAAGTGAAACAGGCCTGTTAAAAAACTCTTTTTTTATGCAATGAAGGATGTAAGGAAACTGGAGGAAGTTCAAAGAAGAATAACAAGAATGATTAAGGGGCTGAGAGCATGATTTATGTTGAATGATTAAAAGGATTAAACATGCAGAACTTGGCCAACGCTACATACTTAGCTATAAAAAAAAAAATCAAAATTAAGTGCCAAAGCTCTCAGCTCCCATGAAAAATACAAATTTGCATATAATTTGGCACATATTTCCATGCAAAGTTCAGCGGCGCGTTCCTGAGGCAGCCTTCGCACTGTGCCAAACCGCCGTCCGGCCAGCTTAGAGCACAGCCTGGGCATGTCGTTCAAACTTGCCCTTTGACCTAGCTGAATAGACAACTGAATCAAAGTATGCCCACCCAGGACCACATCCAGTTGTGATGCATCTATAAAGTATATAAAATACTGTGACACGCGGTCATTTACCCAAGGGTCACAGGCGAAGCTCTCTACATTGGGCAAACAGGTGACCACATGAAAGTCGTGGGCTAAGCTCGGAGGGTGCACGGCCCGTTGAGAGGAAGCAGCTATTAGCGGCTCCGGCTTATGGTTGCCAGAAGGAACTTTGGCTAAGGGTGACTAGATCTTCTTGTCAATCAAGTGAAGCCAGGGCTTTGGGGTGCTTTCAGTAGCAAGTAATGAAAAACCAGCTCAGAGAGGACGAGCTGGTGGAGCCGGCAGCTCGGAGGTATATGCCTTCGGAGAAGAACGCAGAAGCTGTGGGGAGGAGAAGTTGGAGGAGGAGGAATGTGAGGCAGCAACCACGTCTCACTCACTGGAGTTTAAAAATCCAGATTATTACATTAAAATACCTACTGACTTTTGAAAAAGTGCACACTGCTGGAAAAGTCATTCTGCTGATACCCGTCTGCCACCTCTTACCTGGCTAACTTCGTTGAGAGGTAGGAAAGCTGTGATCCGGAGACAGAGAAAGACGCCCTCAACAGCAGAGAAGGGGGCATCAGAACAAGAACTGAGCAAGAGAAGTCGCCTGCAAGGGGGTCTGGTTTTCTTTTCTGATTTTGTTGTCTGGGTAAGTTACCTCTAGGCTCATAACTTTTCACTTCCCTAGCTCTGTCTATCTGTTAAATAAAGAGGCTGGAAAACATGAGTTTATGATTTTCTCATGGCTCTCAGCCTGTGCTCTATTAGGGCCCACATGAGGAAAATATATCTAAGAATTCTATAATTATAATCCCAACATGTATAGGCACATCAACATGCATTCTCATGCAAGCTAAATTGGGCATTAATGAATACGAGGGAAGGCTGTTTTTATAGGACGGCCTGGCTTGTTGAGGTTATGCACTGCACAAGTCTTGGGGTGCCAACGGGACCTGCACACTCCATATGTGGCACTGACAGAAGACATCGGACTGCACTGTGAACCCTGAAACACTGGTGTTACAATTCTGAGCCAGCACAGCTCAAATGAGCTAAAACTCCACTTGCCAAATTGCCAAGATCTCTGGTACATGCTCCTTATCCCATCTGTAGGCACAATGGCTTCTGGAGAGAGTGAGAATCAGAGAAGAGTTCTGGTGAAAAATTTAAAATGGTTACAGTTTCAAATGAGTGACGTGCTCATTCTAGCAGGTGGATTCAACTTTGAGTCAAGGACAGCAGTTGTCACTTTCAGAAAAGGAACCTTTGAACTAAACACCCTGAAAAACTGTGACAGCAAGAATTATGAGATTGGGGAAATACGTGGTCAAGGAGGTGGCGGAAATGCCATCCCTGGAGCCATTTGGAAGTCAACAGGATAAGGAACAAGAAAACCCATTCTAGGAAAGAATCCTCCACTGACTCCCCTGGGCCCGAGGGATGATATCATGAGTCTCCTCCATCTCTCATTGTCATCATTCTTAGACTTTATGTATTTTCCAGGGCCTTCTAATGTTGTTGTTAGACCAGCACTGCAGTCCTCCAAAAAGTGAGGGGAAAAAGCAAACTCCAAAGAAACCATAAACTAGTTGCTCCAAGGAGCATGAAGATTTGCCCAAATGGAAATCGTGAGTCATAAAATTCTCCAGTGTGAATGTAAGTATTCCCTGAAGGTAGTCTACCAAGCTGAGAGACCTGATCATCATTTTGCTGGTTTTCTCTTTCTGATTTACTTTAATTTCAGGGGAGAGAAAGCAATAGGACTGCAAATTCTCATAGCATGGCTGAAAAGATTTGCATTTTTTCTTCTTCTGTTCACTGAGATTCCACCAAGAAGCCTGGCTCTCTCCACGATCCACCAGCAAGAGGAGTTAGTGCGCAACCCAAGGGAACAGAGACCTCCACGTCCGCCATCTGCATGCAGGGAAGACTGGGTTTCTCTGAGGCTCCAGAACTAAAGAACTGGTTGGCTTCTCTCAGTGAGGTGTTAACAGGGATACATGAACGAGCAGCGGTGGCTGGTGACTGGGGTTTACATCCTTTCTCATGCGTACTATTGTGCTACTAGTTTTGGACTCAGAGATGGCAGAAATCTGAGTTGGACATAGGGAATTTGGAGACTCCTTTATTACACACAAGGTCTGAAAACTACCGTAATGGTCAGATGCCCAGTCTCTGCGGTCCAGAGTACTCACCGTGTGGCTGCAGCTCCAAGGATTGATTAGTAGCATAATCCAGAACGATGTCTAAGATGTGACAAGAGAAATAGATACTTTATGAAATCTGGATACAACACTAACTGTAACCTGCCTTCTGATTGGAAACAGGGGGAGGAAGACCTAGTCTCACATGCATCTCTGGCTGTGTTGTGGGAAGAGCTCGCAGCCCAGATACCCTTCAGGGGTTACCAGCCATGCTTAATTTTGGCCACTTTCTAAAAATCTAAAATGAGACACCAACACTTTATAAACTCTTTATATATATATATATATATATATATATATATATATATATATATATATTTTTTACCATTGCTTTATATCCATGGTAATTTACAAATTATTGAATTTTTTTTTTTTTCTAGTAAAATTCCTTTAGAGACTTCCAACTTTTAGCTTGAAATGAAGGGAAAGCCTCATTCATGTTGATGAGGGCCACAGCGTGCCCCTAGTGGCCAGAAATTGTGTAATGGAAGCATTACCGCACCTACCTCCAGGGCCAGTGAATTCAGAACTAATGGGGGGAGGGGGGAGAGGGATCATTGGGAACGAAGCAAATTCAATTCGGTTTCATATGATAACATTTTAAAGCGAATACCTCTCCTTTATTGCTTCTTTTATTTACTTATTTATTTATTTTGGTACGTGCCCCTAGTGGGAACTGAATCCGGGACTCTCTGGTCCGTAGGTCGATGCTCCAACCGCTGAGTCAAACAGACCAGGGCTCCTTTATTACTTCTTTTAGAATCTGAGTGAACATCAGAAACTTTCATGTTTATCTTATTTTAAATGGGGGGGGGGGGGACACTACAAAGCACTGGTATTTGATTGGGATTTTTTAAATTGTATGATTGACCTGACCAGTGTGGCTCAGTGGATTGATGGCTGTCCCATGGACTGAGAGGGCCCAGTTGGATTCCAGGTCAGGGCACCTGCCCAGGTTGCAGGCTCGATCCCCAGTAGGGGGCGTGTAGGAGGCAGCCAATCCATGTTTCTCTCTCACATAGATATTTCTATCTCTCTCCCCCTCTCTCTCTAAAAAAACAAACAAACAATAAAAACATTAAAAAAAATTGTATGATTGCAGTTCATTGTTGCTTAATCCCCAACTCTCCTTGCCCTCCCCCTCTGCTCCCCTTTGGAAATGTCTGGATCTTGTTTTTCTTCAGTGTAATTTCTCCAGGCGACTTTGCAGTCTTTCCTTTCCAACCTTCAGTCTTTCTTCCACTGCCTCCATCAATAAACATATTCCTTTGCCTCTAGTCTAGGGCCAAAGCCTGTATGTTAAAGTGATGGTGTCACAAAACGCCTGGTGATGTCATAAAGCACTGGGAGATCTGGCAAAAGCAGCGATTCTTGTTTTTATGTGCCGGGAAATTATTGGTACCTGAAGGGCCATCACATCTTCTGTATGTGCACCAGTTGTAGAAATAGCGAAGGCCTAGTTCACTTTGGGCACTTGCAAGTTTGGCAAATTTCTATAAAATGCCGTGCAGAATATAGATGGAAGGAGCCGAAGTTATTAAAATGGGGTGGGGTGAGAGAAAACAGGCCAATAATAACAGACAACGTGGTTTTCTAATCCTTTGCACAGGAATTCAGGCTAAAGGGGAATAAAATAATTCTATAGGGTCACTTGTAATTCAGCTTAAACTAAGCTCAGGAAACTGAATAATATTTCTCAGAAGGCTGATTTATGTACTTAAAGCAACTAAGTCCCAGGTGTCATAGGAAGTAATGCAACTTCTAGCAATGTCCTAGCTTGCATGCTCAAACTGGCTGCCTAAATCAATTTCTAACTTCTCTTTAAAACATTTCAGAGTCAATTCTACTGGGACTGCTCAGCCCTAGACCCTCTGTTTGCAGAGCTTGCTGCAGGCAGGGGAATCCAAGGAACTAGGTAGGCTCCACATTATAAACAAATTGTGTTCCAAAGTTTGTCTGTGAATCACTTCTTTGGAAACCTAAACACATTTTCTGTAAAGAAACAGAGAGAGACACAGTCAGACTCCCTGGCTCTCACAGCCCCTCTGAAGTCCATTTAAACCACATGCAGGTCAAATTCCCTCTACTACATAAAAACTAGAGAACAGTCACATAATCACAAAAACTGGGGGTGGTGGTGGGGGGATCAGATCTAATAAACTTTTTTTTCCCATGTATCCCCTTTCCCCCCTCCATTAGAAGAAGGTAAGAGATCAATGCCAATTCGGTGGACATCCTGATTAAGGTATTTCAACATTTTTGAGGATTGTAGAGACCAGTGGCACAGTTTATGTATGATAACTGATCTTGTTTCACTATGCAGACTTTACCTTTACTGACAAAGAAAATAGCAAGAAAATGGCTCAGCAGAGAAAGAGAAAGGAAATCCCTAACCATTTCTACGGGAAGGAGGCCCATCCAGGGTAGCTATGATTGTTGCTAAGTCAAGAGATCTGGAAACGAAGTGTTTCAAAGTCAAATACACTTGGAACCATCAAGCTTCATTTTGCTCGTTGGTTCCAAAGACCTTCCTCACCCATCTCCTTATTAGGCATGCTAATAAAAAGTAAAATAAAAACATTTCTGGCAACCTATGACTCTTTTCTCTCAAAGTGCCCTGAAGTGGTGGTACAGAGTGGAACTAATACATCCCAAATGTAGGTCGTCAGAGGGAGAGGAAGAGAAACAGGGCCTGGATACTTCACAGACGGGATAAGAAGACCCTGATAACTGAGTTGACTGTATTTGGAATTTTCCTGTTTCCTTCTGAAAGGAGACAGAGAGCTGAATGAAGTGCTTATCTAAGAAGTGTCAGAACCCTTTAACAGTGTTATTACAAGGATGTTGGTAAAGCAGAGTAAGATTTTGGCAGGTACAGATGGGATTATATTTGTCTGAATGTATTTACTTGCTACGTGTTAATCTGTAATTTTCTGGTATTGAGCTCTTAAGGAGTTCAGATAAAGGCCTATCAGAAACTCCATTCACACTCTCCTCAGTGTACATTATAAGGAATTCAGCATCCCAACTGGGACACGGATAGAACTCAATGATTTCATTTGAATGTTTGCGAAAAGTCACTCTAAAGCAGGAATCATAGCAGGAGAAGCCTGGCTAAGAAAGAAGTCTCTGGAATATTCCACGTGGGGCTGAGAGAAAGGGTGATGGATCGTTTCTAACAGGTTACACCCAACTTCAAGTGAAAATCATTTAGAAGAGTCCCAGCTGGTTTCACAGGCCCCTAATGAGAGAACATGATGAAGCCAAAAGTCTATCTACATGAAAAAGTTTAATTTGGAGGGAGAGGACTCTAAGAGGGTCTAGATAGAGCAGTTTGGAGTTTCAGAGAAACAAATACCATTTCCACAAGGTCTTAAATCTTGGCCCATTCAAAATATTAAAAATCTTCTCTTTCCCCATTTAAGCCAGAGTAATTTTCTAGTATATAAATAATTTAAACTCAAAAGACAAAAAGAAAACCCTTACATAAGAGTTACTAAAATGGCCATAAAAGAGAAGCAATTTTCTCCATAATAATAATGTTGGTGTAGCAGGTCACACCGCACCCAAAAAGCATGTCACAGTGTACTTGGCACCCAGGAGGTTTCAGATGAAGTCATATTTTTATAGTATTCAACTCAAAGGCAGAGGGAAGAGCACATGGTCAAGAAAAAAATATAAAGGGATGACATGGAACTGGGTAAGAACAGAATAAAAAGGATAACCCAGAGGGAGGGAAAGTTATTGGGAAATGTGACTGCCAGGAATTAGTGATGAACAGATCAAATGAAGGAGAGATGAGTGGGCATGGAGTATTGAGAATGGGCAGCAGACTGAGTTGTTTTACTTCCATAGGGTTTACTCTTCTGTAATAACATTGTGTTCAAGCTAGAAATAGTAAAACAAACATGGTAAACATGGAACTGAAGCCCAAGATAGGTAAGCTATTTCAAAAGGCACCCAACTTTTTTTTATTGGGGTGACATTGGTCAACAAAACCAAACAGATTTCAAGTGTACACCTCGACAAAACATCATCTGCACACTGCATCATGTGCCCATCGCCCAACATAAAGACTCGTGTACATTTAAGTCTTTAGGTCCAGATACATTATGTTCTAGAATACTGAGAGAACTTTGCAAATGGGACATCTTTAAAAATATTTCTACTTTGAAATAATGGTAGATTCACAGAAAGGCACAAAGAAATGTACTGGGAGGTCCTGGGCACAGTTCAGAAAGCCTTTTTTAATGTTTGCAGATGGGATTTTAAAATCACTGACCACATTTTTGAGAATTCATGGAGAATGAGAAGAATGGTACTAGAAGATTGGCAGATGGAGAAATAATTTTAGAATTGTCAAAAGTGGTAGCAAGGTAATTTCTGAAATCTATTGTTTAGTGAGCTTGTAATAGCCCTCTTGCTAAATTCTAGAAATGGTTGATTAAGGTCTTGAGTATACATGAAGCAGTGTTACCGGAATAACACAAAGAACAAGCTGGGACATTTTTTAGAGAGAATTTCTTGACTGACAAACCAGGAGACATTTTGCCTCCAGTATGTCTGTTTTCCCTCCAGCTATTTGAAAAATTCTTTCATTATATGTCTGTTGAAAAGTTAGTTTGAACTGCATTAGATAGTTGGAGGAGCTCATTGCTAGGACTGAGAGATCAATGAATCAGTATCAAAATCAAGGTATTTCTAATGGCATGTAACAGGGCTTTGGCAGTAACTTGGATGACTGAATAAAAACTCAAAAGTGACTTTGGCTTTTGGAATACTAGGTTTAAATCATCAAAATAAATTCTGATAATTTTTAAAGAATCATGCTATATAAATATAGGATGTGAGAAATGTGTTTTAATAGCAGTGAGTGTGAAAAGAAGTTTTCGTGGACAGGTCAATATGAATGACAAATGGGAAACAAACCAGAGTGATTTAAGACATGTGTAACACAAGACATGACAGAGTCACCATCCTGCACACTGTCAGATCTACCTGAATATTGGCACTAGTTGTAGGTTCTGATTTCAAGAGGGACACTAACAAGTCATTACTCATTCAGAGAATGACGACGATTCTGAGATCTCACTGTAGGAAGAGAGAGCAAAGCAGCTGGGCTTCTCTTGGCTGTCTTCATATAAGGGAAGAGAGATCCTGTGGAAGAAGGATTAAATCAATTCTGTATGGCCTAAGGTATAGAAACAGTGCTAAGATATAGAAGATGCAGTAAATAATCTTGAATTAATATAAGGAAACCCGTTTACTAATTAGAAACAGGTCAAACACCATATTTATGCAGGTCAATTGATTTGAGTGTTTAAAGCCCACGGGAGAGATCTGGAAGAAAGACACAGGTTTGGGAATCAACAGCCTGTAGTTTGAATGAGATAACTAGGAAGCTGGTCAGAGCACATGTTTATTTCCTGGGATGCATTTCATCCTAGAGAGTCTTTTTCCTGACTTCAGAGAAGCCAAATTTTGTTTGTATGTGCAGTTCTCTAGATGGTCTTGATAGTCCACAGATTCCCAAAGATCTCACAGCCTTAAAATGTAAACTTTCCTTATATAATCAGAAAATAATTTAGACTAGCAAGAGTACACTCAAGAAGCATGAGCTTTTTGGGTATAGGTGGAGGAATGAAAAGTCACAGAGGTGCAAAGACAATTGGATAAATAACAGAATGGTGGGAGTCGGCAGTAGCTTAAATGCTTTGGAAAGTTTTCATAAGACAAAAATTATAACATGCCTGGAAGAGGTATGACACACATAAAGAGCAAGGTAGATGATGAGCAAACCAACCACAGAATAGCTGTCAGAAAGCCAAGTGACACACTAATTTCAAATAAATGGTGCAGAAAAGGACTATGAAATTAGTAAAAGAAAAGTGTTCATGGAGAGCTGAAGGTTTAAGAAAACTCTATGGAGATGGCAGGACAAGCTAGATCTAGAGGCAAGACACACTGTTATTTATTTGAACCAAAAATATTCTTATAGCTATTTAAACTTTCTTCTTCTTATGTCTTCTGAAAAACAAAACAAAACACACACACACACACACACACACACACACACACACACAAACATATCCTTCACGTAAGAAGTACTTAAATGTTTGAAGATGACTATTAAATCACCCCTGAACCTTGTTGCCTCTAGCTTCAAGAATTCCCAGTCCTTGAGGAGACCATCTCTAGTGAAAAGCCTCCCAGAACTTGATTTGGAGTCAGGATTTGACATGAGGGGAAATAAAGAGCCTCTTCCAGTTTCTGAATAAGAGTTGTATCATGACCAAAAATAAAGGAGTTTAAACAAGAGCATTCTGAGTCACAACACTGTATGTGAAGAGACTGGGCAAAGGCCAAGTGCAAGTCTCCTATGACCAGTGTCAGGGCAGAGCAGTGAAAATAGGAAGAAGGGGGAGGAGCTCTGCAGAGGAAGGACTGCAGAGCTTGGTCATGTGCAGGACGCATGATAAATGAGATCTCAGAGATTGAACTCTCCTTGACTTTGTAATGTACTTAGCAGCCCCAGTCCTCAGACAAATGCAACTTGGAGAAGAGACCAGCATTCAAGCGTTACATCTTTTTATTTCATGAAATGCACAGATGTGCGATAGCCATAGAGGGACTATGAAAACCAAGGGTGCACTCTTCATGGAGTACAGGGCCAGGGAGACCAAAGGTACATCCTGACTGGATTCTGTGTTCTGGTTACTGCAATGAAAGAGAAAATGTCTAAAAGGGGCTGAAGTCACTGTTACCAAATTTGATTCTTGGAGTCCTCTAAGCTTGTACTCTGGGTAGAGGAAGCCCAAGATATGGTATGCTCTGTCCATTCCCTGTTTGGGGAAGGGAGGATACAGAAGAAGGAGCAAGGGGATGCTCCATCCCTGTAAAAGTTGACTTTGTACCTGATGCCAGTGACTTACATAAAATGGACATTTGTTGAGCTTCTACAAAGTGTCAGGCACTTTATCTACATTTCTTGTTTAAATATCTCGGTCACCCAAGAAGGAAGAATGAGGGATGAGGGAAGTACATGAGGATCAAGTGAGTACCCCATTGACTGTCTTGATTGCAAATTGGCCTCATAATGGCTTCTTTCCAGAGAGAAATAGGCAGCCTCCTTGTGCAAGAAGCATGTGCCCTCTCTGAGACAAGGAGAATACAATTGTACAAAAAAGATGTTAAGATCAGACTTTACAATTAAAGAATATTTGATCGTGGAGCTGTTTGGCCCGTAAGAGCTCCTGTGGTCTTCTCCCTCTGTGAAGGTAAAATGTTATTATCATTAAACCCCTTTTACAAGGCACGCGGGCCAAGGTAGAAGAAGAGCTTGAACTGAGGTGGTGACTTGCTCTGGGTCCCTTGATCCTTTGAGTCTCTGCCAAAGTTTGTGAGCCATGAAAACCACTGGGTCTAGTTCTCACTCTGATTTCCACATCTTCCAGGAATGTTGGATCGATTTCCACCGCAAGCGCACAAATTGCCAGCTTGCGTGCACTGATCTATTTGGCCCCCATTTACTTCACCTTTTCCATCCCAGATGAGGAGACAGGGCAGCTACAGCCCGTACTCCCTCAGAACCCAGGTGGAAGGTTCAGATAATGGCTGGGATTGATTAAACCACCTTCTTTCAGGGATGAAGCAATTGAAAGGAAAGAGGTTGCTTGCTCCCAGAGCTTGCTAGAAAATAAATGGAGCTAAATCCTTTTATGCTGAGTGGATTTAGCTGCATTCCCCAGGAAACTAATATTTCTTCTCAGGATTTTTTCTTGAAATCCTTATGAATGTTTGAGGAGAGATCCCTGAAGTGAAAACTGCCTCAGTCACAGGCACAACAGCCTCTGAATTATGTTGCAATTTCCAGTGTGAATGCTATGTTAATACAGTATCATGGGTGACAATGAAAATGCAACCAAGTCAGGAAATTCAAATTTATGACTTCAGCAAGAGTCTTAACTTCTCCCACTTTGGTGTGCTCAGTGTTTTATGTTATTGTACTTCCAGTGAAATTTATGCCTTGATGTGCATTGTGAGTGAGTTATGGTTACCCTGGGAACTTTCGTTTTGCATTTCCTGACTTCTGTGTGTTCAAAGGGAGAAGCTTTCAAAAGTCATTTACAAAAAGCACACCAAACTGGCTGATGTGTAATTCCCTGTGCCCATGGAATGAGAGTGAGGAGTTTCCATGGCTGGGGCTTCTTGGAGTCTTCCCAGGTCTGCAATTTACAGAAACAGAGGGAGATGGTCAGGGTTGTAGTGGGGATTGTGCAGCCTCGGGTGGATACTCAATCCAGGTGACAAGTGCAAGGTGACGAAAAAGGAAAGAAATGGGGATTATGTGTTGTTAGTTGATAGTTATCATTTATTGAGCACCTACCACATGCCAGGAATTGTTGAATTTCACTTATGTTTTCATGGGAGTTTTATCCCAATCCTTTGAAGAAGGCTTTAGCATCCTAACCATGCGCATCAGGACATGAGTGAAGAGAAAGTGCATGAATGGCCCAAGGTCACCTGAGCAGCAGAGCCAGACGCAGCGAGTTCTGCTGACTCCGGAATTCATGTTCTCGCCTGGGTTGCCTCTTCAGTCAGCCAGGCCTGAGATATATTTCCAGCTCAGTCCCACTGCTATCGATGGAAGTGGAGGTCTTGGGGTGCCGCTGGGAAAAGAATTTCCTGAAGTCCCCAAGGGACGATGGGGTTTCATGGAAAGCTTTATTGATGATGTAAACGTAAGGGTTTTTTTCCTCCAAGTTCCCGTCTCTGATCCCAATATCAGTAACCTATGGCTAGGTTTAAAACCCACTCTTCCTGTAAAATTACTTCTTGGCATTTCCAAACAATCCATTGCCTCCAGCCCTCGGGGTCTCATGGTCTGCTGTTTCCTATTAGGGCTAACTGTCTTCTAGACCAGCAGTTCTCAAGCTGCGGGTCGCGGCCCCTTTGGGGGTCGAACAACCCTTTCACAGGGGTCGCCTAAGACCATCAGAAAACACATATTTCCGAAGGCGATTCATAACAGTAGCAAAATTACAGTTATGAAGTAGCAACGAAAATAATTTTATGGTTGGGGGTCACCACAACATGAGGAACTGTATGAAAGGGTCGCAGCATTAGGAAGGTTGAGAACCACCGATCTAGACAGTGTTCTTGCTCTTGATGACTCCACAGTGCCTCCCCTGCCCAGCCCCCTAAGCATCCGCGCTCAATTTATCCTCTGCGAGTAAAAAGGCAAGGTCATGAAACTGGTGAGGAGGCCACTTGTAGTGTAATGAGGAAAGCAAGGCCTTGGGGTCTGAATCCCAAGCTGGCCCCTTGAGATCTGGGTGATAAACAGCAAGTTGCTGCAGCTCCCCGAGTCCCAGGTGGTCATGCGTTGGATTAGAGAGCAGTGCCTTCCTTGTAGGGATTGCTTGTCCTTCGTCAACAGCCATCGAAAGTGCACTGTCCTCAAGGAAGAAAAGTCATAGTGTAGGTTTCCTGGAGAAAGTATTTTATTTATTTAAAATAAAATTTAAAAGCTATTAGCCAGACTATTATTATTATTTTTTTTTTTTTAGGTGACTGGAGGGGAAGAGACTGCAGTAAGAAGTATTATCATTACTGGAAATCCTTGTGTTTAGTTCATTGATTTTCTTTACAACTAATGAAGTAAAAAATGTATTTTGCTTTTGTACCTTGAGGGGTGCGTGTGTGTGTGTGTGGTGTGCTTCGCTTGAGCTTAAAGTCCTTCTTCGTGTCAGAAACAGTGAACTAATTCACCATTTTTAATAAAAATTTAGAGAGTACCTATCATGTGCCTGATACTCTGCAAAGGGTTGGTTATAAAAAAGTCCCTTGTAGGCAAAACAAAATCGCAAATAAATGGTTATAATGCACCTAATGCATTGTGACAAATGCCACCGTAGTGCCTCATGTTAGAGTTCATTGTTGTGGCCGCCTGTTCCTGTGTCAGGAAACGGAAGCATTTATGGGAGATGTTCTCAAGGGAATTTGCCCTGGCTCTTCTCCATGTCAGAAGGGGACATGCTTTTGAAGTGTCTCTTGTTATCGGAAGACAAAGCTATCCAGAAAGCAGCTTGCGGAAGCCTCAGGCAGTTGTAGGGGAGGAGGGAGGTCAGGATTATTGTTCTGTTGTAATTAATTAAAGAACCCTCAGAAGGTTCCCGAAAGCCAGAGAGACCTGTGCCATGAATACAAGGCAAGGCAGCTTCTTAGGTCTTGGGGTTGCTCTCTCCACATGCAGTAGAGGCACAGCGGGGATGACTGAATGTACGATGCCGCACAGTGCATGACAGCGAACGGAAGACCTCGGGTAACAGCCGTGTTCTCGTCCCTCGGCCGTTCTCAGCAAGCGTGGTGTCTTTGTTCATCTGTTTGTTTTGGTAGCTGCAGAGCACTTTGGGACCTAAGATTCCACAGCTGCACGTGCCCACAAACACCATTACAAGGTGACCTGGTACCTCAGCCGAATGCAGTCCCTTTTCAATAGGTGGCTTGAACACAGCCTCAGTATCTGGTATGTCAGTGAAGTTTGGGGATGGTCCCAATTCTGTGAATATTTTGCTCCATTTTTAGGCTTTATTTCAACCCACGTATCCTGATTTGGTACTTAGAAATATATGATCTCCATATGAATAGCGTTAGAGTTTAGTAGTCTTACCTCAGAACTTTAAACACTTTCTTACTGAGTTTCTTTGCAATCCAATTGCCCTGGAATTCTGTTTGTCTTGGGGGG
Organism: Molossus molossus; assembly: GCF_014108415.1. Classification (NCBI taxonomy): domain Eukaryota; kingdom Metazoa; phylum Chordata; class Mammalia; order Chiroptera; family Molossidae; genus Molossus; species Molossus molossus. The sequence continues at coordinate 22,581,342 of NW_023425403.1, forward strand.
CTCCGCACCTCCTCTTCAGCTCTTCTGGCCAGTACACCCTCAAGAACTGTCTCTCCAGGCCCTGGTATTTCCCATCCTGATGTCACCACTGGACCCTAGAGACTCGGAGTGGTGTTAGGGTGGGCAAGGGGAGGGGTGTGACAAGACCGTGCTCTGGATGGCACCTCGGTGTTGCAGCTTGTCTTCGATACCCCTGCCCTACAACGTATATTCCCATGGTTGGAAATTGACCAGTCTAGAAGGCACAGGCCACATGCTCCTATGATCCTGTTTCCTCTTTCAGCTGTAAATCTTGTCGGATGCCCTTGAGCAAGTCACCTAACTCCTCTCTGGCTCTGGTTTCTTCATCTGAAAAAATGGGGATGAAAACTGTACCAACCTCATGGTGCCGCAGTGAGATTAAATGTGTTGACCTATGTCATTAGAACAGCGACTGGACAACGTGGGCAAGTGTAAGTATTTGCTATTAACATTAGGACCACTACTACTACCACTAGAGTTCATTAGTATTCGTGGAAGTGCTCATAAATATTCAGTGCAACCCTCAGAGTGACACACAGGCCTCTGGGAAAGTCCCTCAGAGCACAGGGAAGGAAAGGAACCACTGGCCACCAGACCAGAGGCCACCTTCTCCCGCCCGGTGCACTGCAGGTTCTGACCGGAGTTGTCGGGTCCCTGCCGGACTGCCCGGGGCTGTGGCCACAGCTCACATCTGTTCTCGAGTCCGCTCCCCTTTGTGCTTCTTGTTTGTCTCGGCTCACGTGGCCACCCCGCACCCCACGGGGCTGCTCCTGTCCCTCTCCCCTCTGACTCAGCGGGCAGGCATCTTAAAAATCAACACTGGGAAAGCCACAGCCAACCATCACAACGCTGTCTCCGGTCGCTGCCCCCCGCTCTCTGTGGCACCAGCTCCTTCCAACAGAGTCGCGGGTCCGTGCTGGCAGCCTCCGCGCTCGCTCCTCCACCGGCTCCATAACGAATCTCAACAGCATAAAGCAATTGGACTTGGAATTTGAGCTTTGACTTTTACCCAAGAAATCATGTATTTCTAAATATTGACCTTTCGTTCTCCTAGTCGAGTCCGGACAGTTTGTTCATATATTTTCTAGCTATTCAGATGACTGCTTCCTGGGGCGATTAAGTGTTTCTCGGGGTGTTTTATTTTACTTAAACTCTAACCTCCTTCTCTAACCTTTGAGTTGTTTTTTTTCAAGAGATCAGCCAATTTGTGTTTGGTTATCTAGAAAAAAAAAGTGTCTTATGGCGATTAGATAGAGGCCGACTTGCTTTCAGAAAATGTAATTTTCCTAAGATACTGGAGCATGCTCACTTCCTTTCTTTGACACAAATATTACACCTTATCTGGACCTGCTAATGAGATCAACCTCGAAAACAGGCCTGCGACACAGAGGGTTGGTTTTAAACCCTGACTTACACCTACTTTACAAAAAATTCTGTGAAATTATTAATTAAAATAGAACCCAGGTGGTGAAAAGACCTATTGAATAACATTCATTAAATTATCATTTCAGGCCAAAAAGACAGAAAGGAAGCAGAGAGAGATGCCGGCCGAGGGGAAGTACGTGCAGTTTGCAGTCAACACAGGCTGCCAGTGCCCAGGAAGGTCCACATGGCCTCTGACAAGGTGATTTTCCCGAAGTCACAGCGTCGGGCAAACCATGACAATTGCCCGATCGCCGTGACATTGCCATAGCCCCTGGCCACCGTGGTGTAGCAGAAGTGTACATGATAAAAATGTGCCCACTGTTAGGGATGTGGAAGTTAAGACAGAGGCCATCAGCTAAATGGAAAGTGCACAGAAGAGGAAATGTTGCTCTGGTTCTGTTCCAAGGTACTTAACTTTTGCTTAACCCTCCACCTGCCATCTGTCATATGGAGCCCTCTTCAGTCCCCGACACCATCACATGTATGCACTTATCACCTTGCAGTATACTACATATGTGTCTTCTTTATTTTCTGCTCCTCTCCGTCAGACTCTAAGCTCAGTGAGGGCGGGCATGTTTTGTCTGTTTTGCTCACCACAGTATCTTCAGTCCCTAAGACAGTGCCTGGCACCTAGTAGGTGCTCAATAAATATCTGCTGAGTAAGCACATGACTCCTTCAGTTCCTCCAACAAAACACCACTCCCCCTAACCTCCAGCAGAACATATAGATGCCCTCCATAGGATGCCCAGTCATAACGTATATAGGCATTTATACATATCAGGAAGCCTACAGTTCTTAGACTCATGGGCCATTTGAAGCTAAAGAAACTTGGTTACTTAGTCTAATCCTTTGGTTTGACTGATAAAGAAGTGGAGGTCCAGAGTATTGGCATTGCCCGGACACACAGCCAATTAATAAAATAACCAGGACTTCTGGTCCACTGTTCTTTTTTCCAACTACCCTTCCCTCTCATTTCAGTAGGTACCTTTTTCCATTCCTGGAACAGCAGGGCTCTAGCTCCTCCAATATAACAGCACAGTCGGGGCTCAGTGATGCTGGGCCTGCTCTGGGATCTCTTACGTGACCTGTTTGCTGTTCACAGTCTAAGAAAATGCGTTCTACACTGTTGGGGTCTTTTATTCGGCCATTGGGTCTTCAGACATATTTCTCTGCCTCCCTCCATCAGGTACTGACACAAACCCTACCCTTTCCATCGTCTCCCCCTTGAGTCCAGTCCGTCTGGATGTCACATTTCCCTGCTTTGCTGAGATGATCTCAAATGAAGCCAACAGAGCTCTGTAAATGAGGGAGACTGCCCCGGGCAGGGAGGGAAGGCCCAGGGTTGCTAGATTTTTCTATTATCAAAGAAACTGAAGTTTCAGCTGACGTTTCCCAGAGCTAAGATCCCCACTGCCACTGATCTACTTAAATGTTCACGCTGCCTTTCAGGAACTAACAGGAAGAGTGATCTCCAGGGGCAGAGACCTCGCACTGTGGGTGTCAGTCACCCCCTCTCCTGCTTTGGAGGTCTTCCCCACTCCAGTCCATCGTGTCGACTGTGAACCCCACGGCAGAGGGGATCCGGCCAGAATGCTCGAGTGTGGAGCACGGGCAAGGTCTGTCACCGTGAGGCTAATGGACAGAGGTTTCCCTGTCGCCTGCCTCTTTCAGACCCAGGAGCTGTCCTTAGTCCCCCTCGGACACCACCTTTCACTGTTTCCTTCCAGGCTTAGGTCAAGCTGGCTTTCCTAAGTCCCTTTGAGAAAGGGACTCTTCTTCTGTCTGCATCCAGGTCTACTTTTCTTTGCCTTCAGGTTAGAAGTGCTACTCTGTCGGCCTCATTTCTCACCAGCTCCAGGATCCCTCGTCCCTGGAGGCTGCTCTCAGGAAATCCTGGGGGACCCCACTGGGGGCACAGGCCTGCTGTGCTGCCGTGAGCTTCCGCCTTGACCACCTCTTGGCCCCTACTGGGCCTTCTCCTCCCCTCCCTTTCATTCTTTCTTGCTTTCAGGGCTTTGCCAAGAGGCTATTTAGCATCCTAACTCTAGATCAAGGTAGCCTCCATTTCTTCAAGCTTCCCTAGGTTTAGGGGGGAAACGACTTTCCATTTGTTTGCTCTTTGCAGTTTGAAAATGGAGCTGCGGATCCCAGCTCTTTGAGCTATGACTCTCCCCCTAAGGACGCCGTGATAGCCATCAGCACGGAAACAATTGCTCCATCTTTCCTGGGAGTTCCTCTCGCACCAGTGAGGGGACTGTACGACGTACGCTCATCTTTCAGACAACATCCCTGCCTCCTGGTCATCCTGGCATCTCAGCCCCGCTGCAGGAACACCCTGCCGAGCGCTGTGCCTGGCAGACAGGCTGCTCTCCGTTTCCAGTCTGCAGTCTCTTCTTCCTCAACTCAGGAGAAATTCAATATTTTTAAATAAATCCTAACCTTTTTCTGACCACTAATACAGATAATAGAAAATTACCATCCTTCCTCTCATTCCCTGGAGCAGACACTAGTTATTTCAATGAGCAGGGAAGCCATGCTATGGCTGGAATGAACGCAGCGAATTCCGCTATGTTGTCAACTAGAATTTATGAATTACTTGTCTAGAGCTTTGCAGTGTTGATGTCTGGGGACAAGGTCAGGTCACAATTACTAAAGACAAGATGAGGAAACGGGATGGGGCTGAATGATGAAGGCCTGGAATACCATGTCAAATGTCCTGGAATTTAGCCCGGAGAAAATACACTCATTCAGAAAGGAGTGCTAAGTTTCAGAGTGAAATTGTTGAGGTAGCCAGCTGGAAGATGGGCTTTAAAGAGAGAAGCTGGAATTAAGAAGATTGGTTGTAGCCATGGGGATAGACATGTTACCGAGGAGTTAAGAGTATTACCGAGAGCTGAAGGAAATGCATATCCTAAAGAGGCCTCCCATTTTTCAGATTTCCTCTTCAGTCAGTCTGTGCTATTGCCTCTGCATGTGTCCATAGCATTTCATGTGTTCAAGCTCAAGCTGACTCAAAATTCAGCTCAGCGGCTAACTTCTGAATGAGACCTTTCTCCCATTTAGAAGGGTTTTCTCTGACCACTAGCACAACCTGAGCAATTGATCTATCAATACTGAGTAGGGACTCAGCACTGATAGCATTATATTATAGTTATTTGCACACAGATATCATTTTCTTGCATGTCCTGATATATATTTTCTTGAAGGACGTATTCAAGTTCAACATTCTATCCTTTATATTTCCTTGCCTAGCACATTATTGACTCTTGATAAATACTAACAGAGTGAGTATTTTACTTCTCTGAGCACCATTATGTCATCATCTAACACTAATTCTTTTTATTGTAAGTAAATATATTGATTACTAATACAATCATTTACAGTTCGTATTTTTCTTCAGATTACTTTTTAATACTCATAGATATTCATATTTATCACAGTGAAACTAACCTGACACTGTTCTTAATGTGAGCTTGAGTATTTCAAGAAGACTACAGTAAAAATAATCAAAAGATCTGGAAGCCCACAGGCTCTCAATCATGTGTCTTGGCAGTGAGACTTGCAATATGTTGCCACCTATTAATTAAATCTGTACTCTGGTGAATTAGCCAAGATAGAGAATTTTTTTTTTAATGAAGCAAGAAGGATGGGGAGGATAATAAGTCTAGGAAACCACCTGGGTAATCAGAAGCTTTAGTGTGGCAACCCCAGGGCCACACCGTGTTCCCAGCAGCTGTGACAGAACTGGGGGCTGGCATGGGAGCCAAGAAAGAACGTACAGATTTTGGCTGGAAAATCACCACCAAACTATTGTATTGCTTTATAACAAATTAGTGAATAATAATGAACCAAAAGGAAGAGTCAATTATGAGCTTGATCAGAATGAGAGTGTCAGATACGGATGAAATTTTAGAGGCCATTTAGATTCTAGAATGTTCCTAAGCAGAATAGTACTGCATCGAGATGTGCGGAAATCTGTTGATGGCCATGGACCTTATCTCCGGAAAAATGCACTTACATACAACACTAGCCTGAGGTTGAGACCTTCTGATTCAGAACACACTTCCTCATTACAGGCGAGGAAGAGCTGGTCATTTCCTCAAGAGGACTGGACAAAGAAGATGTGGTACACATATGTGCAGTGAGATAATACCCAGCCATAGAGGAAGAATGAAATCTTGCCATTTGCAACAACATGGATGGACCCGGAGGGTATTATGCTAAGTGAAATAAGTCAGAGAAAGACAAATGCCATATGATCTCACTTATATGTGGAATCTAAAAACCAAAACAAACAAACAAAACAAAACAGAAACAGACTCATACATACAGAGGACAAAATGGTGGTTGCCAGAAGGATGGGGGGAGATGAAACAGGTGAAGGAAATTAAGGGGTACAAACTTTCTTTTATGAAATAAGCAACCCGTGGGGAAGTAGCAAACAGCATAGAGAATAGTCAATAATACTGTGATAACTTTGGTGACAGAAGGTAACTAGAATTATGGTGATCGCTTCATAATGTATATAAATATCACATCACTATGTTATATACCTGGAGTTAATATAGTATTGCAAATCAATTATACTTCAATTTTAAAAAAAGATCATAGAGATCATTAATGACAGAGTGGAAGTATCCGTGAAGAATGCCCCCGGAACTCAAACCCCAATCTTGGGTGTTAGCTAACACATTTTCCCTTGTGTGTAATGTTCAACAAATAAAGTGATTAATTCTATTTGCGCAAAACTCACTCATCTAGGAGGGAAATGGAAATAAAAATCTAGCGTCTTTCGTTTCAGAAAATGTACCAGGTTCGTTCACATACATTGTACTCCTGCAACAGCCATAGGTAATATCATCGCTGTTCTACATTGGGGAAATGAAGATTAAGAGAGATTAAGCAACTTTCCCAAATCACACAGGTAGAAACTAAGACTCAGGTCAGAATCCACAGCTCTTGATTCATTTTAGTGTTCTTCGGCTACGTCCCCTGACTTATCGTTGTGCCCAACTAACTCTCTGGGAAGGCTTTTTCAATCTGGCAAAAGAAACAAGGCTTATTGATGCTACTGCTGCAAATATGACTAAATAGATTTAAACAAATATAATTTTTATGTCAAAAACCTACCAACAGAATTATTTGGGAATGTCTAGATCTGAACTCATTTCTTTCAGCACAAGTTTTCTAGTTGTTCCAGTCAAGGTTAACTACTTCTCTGCTCCCTGATTAAAACATCAGCCCTGAAGCTGACCACTCAGTTGGTAGAAACATTTCGGAGAACCTCATTTTAGTATGCGTCAACAACCTTAAAATTTTGCCTGCATTTTTCCTCAGTAATTCTTCTTCTATCAATTTATCTTAACAAAATGATTGCACAATGAACATCAGAGTCCACCACGATATATGTCTAAAATGGTTATATAAAAGTTATAATGTGAGACAAAGTATCTAGCAATAAATACTATGGCATGTTCATATAATGCAAAATATGCAAGCATTAGAAATAATGTTGTAGACCAGTGATTTTCAAAGTTTTTCATCTTATGACACATAAGCTAATTACTAAAATTCTGTGGCACACCAAAAATTATATTTTTTACCAATCTGACAAAAAAATAGGTATAATTTTGATTCAGTCACACCAGCTGTTGTCATTATTTTGTTTTAATGTGACAATCTAAGGGAAAAGATGTCAGAGGCTCTGACTAAATAGTCAGGTATTACATGTTTTTAAAAATTCTTTCAGCACACTGGTCAAAAATTGCTGTTGTAGACATACACTTATTGGCATGGAAATAGGTTGATGGACTAATTTTTAAGCTGAATGTGATTGTATTATACATATAGTTCTGTGACTTATTTTCTCATTCTTTTAAAAGTCTACATATTATTATCTATTATGAATACATATTATTTACCTACTGTCTTATTGATACATATATCCATTTTTTCCTTTTTATTTTCTTTTGACCCTGTAATGGTTCTTATGTCCCTTTCAGGAATCCAGAAAGCACCTTTTTTTCAATTAAAGTGTACATTCAGCATTACTCTGTATTAGTTCCAGATGTACAACGAAGTGGTTAGAAACTGTGTACTTCATGGAGTTACAGAACAGTCACAGAGCTGCAGATACAGCCTAGGAAATATAGTTAATAATATTGTGATCACTGTGTATGGGGTCAGGTGGGTACTTGAAGCCCAAGAACTAGGCAGCCCCTTTACTTTAGATATTTTCCTTCTAAATCTCTCTTCTTCCTCCCAAGTGGGTGGGGGATGGAGAGGGATGGCTCTATTTTTTTCTTTTCATTTAATGGGAACTTTCCTTACTTGGCATATTACATTCTGCCTACACTAAGTAATAAAACCCTATCATCTAGGTCAGTCGCATTTAGCTCTTAAAATAGTATAAAAGAGAGATCGTGAAACTTAGAAACTGCTTTTCTCACTCAGCAAACCTTGGCTTTCAAGACAATTTCTCTGCTGTGGGATGAAAAATGATATTTTTGAAGTTAAAATCTGAATACTGCCTCTTTGCATTTCGTCTTTAAAATACCAATTTCCCCCCAAATCAATGGCGGCCTCTGGCAGAGTAGGCCACAGAGAAGAAACTGAGAAAACAATAAAAGCATTATATATTATATATAAAGTATATATAATATATATATATTCTAATTAAACAATAACTTACAATTTAATTTTAAAAAGAAAAGAATCTTTATCATGAGTCTTTCCACACCAGAAGACATTTTTTAAATAACTTAGGTTTTCCTATATCTTAAAAAATATATTAGTTTCTTCATAGACATTCATTATTAGGTTTATTATTCGGTGGTTTATAGTGATGGTTGCTATTTTAGCTGTGACCTTTTCTTTTGCATTTTAATTTTAAATCGCCGACAGCGTTCAGGAAAGCAAATGATTTTGTCAGCCGATCTTGCATATAAGCTACCTGGTTGAAAACTTTTATCTTTTTAAATCTTTCTCTTGGAGGTAGGGAGAGATTCTTCTCTTGTGTGCCCTCAATAAATAATATTGTCAGCAAATAGTGGCAATCTTATCTCTGCTTTCTGAATATTTATTCCTCTTATTTCATTTGTGTGTTCTGCATTATTTAGAAGCTTCAGGAATATAAGAAAATGTTGAAATATCGCATTGATAGAGGAGATTGTTCCTCCCTTTCTCTTTTCTTTTTCTTTCTCTCTCTCTCCCACTAACTGTGGTGTTTCAGGCCATAGGATTTTCTTTCTGTTCCAATGTCTAGGGATTTAATATTTAGAAAATCAGGAATGGGTAGCATCTAGCATTGAGACGATCATGCCTTTTTCTTTCTTTAATATTTTGACCTAATAAAGTACATGAATTAATTTCCCATTGTTGGAACCTTCTATATTCTCCAATAAATCTTACTTGGTCATGGTATATTACTGTATTTAATTTGTAAATACTTTAGTATTTTGTATCACATTGTTGGTTAGTGGCACTGGCCTATAGTTGGGAACCTGTCCATCAATTTCTGTGCTTTGGAACAGCTTACGTAACATGAGAATTATCTCTTCCTGGATGTTTTGGCACAATATAATGCCAAGGGGAAAAAGCAATTTATAGACCATCATGTATAATATAATCTGATTTTGAAAATATAAATATATTTATAAAAAACCTGGATGACTATATCAAAGATTAATAATATTTTTAAGAAGCTATATCATGGTGGGTTTTTTTTAATTTATTTTGGCTAAACTGTAATTTTTTGCTTGTGTCTGGCGAATGTGAATTTTAGGGGAGGGGGAGGGGAACAGGGGCACCAAATGATATATAGATGCAGAAGCAGATAAAAAAGCATGTGACTAGAAACCACTTGGTCTGGTGATATCTCTCAGGTTCTTCAAACAAGTACACCTTGAAGTGCTCTGTGCCAAAGCCCCTGTTTTCAGGTAATGCGTCCTTTTGTCTAGAACTAGCTCTCCATGTCTGCACCCACCTCCAGATTTGACTTGGCTTGCTCTAGTTTCACAGACCTGACACTGGCCGGTGGATACTGTCTCCTGCTTTTTCCTTGATTTGGAGTACCCTTTGATTTTGCAGGAGTCCCCAGGACTCTACCAACACTGTCATCCCCATCACTTGCGTCTGGGTTGGGAGCTGACACTTGTCCTGGTAAAGGGACAGGGTTAATAAAGAGTTTCTGGGATTCCTTTCCTTGGGCTTCTCTCAGGCTTTGATCCACACACCTACTTTGCTCCATCTGGATGTAAGAAACATGAGGATTCCATATTGGCCACTGACTAAAATTTACTTTTATTTTTGACTTGAAAATGATAAGAAGGGATTTCCCCAAGTAAATCTATTGACTAAGAATGAAGTGGTTATGGAGTTTCTGTGTATACTGTTTCCAAAGTTTTCTCCTATACGTTAGAGTTAGGGTTCTCAGCAGTGTCCACAGCCATTTAGAAATAATCTAGGGCAGAAAACAGCATCCGCTTCAATGGCGTAAACTGGTTTAGACATGAGCACTTTGCAGCTTGGGGAATCCTCACTATATCCCCTCCTCTCTTCATGGGCCGAGATACTGCCCCAGGAGCCTACTCGGAATTGCCAGATCAGTCAACACAGTGTCACTGAAGCAGGTTCCTTGGTCAATATGGTGTTCCTTCCCATCACCCTTCCCTGTGGGCTGCTAGGGTTGCCTGTCTGGGTAGGAGAACAGGTCTCCCTTCTCTCTAGTGATTTTTCATAACTTGGTTTTTGTCTCTGTTTATGTCTCATGTTTAAGGGCCCTCCTCTGAAATCTACCAAACTGGTTTTGATCAAGTGATTAGTCTGCTCTACTTTCTAGAGTCATCCCCCTCAAAGGCATTAGTCTCACCTAGATGGGATTCCAAATTGAGTGATGATATGGCTTAGTGGCTAAGAACATGGACTCTGGAATAAATTGTCTGGGTTCAAAATAGACTACACAAATTTAATCATTGAGTAAATTAATCTTTCTTCACCTCTTTCTAATCTATAACATTGGGGGAAATAACAGCATTATGTTGTTGGGAATCGTAACTGAGAAAATGAATATAAAGCTCTTAGCAGAGTGTCTGGCTTGTGGCACTTTTTCAATAAATGCTATCTATCATGTTTTGAAGTGTGCCTGAGGCAATGTTCAGAAGCAGTATTCCTGGCTCTGGGGCTCACTTCCCACTCATTGCTTTCACTGCCAAAACACATCCTCCTTGTCCATTGAGTAATTCCACACAAGGTCTGTAAGTGCACAGTTTTGCATCCATAGCAACTCCTGGTGTAAACAACCATGCTAATGACATAGACAAAACATCCTGTCCTCAGGTTCTTCAAGCTCCTCATCAGCAACGATCTTCTCTTCTCCTGGTGCCTTGTTACCCATGCTCAGAGCCATACTCCAGCTCTCATTGCCTATTAAATTATTCATCGATACTCACTCCCTATACAACCTGTGCCTTCCCCCTAACATCCTAGTGTGCCGTTCCTTCCACAGCAGCTGGGCCTCATCAAATCCTCTCCCATGCCTTGTCCTTACCATGTCCCATCACTAAGCTTCTTCCTTTTTTCTCCTTTCGCTGTATTCATCTTTGGTTTTGTGAACTTTCATTATAGTCCTGCCCTTGTCCATTTCTTCTTTCATTGCACCTGCTTCTAAAATATACTAACTGTTGGACAAATCCACCCTCCAATCTTTAGTGCTCAGAAAATAAAGTAAGCTGCAATAATTGGGTTGAACAAAAGATATTCATATTCTGATTTATTTTAAAAATGTGGCTATGTAAAGTAAGCTACACAGTTCTACATTTTTGTCTTCTTTAGAATTATTGTTTTTCATGTCTAGCCCATTACAGTGCAGAAATGATGCCCTGGTTTTACAGCAATATTAATGCTAATATCTATATTGTAGGAATCTAACACAATAGTTTGAAGGTTGCTGACTCACAGCATTATCTGGAAATAAATTTAAATTCTGAAAATTTGCAAAACTCAGTTTGTAATTTTTTTTAAACCTCTTGGCCTAAAATTCAAAATGTAAATTTCATAAGATTAGACTAGAAAAGACACGGAGAGAGGACTGCAATGCAGTACTTACCAGTTACCAGGGCGGGCGAACTATGTCACGTGTTCCATAATCACTGCTCAGCTCCCCATTCCAACAGCTATTTTCGAAGTCAAAATATTTCTTATGGGGGAAAAAAAGAACATATAAAAATTCAGAGCAATACATGATATTGTCTATTGTGTTCCAGCTCCTATTTTTTCACTAAATTTTAAAAAGAACTAGATATAGCTTTTAAAAAATTATGGAGATGAGGCTCAAATTCTTTTTCTGTCTGTACAGACTTGTTTCCAGTTTCCAGTCATGAATTTTTAAAAGGCTCTTCTAACCCTGGACGATCGGCTCACTCTGCCCTGAGCCGCGTGATGAGGGCAGGTCAGTGGGAGACTCTGTTCGGCGGGACGCACATCAATTCACCTGCTTTTTGTCAAGAACATTTATTGTCTGTAAAAATTATCTTTGGCACTTTCTTTTCTAGGTATATCCATCATCTCTGCTTACTTAAGAAATGAAAAGGCTAAATCAATATTCTATGCCAGCTTTTTTTTTTTTCATAAATATGATGAGTCCTTTTTACTAAAAAGAATCAAATTTGGCATGGTGCCATCGTGGCAAGTAAAGACAATGAGAAAGATGGCGATGAAGAGAGAGACCAGAGAAGAAATGAGGGTGTGAGCGGGAACAGTTAGCAGGATAGCTTGTCCTCTGTGCCTAGCATCATGCTTGGAGTCTTAGAGAATGTGGAATACAGAAATATGCGTCCCTTCCTGGTAGGTGGCATGTTCATCTTCTGTGGCCACCATGCACAGGTCAGCAATGAGGCTGTGCTTCTAATGATTCTTTATTGCCTGCAGTTGATCACATTCAGTCAAGCAAGGGACTATCACTGCTTTCTTCACAACTGCGACCCCAGCCCCTCACCCGATGAGTGCTCTTATATATGTTTAATTATATATTGATAAATAAAACCACCACAAGTATCTCAGTGGAGATTTATATGGGGAGCGAGATAAACAGATGGAAAATTTCAAAGCAGTCTAGGTGTAGATGTAAGTTTTGGAGTCTATCAGGATTTTGCAGTTTGAGTTCACTTCTGTCCAAGTGTGGTGTTTGTACAGACTGAAGGCGATGTTGGTAACTGCCACCTAATTTCATTCTTCACTGCCCTTCACGATGGTCTTTAGTGTTGTTTCATAAATATTCAGATTCTTCCCATTTGGGGAGAGGCCATGCGATGAGATCTAGCTGATGAGTTTAAGTAGAAGTGACATAAGTCACTTTCAAGCAGAAGTTAACTGGTAAGACCCTCCAGAGCTCTGTTTTCTTTAGCCACAGTTACCAACAACATTCTCAAGAGGACTAATCTATCAGCCTGGGCCCCTGATGCAGACATCGGCAAACAGAAAGGAGGACCCAGCTGACCCTCAGTGACACATAATACGAGCCAGAAATAAACTTTGTTGTTCTAAAACTCTGAGACGTTGGTGTTATTTTACCATAAGATAATGTAGCTTATCTTGATTGATTACTTCTCCATGTGAAATATATAAGGAGGCCCACCCCACCTTCTCCCAGGTCCTCACCCTGTTCTTTGTGTTCTCCTTACCTGACTCATTCTTTCCTTCCTGGCACTTACTGAAATTCTAACCCTTCCTTAAAGACCCAACTTGAGAGTGTCCTGCCTCCCTCCAAACTTTCCCTGAGCAGTTCAGTACTCTGAGCTTCCTCCTTCCTCCCAAGTCCTGATTATAGGTCCTAATTGTTTCTCATCTATTGTTTTGTATGCTAATTTTTCAAGTGAGTACATGCTATTTCTCTACTTAAATGCAAGTGCCTTGAAACCACCTGAGATCATTGCTTCTCATTCATTGAAACCCTCAAAACCCCACTTAACTAGAATGAAGTGGATTACCCACAGCCCAGATTTATTCATTGATTCAGTCCCTCAGTAGATGTTTAACCAGTGCCTGCAGTGTGTGTGGAAGAGACTGGTTAGTTGTTCATCAAACCATTTTGGTTTGCTTCCTGTGCACACAGCTAGATCATATATCTCAGTCTCTTTTAAAGTTACATATAATTGCCGTGGCCGGTTTGGCTCAGTGGTTAGAGCATCGGCCTATGGTCCAGAGAGACCCGGGTTTGGTTCCCGCTAAGGGCATGTACCTCTGTTGCAGTTTGTCCCCGACCCTGGTTGGTCGTGTGGGTGGCAGCCACTGGATGTGTCCCCTTCACGCCGATGTTTCTCTCTCTCTCTCTCTTCCTCTCTCTCCCTCCCACTCTGTCTGAACAAAAAATGGAAAAATGTCCTCGGTGAGGATAAAAAAAATAAAAATTCTTAAAGTTACATATAATTATGTGACTGAATTTAGGTCAGTGAAAGATTGGTAGAGTGATACCGAATTAGTTCTCTCTTGGCACATAAAATGCTCCTGCTTTAACTATCACTTTCTTTTTGCAATAATTTCTAGGACATGCTTAGAATATACATTCTAATGACAGCAGAGCCTCCCTGAACGACTGCACGGAAAACAGCCACTGTGCCTTCCCACCATCTATCATTTGAACTTTTGAGTGAATAAAACTTTTATTTGGATAAGCCACTTAGATTTACGAATTTAGCTTTCGTATCTGCTAGCACTCTCTTAATACAGAGATTTGAGAGTGTGGGATAGTCATTTTCAACGTCATGTCAGGGAGTTCTTACTGAGAAGGCAGCATCTGAGCAGACTTGTAATAGCGAGAAAGGAAGCCATGTGACTGTGGAGAAAACATGGTTCCGCAGAGGAACTAGATGTGCAAATGCCTTGGGGCAGAAGCATGCCGGCCTGGTCAGGGGGCAGCAATTAGCTCAGTGTGATTGGAGCAAAGAATGTAGACGTAAATGAAATGAGAGGGAAGGCACAGCCAGATTAATCCCGTTCTAGGCACTAGACCTAGTTTGTCCCTAGCATGCCCATTGTCTTCTTTATTCAAGCCCATATAACTGCTTTTGAATATCTTATACCAAAGTAATGATAGAATAAATTAAATGTCCTAATTATAATCCTCTGTACCACATTTTCAAATTTCAAATTCCATCTTAACTTTCCTTTGCAGGTATACCAAAATTCATGGGTCCCATGTAGGCTTAGAAGGAGGAGTTTGAACAGTTTGCCAAACCTTGTAAGTCAGGCCATAGGCACAACTAAATCCTGGCACTTCTTCAAGAGAGAAGAACTTAAAATCACCCCATCCTTCATACAAACTCACCGGAGGTTAGTGATGACTGTCAGCCACCAGTGCAAAGGGAGGTCAGCCTGGGGTGTCTCGACATTTTCTTCTGCTCCAGAGTTTGTTGTAATAATTGTCTTTTCAGGTGAGCTTTAGGTCAAAAAGATAACTAAAGGGCTGTGTTTCATCACTAAATATAATTAAGCCGTGAGATTTACTAGACATGGTTATTAGTATGTTCACTTTCTGTTACCTTCATTTTGAATAGCATACATTTAAATAATCTCTTTTAGTGTGGTAAGAAAATGAACAGTGGTCAAAAAACAAATGAGCAAATATCACAAGGAGAATGTTTATGAAAGGAAAAAGTAAAACACCCAGCAAGCATATGGAAATATTTAATTGGCACAGTAATAAAAATTTCCTGGGTATATCATCTTTTTAAATTCACCAAATTACTTAAGTTAAAATAAAATGAACCACAAAGGTCCATTTTGACAAAGATATAGGAAAACTTGCTCTCTCATACATTAGAGGTAGAATTTAAACTAGAAAGAAATGTTAGAGAAAAATTTGGCAATAAGTATTGGAATTCTGAAAAGTATATGTATTTCTTAGCTCTCACACGAGAGCCTAAAATTAGTAATACCCTAGTGGCGGCAAACACACTCAGTGCCCAGACCTTGGTTACTAAACACAATTATCCGGTTAAAGGAATCGAGGCTCCTTGGAGAAATGATTGATTATAGAGCTGAGCATGGAAAATATAAGATAAGAAGCCTGGAGTTTCTTGTAGAGCCAGAAAGTAAGAAAGGATAAACAAAAACACAGGGGCCAGGCAGAGAAAGACAACACTGCATGGCATCACTTACACATGGAGTCTAAGGCAGAAAAGTCAAACTCATAGAAAGAGAGTAGTGTGGTGGTTACCAGGGACTGGGAGAGGGAAATAGGGCAAGGCTGGTAAAACAGCACAAACTTTCAGTCATAAGATAAATAAGGTCTGAGAATCTCATGTATGGCATGGGGACTGTAGTTGATGATAATGTACGCATAGTTGAGATTTGTTAAGTGAGTAGATCTTGTGTTCTCACCAAAAAAAAACAAAAACAAAAAAACAAATCATCAAACAACAAGTGTTGGCGAGGGTGTGGAGAAAAGGGGACTCTAATACACTGCTGGTGGGAATGCAGACTGGTGCAGCCACTATGGAAAACAATATGGTGCTACCTCAAAAAATTAAAAATTGAACTTCCATTTGACCCAGTGATCCCACTGCTAGGAATATACCCTAAGAAGCCTGAAACACCAATCAGGAAGAATATATGTACCCCCATGTTCATAGCAGCACTATTTACAATAGCTAAGATCTGGAAACAGCCCAAGTGTCCACCAGTAGACGAATGGATCAAAAAGCTGTGGTACATATACACAATGGAGTACTATGCAGCAGTAAGAAAGAAAGATCTCTTATCCTTTGAGACGACATGGAGGGACCTGGAAAGTATTATCCTAAGTGAAAGAAGCCAAGCAGAAAAAGACAAATACCACATGATCTCACTTATATACGGAATATAATGAACATAACAGTCTGAGGAATACAGTAGACCCAGACACATGGAAGTAGGGCACAGACTGACATCCCTCAGAAGAGGGGATGGGGGGTGGGGGGGTGGGAAGAGATAAACCACAGAACTTATATGCATGTATGCATGACCAATGGACATGGACAACTAAGCCGGGGACAGGGTGGAGGGGGGGTAGGGGGGGTGCCAATGGGGTAAAAAGGTAAAATATCTGTAACAAAAAAATAAATAAAAATTCATAAAAAAAAAAAAAAAGGTAACTATGTGAAGTGATACATGTGTTAATTGACTTGAAGGTGGGAATAATTTCACAAGATATATATATATATATATATATATATATATATATATATATTAAAACATCATGTACACTTTAAATATATTACAGTTTTATTGGTCAATTCTACATCAGTGATGCTGGAGAAAAAAAAAATGGAGCCAATCTGAAAGAGACAGCCAACGCTGGAATAATATGAGGAATAAATATTATACTTCGTTCTAATCCAAAGACTAAAATAAACTGCCTTGTTTTTTAGTTTAAATAAATTGAATTAAAGTTTCTTTTTAAATAGCTAAATTAATACATCTGCAAATGGTCTACCTGGCCTATGATGATACAATCTTTTGCACATAGGCATCTAGCACAGAGACTCCCACTGGCCGGCCAGAATTCCTTCCCTCTTCTTCCTTAGGAACAGAACCCACATTTTCTTCAGGGTTGCAATGTGCCCAGCTGAACGATTACATGTTCCATCCTCCCCTTGCAGCTGGGTGTGGCCACATGCCAGTGAGGAGCGAAACGAAAGTGAAGGTGGGCATTCCAGGCAGACGGCTTCAAGGGAGCTGACTCAGCTGAAACACTCTTGTTGGCCCTTTCTCTCATCCTCCTCCTTGTGCCTCTGTGATGGGTGGAGCTCCAGAAATCTTGGATCATGTGGTGACCTTGATGATTTAAGATTTACACACTGGAGCATAAAGATAGAAGGAGCCTGGGTCCTTGGTGAATTCCTGGAGCTTCCATATCAGTCTTTTCTGCTGACTTCCTAATTTTATGCAATAAAGCAAATCCTTGTATGTCTAAGCCCACTTAGTTTGGGATTTCTGATGCACACGGCAATACCTAACTGACACTATATCTAGTTGGAAATTCCTTGTTCTTTATCAAAAGTCTGATGTCTGCAAATATGTAAAAATGTGGCTAGGATAACTATCAGATACATAAAAGACCTAAAATTTAATATGATCATTATTGCCACTAGAATATTTCAAAGAAACTTAGAATTGTTGGGAAAGTGAAAACGAATCACTTACGTGACACATTTAACTCAGAATCTAGTCATACAAAGTGCCCAAGTAATGATGACTTCTAGCTTATCATCAACTCGTCCAACCCTCTCTCTGATTTGATACGTGAGGAAATGGAGACCCAGAGGGAGGAAGTACCTGGTCCAAACCATGTAGCCACACAGCAGTGCAGGCAAGACGAGAACTCAAGACGAGAACTCAAGTTTCTTCACTCTTGTTTCCGTGATCTTTCCCCTCTCCCGAGTGCTTTTGCGAGGTAATAAGTTACAGCAAGAAAAAATAAAATAACAAATGTTTGCGAATCCGTGCTGATATCAATCAATAATCAATCAATAGGGGAGAGGAACTCTTTCTTTAGAACAATTCCAAACAATCAGTACAGGTATTACCCTCTTTAGGAGGAGGAGCTTAATGTCCTTCCCATTGAGTGTTGACTATACTTTGTGACTTGCTTTCAAAGAACGAAGTATGGAAAAGGAAAAATAATAACTTTACAGTGGAGAAATCTGACCAACACTACCCTGACCAAGTGGTTAAGCTCAACATCACTAGTGATAAGTCAAGATGATATTACAAATCCTTTGACATGATGTAAGAAGGGGACCTCACCTCTCTGCTCTTTTCTCCCTAAACACATAACCCCAATCTAATCATGAGAAAACACAGGACCAACCCAAAGTGAGGGATATTCAACACAATAACTGACCAATATCCTTCAAAAATATCAAGGTCTTGAGAGAATTCTTGGACATGGACAACAGTGTGGTGATTGCAGCTGGCGGTGGGGGAGGAAGGTGTGGAGGGGGAAGAGGACAGAGAGGGATAAACGGTGATGAAAAAATAAAATAAAATGAAAAATATATCAAGGCCTTGCAACAAGGAATGCCTGAGAAATTGTCCCAGAGCTGTGGAGGCAAAGGAGACGTGACGACTAAAAGTGACATAGGATCCTAGATTGGATTCTAGAACAGAAAAGAGCAACAGAAAAACGGGTGCACTCTAAATAAAGTCTACGGTTTAGTTAAGGCAAAAAAATCCCTTTGACTAAGCAATATCACTCCGAGGTACTTATCCCGTGGGAACAATTATGACGTACGTCAGTGGCCCTCAAACTTCAGCAAACAACAGAATCACAAGCAGAGCCTGTTCCAACCAGCTTGCTGGGCCCCACTCCCAGAACCTTAGTCAGCAGGTCTGCGTGGGGAAAAAGGGAAAGTGTGCATTTCCATCTCGCTCCCAGCTGCCATGCTGCCCTGGTCCGGACAGCTCGGGGGAGAAGCTCTGACCCACGCAGACATCTGCTACAAGGGTATTTACTGTTGTCATTGTCTCTGAGGTTACACTTTTTCTTCGTTGTCTCTTTTGTATGAATGCTTTCTGGTCTTTAAAAATGTTTTTGAAAGTTTCAAATGCTTCTATAACATGTATGTGTTGCTTCAGTCATAGGAAAAAATATAAATTTAGGTTAAGAGTTAGCTCTCTTTCGCATGACATTCTCAGTGCTGAGATTATTGTGATAAGGCAGATCGGTGCACAAGAAATGCTATTGGTGGCTGCATTTTAAAGATTAATATTCAATTGATAAAAGTGAAATGCTGAAGAAACTATTTTTCCTTTAAGCTTAAGGTCAACCTAAAAATATTATTATGGTTATATCTAGTAACATTTAACAGTCACTTCCAAGGGAACTTTGATTCCTATTTTTACATTCTCCTAAATATTCTGCCCCATTTACAACCCTGGCTAAAGTTTTTAAAAACATTTTCAACTTCATTTATACATGTAATAAAATAGATTCTATTTTTATATATTTTAAATAAATGTTGAATATGTGAAACTTTCCCAGAGACTTTGACATTGCATGTAAATCTATTCAATATACTTTAAAAATACAGAGGATCTCAAGATCTTTAAAACATAATAATATCATTAGCAAACTTAGCCAAAAACTCATACTTTTCAACTTAAAATTGCAAGTCTAAAATCAGTGACTTAGTTACATGTTTTACATTTTACTCGAAAGGCTAAGCTTTCGGAATTTCAAAATGTCAAATTCTTTTAAATATGACAATCATTTTAAATGCCAAAAAATGAAGATCATTGCTAAACCTAACATAAATAATCAGTTCTGTGGGTCTAATTTACTTCTTTATATATGTACTATTATGAGTTGAATTATGTCACCCCCAAATCTGTATGTTGATCTAACCCCCAGTGTCTCTAAATATGACCTTATTTGGAGATAGGGTCTTTGCAGAGGTGAAGCAGTTAAAGTGGGGGAGGGGGGAGGAGGTAATAGCATAAGAAGGCAGAGAGAATGCACCTTGAAGACAAAGTGGACTGTTTCACAAGTCGAGGAAGCCGATGAGGTGAGAATTAATAACTGGAGGAAAAGCAGCTTGAGGAGGTGAAAAGAACTTCTCACAGGGAGGAGTAATATGTGTTCGTGGGGAAACACCCTGGAGAAGTTAGTATGTTTACCCTTACCCACCATTAAAAACCCATTCCTTTGGGATAAGTAACAGTGTCTAGCAGAGTCCACTGTTAGCATGTTCATAACCCCTGAGTAACTGGGCAAGAGAATTAGTTTCTCTGGCCGCTGGTTGCCATATTTATAAAGTGAGGACAATACTGTTAGCAAACACTGTGTATTCCCCACCCACCCCTTCCGGCTTTAGAACTCACGCTTCCTGGGGACGTCAGAATGCAAGCGCCTTCAACTCTTCGCTTGAGGCTTTTCTGTGGCTCCCAGGCACAGCTTTCAACTAGTGACTAATGGGCGTTAGAGGGCAGATCCCCAGCTATCTTCCCCACACTCTGAGATACGCTTTACGTGGTTCCCCAGAAACCCTCATGGAGGCCCAGTTGCCCCCAGTGGTAATCTGCTCATCAGTGTGCCCCACTTCCCCATGGATTCTGCCTAGAATTCCCCCAAAGAAGCCACGTGCACTCAGATCCTTGACTCAAGGTCGGCCCCTGGAAGAATCCAACGTAAGGCAGTAAGGTACACTTACAAGATTAGGCCAGAGGAAGAAAGCTAAACCTGAATACCTTTTTTTGGTGGGGGAAGACAGTCTCTTATTTTATAGTGGAGAGAACAGTGAACTTGGAGTTAGAAATCCTGAACTGTAATCCTGGTTCTATCACATATTAGATGAGTAAACTTAGAAAACAACTCCTTTGGCCTTGGCCGGGTGGGTCAGTTGGCTGGAGCATTGACCAGTACAACAAAAAAAGTTGTGGGTTTGATTCCCAGTCAGGGCACAATCCTAGGTGTGGGCTCCATGCCCAGTCTGGGCATGTACAGGAGGCAACTGATCAATGTTTTTCTCTCACATTGATGTTTCTCTCTCTCCCCCGCTTCCTCTCTCTCTAAAATCAATAGAGAGATTGATTTTTTTTTTAATAAAAAAAGAAAAGACAATGGACTTCTTTAAACTTCAATATTCTACTTTATAAAATAGACATAATAATTGAAAATTAAATGAGATAATCCACACCAAAGTGTTTAGTACATAGTAGGTACTCAAGAAGTACTAATTCTCTTCTTTGTTCATATCCTCATGTTATTGATACACAGTTGGAAAGAGAATGCAATGCCAAAGAGAGATAAAAGGCTCTGTGTCAATCTGACTCAAATATGCCTCCAATCCTGGCCCCAGCACATGATCAGAATCAGGTAATCAATTAAAAAAAAAAGTAGTAGCTTTTCCCTTTCTGCCAAAACTAGGAGTATAAAGGCCTTTGTATTAAAGAAATGAGATCTTACCCTAACAAACAGATGTCCAGATGTTTATGATGTAATCAGAATTATAATGTGGATTTTAAATATTGTGTAACATGGCTCCTACCCATCGCTCTTAAACCCTTGCCAATTAAAAGCTCAATTACTTTAAAATTGTAGGAGATTTATAGATAAAATATTGGAACATAAATCCATTGCAGCCCGTTAGTGTACACTTGAATCTTAGGCTCCATAGGTCAGTCTTTCGAAACAGATTTTTCAAGTGACTTTTATCTGAACGGTCAATCAGCCAGATGTGAGAATGATGAACCAGCCACAGCCATATTGAGTGCGCATCACCCACACACACATACATACAAGCGCTTTGTACTTATTTAGCAAGTATATGCTTGTTTCTCGGTTTTTGTCAGTCACTTTAGCTCCAAAGTGTCAAAGAATGTTGTCCAATTAACCAGAATTTAATTGTATTGGTTACTTATCCCCATTGGAGACAGAATTATTGTTATCCCTGGATTTTAAAACAGTTCATTTACTGAGTCTAGTGTTTCTCCCCCTACTTCTTTATAGTGAA
Source organism: Molossus molossus (assembly GCF_014108415.1). Taxonomy (NCBI): domain Eukaryota; kingdom Metazoa; phylum Chordata; class Mammalia; order Chiroptera; family Molossidae; genus Molossus; species Molossus molossus. The sequence continues at coordinate 22,603,278 of NW_023425403.1, forward strand.
TTCTCAATCTTTAAGGCCCTCTCTAATGTAAATCCTTTCGTGAAGACTTCTTTAACTCCCCCAAGCAGGTTACCATCCTCAGACCTAGAAGATATTCTTACTGTTGATATAGCTTTTCTTTTTTTTTAAATCCTCACCTGAGGACTCGATATTTTTGTTCAGGGAGAGTGGGAGGGAGGGAGAGAGAGAGAGAAACGTCGACGTGAAAGGGATACATCAAGTGGTTGCCACCCACACGACCCAACCAGGGCTGGGGACAAACTGCAACGGAGGTACGTGACCCCAGCGGGAACCAAACCCGGGTCTCTCCGGACTGCAGCCCGACGCTCTAACCACTGAACCAAACCGGCCAGGGCTGATGTAGCTTTTCTTACAGGGGAGGTTATAACTTATCAGTTTCTTTTGAAAAAGTAAGCTCTGCAAGAGTTGTATTCATGTCTTTTAAAGATTTTTTGTTTTTATTCAATTAGTTAATTTATATATTAATTTTCATTGTTAACAATATTACAGATGTCCCTCATTTCACCCCTCTGTGTCCTGAGTCACCCCAGGCCTTCACCACACTATTGTCTGTGTCCATAGGTTATGCATGTTTGCATATAAATTAAAAGAGACTAACCAAATCTCTTCCTGTCTGCCTCATCTCCCTCCCCTCTGAGATCTGTCCTTCTGTTCCATGCATCCATGCCTCTGGACCTATTTTGTTTGTTAGATACCACATGTAAGTGAGATCATGTGATATTTATCTTTCTTTGACTGGTTTATTTTGCTTAACATAATAATCTCCAGGTCCCTCCCTGCTGTTGCAAAGGGTAAGAGCTCCTTTCTTTTAAGGGTTGTATTCATGTCTTAGTTCATTTTTGTCTCTCCAACTGTTACTGTTTGCACACAGTTAAGTGCGCAATGACAGTTGTTAATTAAGACGAACCTTCTCCTATGCTCTGTTAATGGTCTTCCCAACTTTCTGGCAAAGGAGAGTCTTCCTGAGACTATTAATCTTACAAAACATGAGGCTTTGGGTTTAAGGATTTTGATATTGAAACTTTTGTTTTTCTTAATAAAATAAAATGAAAGAGAGACAACATGATATTTACTGGTAAAACTTGCTGATGGTCGGTGTCTAAAATTAGCCAAGTATCAGCTCTGTACAGTGTCTCCTCCTTTCTGGCTTGCATTTGGCCATTCCAGGGGTGCCCAGGTGCTAGTGCAACACTGGCCAACAGTCGGGTGCACGCATGCTCGTAACACTTTCTAAAGTTAAGCTAGACACCAGGCATGAGAAGCTGTGGCTTTTCCTTGTGATTTTCCTAAGGCTGGCCATCTCGATACATGTGTCCTGCTTGTTATGTTTCCATAAACTCATACCACCTGGAATTTGAAGGCAAACTCTGGCTGAATTACCTCATCAGAGATGAAAAATGTAATGACAAATACATAAGAGTCCATTGAGCAGAATCTACGTGGTGGAAATGTGTGAGCAAATGCAATTCTGATTCCTATTAGTCCTGCTACAATGCAAGTCATTTAACAGTCATAAATGACTTAACCACAGCGCAGCGAGCATTCCCAGAGTAGCGCATTCCCACTCCTGTCAAGGTAGTGCAAAGAATAAATTAGCTCCTGCAAGGAAGAGAATAGAAATGACTCCTTAAACACTTTGCTTAAAGCCCTTAACTTGACTGCCTCCATCACAGGCAAGCTGTGTTATTTGCTGACTTTAATACTGATAATTTGCATTCACGCAGTAAGAACACAGGATGACTACAAATATTCTCTTTAAAAACTTACGCTGCTGTTATAAAATATTAATTGCATTTTGTTCAGTTTTCTAGGCGGGATCATAAGCCATTGAGTTTGATGTACCTAGAAAGTACAGTGATTTAATAATATCCAAGACTGATCAAATGCCTGCAAAGTAATGCAGTGAATTTTCTTGATATTCTAGAAATTCTATATCACGATCTAAAGTACAGATTAAATACCTTCGCTCACATGCTGCTGCACCTGCAGAACGGAGACGGGACCGCCGCAGTGGTGGAGACGCTTCGTGCGTCCCTCAGCTTTTGAGAAACAGCCGGCAGACATCCAGAGCCAAGTCAGCCCGGTGAACACAGCGGACAGCCTCACTGCCCGACAGAGGTCGGGGTTAGAAATAACACAGTGATTTCTTTTTATTTTTACTTTCTAATCTGACTTTTTGAAAATGTCCATGTGTCCAGAAATGTTTTAAAATGTAACAGCATCACTTAAAAAGAAATAGAAGATAGCCTCTTAATATGCATATGTTAAGTCAGTATTTAAATATGCAGGTTTGGGTATATTTTCTCTCTTTTTTAGAAAATATTTTAAAAATTTTTTTTTTTATTGATTTGAGAGAGAGAGGAAGGGAGAGGAAGAGAGAGATAGAAACACCAATGATTTTTTGTTTTTTGGTACGCGCCCCTAGCAGGAACCAAGCCTGGGACTCTCTGGTCCGCAGGCCAATGCTCCAACCGCTGAGCCCAACCGGCCAGGGCATTTTTGTGTGTTTGTTTGCCTCCTGCATGCCCTCCACTGGAATCGGGCCCACAGTCTGGGCATGTGCCCTGACCGGGAATCGAACTGGTGATATCTTGGCGCATGGGTCGACGCTCAACCAGTGAGCCACACCAGCCGGACTGGTATATTTTCTCTTAATAGTCCCCTGACCTTCTACCTCTTCTTCCCCCTGCCACCACCAGTAATTTTCTCCCATTTCCTCCTGTATCCATGACAGAGTTACAAGCTGTGCATGTCCATGTTAGTGTTCCATGCTCTGAGACGGTGCACCAGCGTCTAGCTCAATTCATTGCCTATTTCTCGCACCACGCTCAGCATGGCTATCTATTATAGACTCAGAGGCCAGATAAGGGATGGAGGGTCACATATCAGGGTCACAAACTATACGGGGCAACGCACATCACCGGGTGAGTGAAGATTTCTGAACATGAAAGGAGATCGAGAACACTGTAAGCACCCAAGTTCCTCTTCCATATAACAATGCCCTCGCAATAGCAAATACCCGAATGCAGCCAGTCTGCGCCACGCCCTGTTCTAGATGCATTAACTGTCCCAGCCTCTTTGACTCTCACAGCAGCCTTATGATGTAGGTGCATTACTATTCCACTTTACAAATGAGGAAACAGAGGCACGGAGAGGTTAGATAATGGCCCAAAGTCACAGAGCTAGGCGGTGGCAAAGCCTTCATCACATGCGGTGGAACTGTAGTAGTCAGGACAAATACTCTGCAAGCCTCTTAGAAAGGTCCTTGAGATCCCTCGTCCCCAGGGTTATGCTCCAGATACATAAAATACTCGTTTAACTCCTTCTTACGGAGGGTCAGCCCAGTGCCTGGTCGGGGGTTTTGCTTGGCTGAGCGTGTAAAGTCTGGGGCCAGAACGGCCTGTGCTGGACAAGGAAGAGAATCACGGGTCCTTCTCCGTCTTTCCCCCAGGCGGCTCTCACCTCTCCTCCAAAGAACGTGAACAGCCCTGGCCGGTTTGGCTCAGCGGTTAGAGCGTCGGCCTGTGGTCCAGAGAGTCCCGGGTTCGGTTCCCGCTAAGGGCATGTACCTCGGTTGCAGTTTGTCCCCGGCCCTGGTTGGGGTCGTGTGGTGGCAGCCACTTGATGAGCCTCTCTCACATCGATGTTTCTCTCTCTCTTCCTCCCTCTCTCCTTCCCACTCTATTTGAAGGTAAATGCAAAAATGTCCTCAGGTGAGGATAAAAAAACACACACAAAAAACAAAGAATGTGAACAAATGATCTAAGAATACAAGTTTGAAGGGGCAAGTGTATCAGCCTGCTCGCAGTGTTAAATTATTAGCCTGCGTGAGGAGCCTGTGCGTCTCTGTCAGAGGCTGCTCAGGTTGAGTGCATGTCAATGGAACAGGGCTCCTGAAGGAATTCTCAAAGAGAAAGAAAAGGGAGGGCAGAAAGCTCAGACTACAAGCGATGCCGTGGAATCTTCACGTTCCGATGGTAGGATGGGGTCTGGCTCCCTAGCTCCACGCAAGCTCCTGACTGTGTGATGGACTTTATCTGCATGTTCCGTCCCATTGGAAGAGGACCAGGGCTGTCGTTTCTTCGTCTTATCCATCAGGGTTGCTGCTGGAGCAGTGGAATCTTCCTGCTTTCAGTAAGTCACCAGTTCTTCACATCAGGACTCACAGAAGTGTGTGTGCTTGTAGCTAAGCCATCATCAGGCAAGGGCCATGGACACGGAAGGGGCCGGGGCCCTTGGCTCCTGGAGAGTCAATCACAGACTTTCAGAGATGCACCTAGAAATGCGCTGTAGTAGGTTATCTGCCATCAGTCCCCGTTCCTTCCAATTATCCTACTTTCTGCATAAAAAATTGTTGCTGTCTCTTTCTTTCTTTCTTTCTTTCTTTCTTTCTTTCTTTCTTTCTTTCTTTCTTTCTTTCTTTCTTCCTTCCTTCCTTCCTTCCTTCCTTCCTTCCCTCCCTCCCTCCCTCCCTCCCTCCCTCCCTGCCTCCCTGCCTCCCTCCCTCCCTTCCTTCCTTTCTTTTTACCTTAGAGAGATGAAGGGAGAGAGAAAGAGAGAAACATCAGTTGGTTGCTTCCCCCATGCACTCTGCCCACAACCTAGGCATGTGCCCTGACTGGGAATTGAACCTATCACCTTTTGGTGCATAGGACGACGCCCAACCCACTGAGCCACACCGGCCAGGGTAAGAACTTTTTCTTAAGGTTCCATTTCTGTTCAGAAAACAATCATGAATACCAGCTGACTTTTGAGTATACCCTATGGTATACATTTCCAAGCTTCCAACAAATGCACTACCCTTTTCTCTTTGTTGGGTTCCCAAGCTTAGTGCTGAGCCCTAACCAGACAGATGTTTGTTGTTTGCATCAGGGCCAAGTTACACATAGATGAGGTTACCACTTAGGTAGTATGGTTTCAGGCAGGTCCAGCAAGAGTTGAATTCCCTGGATATTTTCCTCCTGCACTTGGAGGCAGCTTGCTATTTCATGATTAGTATTTCTTCCTTCAGTTTTAGATTCTGATGTTGCTAAGCTTGTTCCTTGCCTGAGACATATGTCTTTCAAACTGCTAGAATTTGCCCCTGAGTGTGAAGGATTTTTCCAAAATCAGGTAAAATAGATTAAGATCTAGTGAAAATGAGGGTCTTGAGGTAAATGAAACCACCACTACTTACAGGCAGTGTGTGTGTGTGTGTGTGTGTGTGCACGCGCGCACGCGTGTGCACGCATGTGTGTTTAGGTTTTCTAAAACAAGACAAAACAAAATCAATTTATTTTTCAACTTACACAAAAATCCAAGGATGATTAATTTCAGGAAAATAATTAATGTAAACCAGGGTAAACCAGATTACTCTTTTATTTATATTTAGCAGGAGGAGTGCTTGGCAGAGAGCTGTGATCTTTTATCTGCATGTATATATAGTAATCAGACAGCCTGAATTTTCAAGCATCATACTGAATTTCAAATACTGTCATGTTTTCCCTACAAATACACTAATAGCTATGGAACTACATGTCCAGATGTCCAGATCGTTGGTATTCTACTTGGAAACTGCCAACCCTACACCTAGGATAACCTTATAGTTAGATTACCTCCTCAGGAAGGCACACCATATGTAGAAGTTTACTTGTTGATTCTGGAATCAAAGTAAAAGAATTCTTCTCTACTAAAATATGGTCCAACTGATTTGTCTTTTCTTCTCTGCTCTCTCTCCTAGAAAAGAGTTCTATGAACCTTGTACCATGCTGTTTCCTAAAATCAAATTCCTTTGTCCTTGACCTTTATCAAGAATCATGCTCCCAGCCCTGGCCGGTTTGGCTCAGTGGTTAGAGCGTCCACCTGCGGTCCAGAGAGACCCGGGTTCGGTTCCTGCTAAGGGCATGTACCTCGGTTGCAGTTTGTCCCCGGCCCTGGTTGGTCGTGCGGGTGGCAGCCACTCGATGTGTCCCTTTCACATCGATGTTTCCCTCTCTCTCTCTTCTTCTCTCTCCCTCCCACTCTGTCTGTACAAAAAATGGAAAAATGTCCTCGGATGAGGATTTAAAAAAAAAAAAAAAGAATCATGCTCCCAAAGGTCTGATAGTAATTTCTATGCTGTAATCAATCTTGTTTCAATCAAAAACAGTCTCTCCTTCCTGATACTTTGCTAGTTTCACTCTACTGATAATTCACAATAGATATATCATTTTGCATTCACAAAGGCGGGTGTGCAAAGATGTGATTTTTTAAAACCAAATTTAATGTTGCTTTTAAGTGCCTATTTCCACCAGATAGTCAAAAACTTGATCATATCGATTCGATGTCATTGACTCACTTCCAGTTAAAAACTATCTTTCTGTGCCCACTGCATCAATCCTGAAGTTTCTCTACTTTTATGCCTTTGTTCCTGGATGTTATGTACATTTCAAGGTGGCTGACTTATTCTGACTTCTTGTCCTGGGATCAGCTGAGGGCCCTCTGGCCCACCTGCTGCAGTATGTCCTCTTTGACCATCACTGAGGTGTGGGGTATGTCACCTGGTCTTGGGCATTTATTTCTAGCCCTGCTACACCTGCTGTGGTTGGTATCTGAGGCCCTGGCCTGGACTCCGGATGCCATTCTGCGTCACCTCAGCCCAACAGAAAGGCAATTCTGTGCTCTTCTTTGGGGGTTGGGGAGTTCTTACCCCATCACTGACTCTTCTACATCACACTGGGATGCCCACATTGATGCCCTGACTCCTAAAAGCCTCCTTCCACTTCTGTTAGACTAGACCGTCTTCTCCAAGGCCAGCAGTTCCCCAGGCTCTGCCCTGGGAGGCCAGGCAATGTGCCTTCTCTTCTAGGACCTAGGGTTTCCATCAGTGTTTCTACAATCTATTTTCAACTGTGGATTCATTCAAAGGCACCAACCAGAAACGCCTGAACCTCTGATTGTTTCTGCCTATTTTGGATGAACCTCTATGTCTTGGTGGCAGGAAACTGGATCATTACTCAGAGTTTCCTTCTCTGTGCTTCATGACATAAGTGAGTCCTCCCTGGTGGTCAGCCCTTTGGAGTTGAATAAACCTTTTTTCTATCAAAAAATTTTCAGCTCAAATTGTAGAAATATTTGAATTGGTGCTATTTTCAAAAATATCTGATTTGGTATTGGAAAATCAGTAATGATTACTTTGTTTCTGGATCATGTTGCCTTCCCCTGGGAAGAGAGTTTTGATTTTCTTGGGGGCTGCCGGTAGATGGAATTTCTTCTTCCCCTCCTCACGTTCATATCTCTTTCCAAGGTTCATTTCCACAAAAGTCATCACAACATAGACCGTTTTGTCATCTTTTTTTACATGCATTGCTTGCTATATTTATTAATTTTTTAAGGTCACCTAATTTAAGGCTTGGCCCTATGAGAGACAAATGGCACTGGACGATTCAGGAGATGATTTGATTCAGACCATTCATTAATGAAGACTGTTTCAAGAAGAGGAAGACAACTGGGGACTTATGGAGGCAGGTAACAAGTGGAGTCCTCTGGGACTGGAGGACAGGGTGGAGGGCAGGGTGGCCCTTTGGGCTGAGCCATATTCTAGAATGTAAAGGGTGGCGCATTCAAGTTCAACATTGTCTGTCTCTCTTTTTGTTCAAGAAAAACAGCATTCTTCTGGATTCTATCAGATTACTCAGAAGGTTCAAAAACACCACCTCTTCCAGTATTAGCAAAGCAGATACATGTAAACACAAGCTTTTCTTGAAAATCTTATAAATAAACCCATCAAACCTTAACTACTTTTGACCACAGTAAATACAATTTCCTTTCCATGAGCTTTCTCTATCCATTCAGGTTTGGTCCTACAGGATTGGTTCTACCAGTGATTTTACCTTAGATCAAAATCACCATGTCTTTCAGTAACAGAAACAAGACCTGCACATGTTTCATGCAAAGCGATACCTCCTGCTGCAGTTGCTCCCGGCAGTCCACTCACACTCTGATTTAACCGCAGTAACTCCCGTTTCACACACAGAACTTGAAGGCAGATCACTGCGAACTGTCTGCCACACACCAGTACTTTCAACAGGCAAGCTGAGCTCCATGAACATACAACCTCCTAGAGCCACGCACACCTGATAGCACAACTTCCCCACGTGGTAAAAATGAACACGTTTATCGACTCAAATGTACAGTCACCCTGTAACTTACAGTATCAGAGGCAAAAGTACATAAACTTAAATTATACTTATAGACTGATGTTTCAGTATTTCATCTTACTTTGAAATAATCAATTAAAATGTTAACTCAATTTAGTGTAAATCTAAGGTTTTACGTTTCCTAAAGATCTTAGACATTGTCTTCCTGCTGACATACTATAAAACATAATTACTGTTGAAATATAGTTTGTTATTATAATGACATTTGGTTAAACACAAATTTATATTTTTTTATAATTTTAAACATTGTCTTAAACATTATTAGTACTGGTTTAATCAATAAATAAACCTGCATTAGTTCATGCAGAACATTCCTAAGTAGAATAAAAATCTATGTATATATTAGTCTTAACCCTAATAAATCAGAGACATATTGCTGTTTTTATGAAACTAAAAATATTAAACTAGTCTTGCTGCCAAAGCTTTGTCTAAATTATGTGAACTTGACTTTCTGAAACATATCCAAGTTGGTTTCTATAAACATAATTTTTAAATCTAGCACACTGAAAGTATTTAAGATTCAATTTATTTAATTTCTTGGAATTACAAAAATATTCAATTTATATAAGTACCAATTTATCATTAAACCATCAGAATAGAACTCCTTTAAGAAATGTTATAATCTAATTTGGTGATACCATCTTGAGGTAAAGAAATATTACACACCCATACAAGAGGCAAAGCCTGTCCCAATTAGATTCACAGGCACGTGGGCAGAGCCATTTTACAGCTTCAGTTCTAACATTTCAGCCATGACTCAAACATAAACACCTAATTACAAAACTCTGGTCCATTTCATAGACTTGTTCTCTCCACAGTGGGTATACATCTTTAATTTATTTATGCTCAATGTGGACATGCAGACAAAAAAAAAACTGACAAGTCAGATTACCTGTGGTCTCACACTGCAGAGAAAGATTTCTATAAACCATTTATCCCTTTGCAGAGATCACCAAATGGTCAGACTATGAAACCAAAAGAAGCCAGAACCAGAAATCAAATAAATATTCGAGAGGAAGCAAAGTCAAATCCTTGTCATGTGCCAGTAGGCAAGGCTCAGAGTAGGCATGAGGAGTCAGACTCACTGCTGCGCCGCGGACCACAGCCCGGAATGAAGCATGATGAGCTCCAAGAGGCCTCTTGTCCTGGGTGGAGTAAATGAGGGTCTGCAAGCAGGGTATGAGCCCATCCAAGACACGGCACCTAAACTGTGAGAGACAAAGGTACTACAAAATCAAGGACATGGTTGTATTTAGGCTATTGCCACAGGGATAACATTTATTAATAAGGAACATCTCAAAGATGAGCCAGAAGATCTGGGGTTTATAGAGACAAGTAAATGAAGGAGTCATGACAGACAGGAAATCTTATGGGATTCACGGAGAGGACATCCTCAGGATGGTGTTGTTCTTTGTAGTTAGCCACTGCCTAGAATAGTAACAAAAATAAATAAACAAACAAATAAATAAAGCATTGGGGAGACTTCTTGACTGTCAAAGCCCAGGGCTCAGATAAAGTTCAGCATTGTCACCCTCTCATCTTCTGGTAGATCTCAACCAGTGTGGGGGTTTAGGAATTGGGGTAGGTATGAGAAGGCAGAGCTGTATAATTTGGAAACATTATTCAGGTCATTTTAATTACTTTACCTCCCAAATGCAAATCTCTTATATTGTTACTTCCTTCAGGTCAGCAGTTATATAGCATGTCCCTTTGTGACATTAGGGGGAGTTATTTAATTTACTTCAGCAACTCTCTCCTACTCAGCAAAATTAGGAGACTGTAGACAAGTACAATGATGTTCATTGCATATTTACCAATAAAAAGCAAAGGACTGGAAATGCATGTCAGTGGGAGGGGATGCATAAATAAAATGCTTTCTATTTACACAACGGGATATAATAGGGCTGTTTAAATACATTAATTTTATTTACAGACAGTATCACAAATAGATTTTGAATTTATAATGTTAAAGAAAGAAGAGTAGAGAATAGCAGCAGAATATCATTTATGTAAATTTAACCTCACGATACAGAAACAGTACTATATATACTGAATGCATATGTGTGTGTGTGTGTGTTGAATAGTTGGAATGCAGTTAATCTGAACTGAGTTGCGCTATAAATATAAACTACACACTGATTCTTTTTTCTTTGCATTTATCTTCAGATAGAGCAGGAGGGAGAAAGGGAGGAAGAAAGAGAGAGAAACATCGACGTGAGAGAGACACATCAACTGGCTGCCACCCACACAACCCCAACTGGGGCTGGGGACAAATTGCAATGGAGGTACACGCCCTTAGCAGGAACCGTACCCAGGTCTCTCTGGTCCGCAGGCCCACGCTCTAACTGCTGAGCCAAACCGGCCAGGGCCACACACTGATTTTTTTAAGACTTGGTATTAAAAAAGGAAGTAAAAATACCTCATGAACACTGTTTTGATGTTGATTAATTGTTGAAATTATATTTTGGATCTATTCAGTAATTTAAAATATGTTATTAAAATTAATTCTACCTGTTTGTTTTTACTTTTTAAAATGTGGCTATTAGACATTTAAAATTATGCACATGGCTCACACTATATTTCTAGTGGACAGTGCTGGAGAATTTATATCTCAGACCCAGCCCACTATTCACCGGTAGGGGAAAGAGAAGAAAGTAGCACTGGAGATGATATTTAACAGGGTCTTTGTTTTTGTAGGTTTAAATGTATTAAAGAAATATAAGCTAGCCCTGGCCGGCTTGGCTCAGCGGTTAGAGCATCGGCCTACGGTCCAGAGAGATCCGGGTTTGGTTCCCGCTAAGGGCACGTACCTTGGTTGCAGTTTGTCCTGGGCCCTGACCCAACCAGGGACTGTGGGAGGCAGCCACTCGATGTGTCCCTTTCATGTCAATGTTTCTCTCTCTCTCTCTCTCTCTCTCTCTCTCTCTCTCTCTCCCCCACCCACCCTTCCCTCCCACTCTATCTGAACAAAAAATGGAAAAATGTCCTTGGGTGAGGACTAAAAAAATAATTAAAAAAAAAAAAGAAATATAGACTAGAAGCAAATATGAGAAAAATGTTGACAGTCGCTAATTCTGAGACTGAGAGCAGAGATGATTGCTGTATCATGTGGTATCTCTATAAATCTTAAAAGAGAAAAAAATAACTTTTTGGACTAAATAGTCTGCAAAAACTTGGACAGCTCCCACTTCCATATTTGACCAGGTAAAATGAATAGTGCACTGGTGTTTATTTGAAAACTAGCTTTGTCGCCTTAGATAAGTCACCCACTTTTTCTGTCTCATTTTTCTGGGTGGTTGAGGAGGATCTTCAAGATCTCTTGAGCTCTTAGAGAAAACTGATTTGTTCTTTATGTATCATTTCATGGCAAATGTGTGATAAATTATTGTGGGAAAGCTTGTATTTATCAAAGCAAATGTTTCTAGTAGCAGCCGTGACATTGACATGGGTTTGTTTTAGAAATTTGTTATAATTATTATTTCACCATGGTGAAAATATGGGTTCTTTTTTATTTCTTTTTGTTTATCTATAAATAAATTTGCATTCAACTTGCATTAGGAAAACTCAGTACAATGATAACTATTATGCAAAAGCAGATGACCCGTGGTGCACTGTGTAATGTTGATGACAATACCTGAGGGTAAACATGTATGCGGTCCCTCAGAATGCTGGGCAGGGTCCTCTCTTTGCTCTCCATAAAGTATTATGGCATGGATAAATATTTGAAAATAAAACGTTAAATTGACATGCATATCGACTAAGAAAGAAAGGACTAAATAGTATCATTTCTACTCTTGCTTTTATATTCTATTTTTAAAGGTAAGTTGATTTTCTTTGTATGTAATCATCATTTTTCTTTACAATATGTCTTTTTCAAAGCTAACAATTGTAGCTTCATAACTAAATGGGAGGGAGAAAAAAATGACTCCTACTTCTGTTGTTTTTTTGGCTTGAATTTCCTAATTCATCGTTTTCTCTTGTTTTTATTTCTTCCTTTCTATTTAATGAGTATTGGTATTGGGTTACTACTCAAAGCTATTCAAATGGGAAAGCTAGACAAGAGCAAAAACCTTAGGTAAAGCTTATCTTCTAAGAATTTTTATCAAAATATGTTCAAAGGAGACTATGTGATAAGATATGGAATCTATGTTTTAGGGCCGATCACGCAGAGAGCGAAGAACAACCTCTTGGTAAGCGCTCGAAAACTAATTCATTATCTTAATAGAAAATCAAATTCTGGTTTCTCACAAACATAACATTTGGCAGTAAAGAATAAACAGAAAATGTTTCTTATTGATAAACCCATAAAAACTGAGCCAACTTCATAGAAATCTTAGTACATTTTATTGCTTGTTTTTAGACGAGGGTATTATAAACCAAGGGAAATAAAAGTAGCATTTCTGTAAACCTTCTATGCCTTTTTGTATCCATGCATGGTTTGTCTTTCACTACCCTCTTCAGGTTTTAAATTCTGGAACAACCAGACATTTTAAGACAAAACTCTTTTTATCTTGATGAGCAAAAACACAGTCCATTACTTTGCCTTCATATCCACTTTTCTGCCACTACTGTTCCCAGAATAGCCTCAAAACTCAGAGCAATTATAACTTTACCCAAGGAACTAAATTCTCTTTCACAGAGAAAACTGGGAGGTAAATAAATAAGAACTGTCGTATAAAGCATTTTAGCAGATTAGCAAAGCTCATACACACACATAAATTTCTACAACCACTTACTTCCCTTCTACACGTTCTTACACTAAAAAAACTAAACATGTTCATTAATATGACTCAAAGATATAGGTAATCCCACACCATGTAAACATAGAAGCAAAGGTATGTATACTTAATCCTCTATGTTTCAAAACGCAGTCATCTTAAAAACTGTTTAGGTGTCCAGTGATTATTCATTAATTAGCTCAATTTAATCTTAGTCCAAGGTTTTAAGTTATGTAAGGGTCTTGGATTATGTTCAAGTTGATACATTATAAAATATGTATATGGTGTAAAAAGTATTTCAGAATAAAGACTCAAATTCATTGAACACAAATTAATATTTTTATAGTCTCAAACACTATGTAGGAGTATCATTAGTTTCTTCTTGATAAATAATCCAATATAAAACATTTATCAAGTTTAGATTAACTACTCTCTATGAGAAAACAAACTGTAATCTGATAAAAATAAAATGTACTCTCGTAGTTCATGCCGAGAAAAAATTAGCTGATTTTTTTCTTTCTTTATGTTCATCTTTTTAAATGTGTTTTTTATTTATTTTAGAGAGAGGGGGGGAGAGAGAGAAATAGAAACATCAGTCGGCTGCCTCTGCATGTCCCCTACTGGGGATCAAGCCTGCAGCCTGGCATGTGCCCTGACCGGGAACGGAACCGACAACCTTCTGGTACACGGGGCGACACTCCACCAACTGAGCCACACTGGCTGGGCTGATTTTTTTTTTTCTTCTTCTTACACCTGAATATTAAACCAAGGATTTATCTTAGTTGCATGGATTTGTGTTCTTATATTATGTATTTATAAGCTGGTTGTATCTATAAATGTGTTTTTCTTAAAAGTCCAATACATTTTAAATTTTACAAGTTCAATTTTCTCATTTTGTTTGTATTTTGGAAATAGTATCTCTATGAATCAATATGAGCAGAGCTCCTTTAATTAAAGAGTCAACATAATTTAATGTATTAAATCCTTTAGAGGGAGGGAAACATTTGATACTCAACAAGAAGAATTAAAGGTCTTCCTGAATTACTGACTTACACAGAGAGCTTACAGTTTCAGCAACTGGTCAAAGTAAACACAGAAACACTGTAAACACAAAATGTCACTGTCCAGGTCTCAGCGCCTTTCTCTTCCTCAGTGGACACAAAACTCTTCATTGATCTGAGCTCACACACAGTCAAACAGACGAGCAAACTACTAATGGATTGGACTCTGTTGTTTCTCATCAACAGTGAAAACAGCTGCATCATCCATCCAATTTGTAGCACCAGTTTTTTGATTAACATAGTTCTGTGTCTCCAGCATTTTTTTTTGTAAGCTAGTAGTTACAGCTAGATATTTAATTAGATTCAGTTTTGATTTACTGGCAAGAATTCTTCATAAGTTAAAGTGTGTACTTCCATCAGGATGCACTGTTTCTCTCTCTCTCTCTCTCTCTCTCTCTCTCTCTCTCTCTCTCTTTCTCTCTCTCTCTCCCCCTCTCTCTTTCTCTCCCTCTCTCTCTTTGATGCTAAAATTGATCAGTGGGTTCAGATGTCGTCAGCCTGGAACTTTCATTATTATGCTCCTTTCAGCTCTTAATCTAATGACTTCAGGTTGATGATCAACGCCTGGATACATTATTTCATTAAGGATTGCAAAGTGGTGATACTCTACCGTACCTTCATGATTTATTAGTTACAATGTTTCTATTTTTAAAAACAAGGTTTTTTGAATAAGGAGGTGACCATCAAAAGTGTACTGTAGGTGAATAAACCTGATCTTGATGTGAAAAATGGGTAGGAAAGGGAGATACTGAGGACAGAGATAGAACTCAGAATTCCTATGAGTGCTCTCTGGGGGAGGTAATTGATCATCTGAAAAAGGTAATAATGGGAAAGAGGGAAATGACAAAAAATGCACTGTGTGAAACTGGAGCTGGCGACTGCTGACCCGTGAGAAGGGATCAAAGAACCTGGTGTCTGGGGAGATGTTGGTGCCACTAAGGAACAGCGAGCACTGGTGGTTTGGAGGAGAGGAGATGTGATGGATATTACTGTGTCTGTTTTCATCTTGGTTAATAGACACATTCTCTCCCTGCTGCATTTTCAGTTGCTCTGGGGAGTCTGATTTTTGAGAGCTTCACAGTGATTGTCAATTCCCTCAGGGACCGCCTTCACGATCTAATATTTCTCACCATCTGGACGTGGAGAGATTTTCCCAACATCTAACTAGAATTTTTATTCTCTACTTTTTCCTTTCTGAGCTGCAAACACAATCATTTCAAAGGTTTCTGGTGAGGCATTTTGATCTTTTTAAGTTTGAGGGACCACTGTGATGACTCAGCTAATTTGGAATTCAGAAGGTTGTCTCCGAGGGTCTTTTAAATACACAAACAAGGGCATTTTATTCCATTTCATTGCCCCTACTTAACCTTTCTTTCTACCCCCTGAAAAGACCCTTCTCCCTCCCGCATTCTTCAATTTCTGAGCCGTCACTCCCCAGCCCGGCCTCCTGCTTGAGTAACCTACAGAGACAGCATTTTGTTCCGGGGGCTTTTGCCCACAAATCACTCTCCCACTTTCTAATCATAAACGTTCTTGTTCTTTTAACTTCCTTGAGTTAATCTATATTGTTCAGGATTCCAGAGCAAACTTATCAAAGACAATTAAAAAGAGATTTTTCTCTTTTTGCTTCTTTTAGTCACCATTCCAAGGGCCTTTGTGGCATTGCCTGCCAATCCAATACTTCCTTAATGTTGATCAATGTCTGCCCTGATAGGGAGAGTCACGTTCAACTTAGGAGCAAGGAATTCCGAAATAAAGACAATTTTTACTTCTGTTTTATTCTGGTTGTTCTACTATTGCCTGGTTGAGGTCTTGAGTTCAGAGAAACATCATTTCACTTATATCACAACATAAATAATAGACCTTTTCTTAAACGCTTTATAAAAAATTGAGTATTTTACATGGAACTTTAAAAAATTACAGTAGAGGAGCTGGATACATAAAATAATTTTATGTGGAGACTTTCTTGAAAAGTTAAAAATATAAAACCCCTTTTAACAATAAATAACAACTTCCTAACCAATCTCTCCAATGTTCACATACGGAATTTTCTTTCAGTGTGAAGGGAGTCTGGGGATACTCAACACTCACCTCTAACATGCTTAAAGGGGAAAATCCAAACACACAGTAGAATAAAAGGATCAAATAACGCCAATGAGTGAGGTTTTTTAAAAAATTAAAGGCTGGAGCTGGAGATGAATTGGTCCCCTATCTTCCCTGGAACATGCCTCTTTGGAGAAGAAAAAATATCGATAGCTTGGAAGATGCAGTTTACGACCTGGAGTGGTCAGGTGCCTGGCACCAGCGGGCAAAGGCAGTCACTGGGAACAGAGGCTTTCGTATTCGGAGCTGGCACAGGGTTCATAGGTGACTGGAGCTCATGCCACGTTTTCAGGACTCTTCAAACTCTGAAGAAACAATTGGTTTGTCACAATATCCATCTTTTGGGAAACTAAAATAGATTGAGTGGCCTCTGAAACAACGTGGTAACCTCCTCTATCTCGGCTCCTAAGAGAAGCTGGGCCATCTGTGGCAGTTCACAGGTGAAGCTACACCCGGGGGACAGCTATCGCAGCAGGTAGCCCCAGCTGGCCTCCGGAACGAAGAGGGACACTGTGTCCTCTGCTTCCTGTGCGGGACAACAAGCTTGCTGCTACGGGGCAGATCACAGAACGGGAACTGGGTCAGGTTTTCTGTCCCAGGCCATCACGCTATGTAGCACTGGGTGTTAAAGCCCGCAGCCTCGCTGACGTGCGGTTGAGTCCGTTATAATTGGCGAGCTGTTGGTATTTTGCGTATCATCCCCGAATAGCATTCCTTGCTAAGCTCAAAGAAATAATGAATTTTCGAAGTTAGAGTAACCCCTGAACTCTTCAGTTCCACTCATTAAAAAAAAAGGATATCTGGGTATCATTAAACTCGATTTCAGAACTTCTACCTGATGGTGTATTTATACGTAGTTCTCAATTTAGCTAAGCCCTCCAGACTTGATTGACCCAGTTAATGAGAAGCAGTTCTGTGGTTGGTGGGGGATTCATTTTTCTGCCTGGTATGTGTTAGTGAGTTGCAAACATAAATAAAGTAATTTTTCTGCAATGTGTACTGGTGGCTCATTTTATTCTCATGAAACCCGAAGTCAAACAGTCATATCTGGATGGAGGAGCTCCGAGTAAGTCGATTGAGTGATTCGTCTCACCCCATATTTAACCCCAGTGAAATCTGGTTAAAGTGAATATCTCAGGCATCTGAGAAGAAGCAAATACATCTCTTGAAGACTGTATAAGAACGAGGAGGTAGTCTGTTGTGTAACAGATAGTCCTAGCTCCATCTTGTTGCTGGGAATTGGGGAGGTAGGGAAAGAGAGGGTATCTGTTGGGGTCATCAGTTGCATGTATATCACTTCAGATCTCCACCTGATAGTCCCCAGAAGCCAGGGTTACTTCCCTGATTTGCCATTGACAACCCATCCTAAAAGTGTAGCCACACTCTTGCTCTATTGGTGAGAAACCTTTAATAGCTCCGAATGCCTCTATCTTGATTGAACTTTCCAACTTAATCACTGACTGATCATTTGTGATTCTTATCCCTTGCTTTTCCTGAGACAAGAAACCTCAGGAGGCTGAGTCTTAAACACAAAATTCTCTCTTCCTTTATTTTCAACAACACACATGAGTTACAAAAATGAGATGATTGTGTGCACAATTCAGACTAGGATCTTGTGGTGAGGTTAGGAATGCTGGTGTGGGATATATATCTCACAATCCTAAAAAAAAAAAATGAATTAGTGACTCAGGTGCTATCTTTGCTTTTCAGAGTGTAACTGGACAGAGTCCCATGCTTAAATGGAAGGCTATCCAAGATTTGTCATCACCTGCTCAACAAGAGTCTGAAAATATAGCCCCAGCAGGTATCTGTTAGAAAAATAACCTTGAGTCTGAAAATGCCAGATATGTGCTAAATTTGTGACTCATCAGCAATGAACTGCAGAGGCAATTAGCTAAATTCACCTAATTTGTTGAAATTCACAGCTAGGATTTTAATTTGCAAGTACAGTGGCTGCAGCTGTTATGCCTTTCAGTGTCTATAAAACCTCCAGCATATCTTCTCTGTAACAATTTTAATAGCATTGCGTTGAAGCAAATTTTCTGCAACTTTAGTGGGCCGAAGTGTTTCATGTGCAACACTGTACTAGTAAAAGAGTAAAAGATCCAGGCATAAAGAAAACAAAGAATCTTTGAGAACACTGGAAATCCCTTCAATCCCTCCAAAGTGATCATGTCAGGCCATGTTGGATTTGAATGAAGACACTTGGTTAGGTTGCTAGTAAGTGATGCTTTTGCACTGGGACATAAATTGTCCAGGGTATAAAGTGACAGTTCTCCAAGGTTCAGCCAATGAAACCTAAGAAGGAGCGTTTTTGTTTGAATATTGGTTCACTTATTCTAGTACTTGTATATTCCTTTTCCCATAATTCCTGTGGAAGTTACAGGAAATCAAGCAAGTAATCACTGTTTAAGAAAACAGGCAAATTGTATCTTTTCATTGCATTAAATATAATAGGAAGGTCCTTTGTGTTGTAAGAAATCAAGCTGCTAATTACTGCTGTTCTCTGTTTTGAGTCATTTTGAACAACTCTCAAAACATTGCTTATAGGAATGCTTGAAGTTATTCTCTCCTTGCAATTTTTTATAAAATAAAGAGTTAAGGTTTTGATGGCTGTAACCACAAAGTCAAGATAATACATGGTTGGTGTTTGTGCATTATCTGTTTATACTCTTTGTTTATGCCGTGATTTTTTTGCATTTGTTTTTGTTTGTTTGAGTGTTTAGGTTTATATTTGTATAACTACACAGGTACACAAATACCTAGACTGGTATGACATGAAAAATGTGTTTTCCACCCCTCTCCATTGTATAGGCACCTAAATTAATTTGGCCACAAAGCCATTAGCTTTTTAAATATAGATAGTTAGGAATAGGTGAGCACGATGCGATTTTCCACAGCAAACTTCTTAGCGGATAATTTGTGAAATTAAAACAAGTGTCAGACCAAATTCTGACACACAGATCATGATTTATTAGCAAGCAAGCACAAAGCAATTCAGAGACTGCACAGTAAGTATGGTGACCAACTGTTCCAGTTTGCTGGGGACTGTCCCAATTTTAGCATTGAAGTCCGGGTCCAGAAAGCCCCTCAGTCCTGAGCACATCAAGACCTTCGGTCATCCTAGATAGCCGCTCTTATTTTAGCGGCCTTAACCACACTCTGAATAAAAGATTGACATGAAAGAATTCTGCATCGAGGTGCAGTCAAGCTTATAGCTAACGTAATGTGGGCACAACCCTGTGGACTATCAGCTGGACACATAATGATGGAGGGATGCAGTCTTGGGTGCCATTATTAAGAGTAAATTTGAAGAATATTCTAGATTCCTATACCCTTTTCATGTAAAGGTGGAGTCTCTAAAATATGGTCGCCTATCCATAAATCTTGAAAGCCACTCATCTTAAAGAACTCATTTCTGGCACCTATTATGCTAGTTGATCAGCTATCACTTTAACCAAAGAAACCTCGTTTCTAATACCCATTGTTCTATTTTGAAAAAGTCTCAAAAGTTGTAGCAGCTTCTGGGTTTCTAGTGATACATTTACTGACCATCAGTAGCATGGAAAAAACTAACACTATGCATTTGTATGCCGCTGTATATGATCAAATATATTAGTTATCAAAATGCCTATGCCTCAAGAAAATTGACGGAAACTCATAGACTGAGGAACTCGGGAAAGAGTGCTCTCTAAGGACAGGAAATCTGAAAAACTATCGACTAACAACCCTTTTCCAGAACATCAAGAATGTCTCTTTAACAATATCAAACTTCAACATAAAGAAAGTGAAAACTCTTTCCCTGGAAATTAAAAGATTTAAGTAAATCCACTTTTACATTAAATCCATTCTAGCAAAAAGTTGACATACCAGAAAAATAGTTTTGGAGAATAGGGCTTAAATTCTAGCCTTTCCATACCTCTCGGCTAAAATCTTAAAATCGGCTTGGGGGTAGGGCTGAGCAAGTTGCCTCACTGTTTTTGAATTTTTGTCTCTTTTGTTGTAAAGACTCTTACGGATCAACTATTAGCTCTTAAAAATGTATAAAGTCTAGAGGATAACACCAAGTATTTGAATTTTTCACTTTAGGTTTGAAAGAGGTAATTCGCTTTTCTTGTGTTTTGCCAGCATTAAGTAGAAATTTGGCGACCACAATGCTGCTGGTTCTCCAACCACCATCTTTGACTCACTAGAGATGGAAGGTGTTTCTCCGAGGCAGAGAACGTAGCTATGAACACAGTGGTGTTTTGTGGATGCGACGGTCAACATCTTTAAGATGTCTGAGTCCTTTTGACTCGGAGGATCAGTGAGCGTAACGTGGCCATCAAAAAGCTTCACACACACATTCTGAGGGTGTGTTTGCTTCATATTCAAAGACAATGCCCCACATAGTCATTCTCTAGGAATGTAGATCTTACAGCTTTGGCATTAAAGTTCTCTAAGTGGAATTTTCTGTACAGATAAAGCACAAAACAGAGGAAGCTTTGACTCTGAGGACATTTCCTTTGATAAAACACACTAAAAAAAAAAAAAAAAAAAAAAAAAGTCTATGGGAATAATATCATTTAGCCCTTGTTTATGTGAGAGCAATGATTTTTACCATGCAAGGTGAAGGGATCCAGACCAATCCTCTAGAACATTTCAACTGCTTTCTCAAACTGACATGCTGCCTCAGTCTGACATCTAAATCATGTGTGACTGTACACCTCAGGGCACACATCGGAGGACTGGTACCAGACTACTGCAGCTAGACTGCCGGAGAATCGATACAGGCCGTTTAAGCAGCAGGACTGACCATGTCTCATTTTTGACACTCAAGTTTATGCCTATTGAGAAGAGAAGCTTTAACTCCACAGCAGCAATAAACTCATTAGGACGTGTCAGTTGGAGTTGGAGTGCATGTTGAATAAATATCACTAGTGCTGAGACACAGTCTTCACTGACTCTTCAGTATCTGCATGGGAAAGCAGTCTAGGCAGATTGGGGTATAGTGGGCTCTGAGAACAATTTCTCTCTCTATTGATTTGTCACAGCGCTCAAACTCAGTATTAGGGAAGAATGTCATTGAGTCTAGAAGACTTTGCTTTCTCTAGAAACCTCTAACAAAATGATATGCCAACTAACACCTTTAAGTGGATTTGCTCAATGTGGTCTGAAAGTTAAGTCTTGGAATAAAATTCTCAATAGGCATCTGGAAACCTATGTTGGACAGATGTACAAGGAGGTTGTTGTAAAGAAGTATAATCTTGCCCTGGCCAGTTTGGCTCAGTGGTTAGAGCATTGGCTCTCAGACCAGAGAGTCCTGGGTTCAGTTCCCGCTAAGGGCATGTACCTCGGTTGCAGTTTGTCCCTGGCCCCAGTTGAGGCTGTGTGGGTAGCAACCAGTCGATGTGTCTCTCTCACATCGATGTTTCTCTCTCTTTCTTCCTCCCTCTCTCCCTCCTACTCTGTCTGAAGATAAATGCAAAAATGTCCTCAGGTGAGGATAAAAAAAAACAAGAAGGATAATTTCTCCCTCAGAGCACATTCTCCAAAAGTGATGTTTTACAACAAAATTTTAAGATGATACATTGATATAATCAGTGGTGAGACGATGATGAATGCAGTCAGAAGAAGCAAAATGCTGGAAATCAGGACCTGAAAAATGCCCTTGATAAAACGTACTTGTGCTCCCTCTGATCAATGGCTCAGCTCTGCCCCCATGCCACGTGCCCTATCCCAGTCCTTGCTTTTCACAGTACATCTTTTTGATCCACAAGTGGAACAGGATCACTACAGAGGAAACTGGCTGCTACCACAGATGAGCTTGCCCACCACAGTTCCTGTCCTAGTGTTGCTCATTCTCCCATCGACATGGTCCACAGATTCAACTGAGAATCCCAAAAGCTTTGATTTCAGCTTCTCTCTGGGTCAAAAGAAGTAAAATGCCCCCTTCTGAGCAGAAAATTTTTAAAAAATGTTATTGGTTAACTTTTAATCAATAACTCTAAAATGTGACCCAGATTATCTTTGGGGCGTAATCCCTACTGGATGAGATCCTTTATCTGCCCCTTTCCAGGTGATTGCTCTCTTTTGCCTGTTTTCTCATCTTTTTGCTTTTCTGTCCAACTATAGCTTACAACAGAGAACAAAAGAACTGACAAATATAGTTGCTTTTGTAGACTTCTTCATATAGCCCATGTAATGGGTTTTAGTAACCTGGCAGGATCTGCAATTTGGGGCCCACCATGCCTTTTCATATCACGATTTCCTAAGGCACAATAGCAAGCTGGCTCATTAAGACAAAGGCAGGTAGTTGCATCCCCCAGATTGTACTCGGCAACCAAGCCATCAACAAGAGTCTACTAGGTGTACACAGCAGGCCCGGAGGGCATGTATGCTGAGCTCTGGGCTCTTGGCCTTCCTACTGAAGAACAACTTGCAGCACATTCTGGTGATGGTATATCTGAAAACTCTGAAATATTTAACTGTCTCCAATAATTAATTGACCTGGAGCCTATCCTTCTTCAATAAAAAAAAAAAGTACTGGATTTTGATGAAAAAGAATGAAGCCGTTGACTAAAATGGTAATAAATGTAAAGCACTTGGAAGAGAGCCCGGCCCATTCTAAGTACATGCTGATTATTCTCTATCTGACACCTCAGCAACCTCCCTCCTCTCACTGTTCACTCTCCCATCTATGTTTTCTGCTGCTACCTTCCCAGGAAATGGTACTTCTCTAAGGACTACATCATCCAGCCAGCTTCAGTTTGGAGCCAACTAAATGGGAGAAGAAGTGTCCGGGAACCAGAAGATAGGAAAAGAGAGAGGATAGGGAATTTTCTTCCTGCATCCTGCTTAGTTCTCTGACAGTAACCCAGTCCTCTCGTTACTAAGGTCCACTGGGTGGCCCTTCCTCTACTGCTGCAGTGACCTTGTTTGCTCTCTCTGTCCCTCCAGCCCAGGAAGGGTAATGCCTTCTCTCTGTTGCTAACCGCTAAGTGCTTCTACATCCCATATTTGTTTCCTTAACTTTGCCCAAATCTCTGTAACTAGTCCCTTCACTAAAATCTGTTCACTTCAACCAATGGTTCGCAACTCTCCTTGTACATTTTCATCACCCAGGGAGCTTTTTAAAACTACCAGTGCCTGGGTCTCGACCCCCAGAGATTGATGTATCAAGGTCGGGTGGTGCCCGGGTACTCGTGTTGTTTAAAAGCCAACATTGAGAACGACTCATAGAAACCTTTTGAGTGAATTCTGTTTCCTGCGAAGACCCTGTTCCCTATTGTTTTCAGAACTGCTATCACAACAACCCTTATTTATGCTACGCTAAGTTAATAGTTGTTCCCAATTTACTGCTGAGGAAACCTGTACACAGAGGTTGAGCAATGTTCTAAAAATGAAATGATTTCTAAGTGGCAGAGATGTGGGAATTCAAACTATTCGGCTCTAAAGCTCATGGCCTTTCCACTATGATGTACTTCCAAGATCAGAGCTTCTCAAACTTTAATGTGCATATGAAACATTCGGGGACCTTGTTAAAATGCAGTTTTTGATCCAGTAGTTCAGGGGCCCGAAATGTTGCATTTCTAACAACCTTCCAGGTAATGCCAATGCTGCTGGTCCGAGGACCTCACTTTGTGTATCAAGGGCACAAACAACTATTTCCCACCTTCTCTTTTCTTCACACCTTCAAAGATACGTCTCCTCCCTTCATCATTGTCACCTGCAGAGCTTGCTTCTTGCCACAGTGAGAAAACAAAAGCATTCAAAAGACTCACATTGTCATATCCAACCACATATCTTCCCATCTGCCCCTATCCCATCGGCCCCTATCTCCTCCATCTTCCCACCTGTAACCACAGATGGAGTATCTACGGCCCCATTCAAAATCAGTCCATCCAGAGCATCACATCCCACCTGCTCTTGTCCACCCAAGGGCATTGCTTCAAGAATATTCTCTCTCCTGCAGCATTATTATTTTTCCTTTGTCCTGGATTGTTTCCATCAGCATGACAAACAAACATCATTTTTTCTTTTATCTTAAAACACAAAACACTTATTTTGATTCTATCTGCCCCCACCTCCATGCCAGCTTTCACTCCAATTTTTGTACTTATTTGCAAAGAAATGCCACGTTCCACATCTGTTGTCAGCTACTGTATTCTGCCCATTCTTAGCTTTTGTCAAGGTCACCAATGAGATTACATCGTTAAATACCATGGCCAATTTCAGTCACCCCTTACTTTTTATTGGCATTTTATTCATTTATTAACTGTCTCCTCTGTGTTACAGGTTAGAACACCACACTCTTGTTTTTTTATTTTGTTTCTTTGTTGTTGTTTTTTGTTTTTGTTTTTTTGTTTTTTTAGCTATCTCTTCCTTTATCTCTGACCTCTTAAATTTGGCATGCTGAAAGCTCAATCTTTAGTTCTCTACCCATATTTACTTTTAGTGATATCCCCTAGCAGTATGACTTGAAATACCGTAGATATTTAGAATTTATACCAAAAAACTGACCTTACATACCAAATATTTATACCTTCACTCAGTCTTTCATTTGAAATCTATACTCATAAATCCAGCTGCCTGTGTAACATCTCCTTTGGGATATCGAACAGACATTTCAAACATAACACGTTCATGACGTGTTATGATATCTTCCCCAAACTCTTTTCACCCAGTTTTATCCATCTCGGTTGACCCATCCCCTACCTTCCAGTTGCTCCGGCCAGAAATCTGAGCTCATCCTTGACTCTTTCACCTCACATCCAACATTATATGAAATCTTATTGATTTTTCAAAATACACTCCGAGCCCCACATTTCTTACCACCTCTAGTGCTACCACTCTTTTCTCAACCTCTTGCTTGGACTAGTAAAATAGGCTCCTGAAACAACTTCATTTTACACTTGCTACCTAATAGCCACATCTCTTTTAACAAAGCAGAGAGTTTAAAATGCAAGTCAGATCACATGGCTTCATTGCTTAATTCTCTGTAATTGACTTCATTTCACTAAGAGTAAAAGCTGAAGTTTTCACTACATTCAAAAGTGGGTGCATAATCTATCCTCCTTCCTTCCCTCCCAGTGTTACTTCTCTGACATTATATCTTGCTACTCTTCTGCTCAAGCACCTCTCTCCAGGTACATTGATTTTCTCAGTGTTGTTTGAGCTTCCCACACGTGCTCTTGCACCGGCTTTCCCTGCTCCCTCCACTGTTCTTCCTTGAGTATCTGTATGTATAGCTCTGTTGTCTCATCTCCATCAAGTCTTTGCTCAAAGGTCACCTTCTCCGTGGGTCTTAATCCTGATCACTCTTTTTAAAATTGTAACTATTGTCCTCCACCCACTATCTCTTTCTGGCTCCCCAGATTTCCATTACTCTGTTCATTTTTTATTTTTCTACAATATACAATCTCCTTATTTATTATGCTTCTTACTTATTTTCTGGAATATAAGTTTCTAGGAGAAGTGGGATTATTATCTTTTGTGTCCTAATCTATTTTTTTAAAGTACCTCAAAGAGCATCTGTCACATAGAAATACTCAAAAAGTTTTATTGATTAAATAAATAAAAATAGTTTTTGTTATGGTTTTAGGGTAGTAGATAATAGAATAAACTTTTGTTAGTCAAGAACCAAGAGTCTGAGTGTTTTAAGTATGGTGAAAAGATTCAGACATAACACATACACACACAAAAGACAAGAGCTCCATCTCTTTCTAGACCCATGATTTGCTGACCTAAACCCAAAGAAATGACTTATCCTTATTTGGGAATGGGGCTTACTGATATGTGAGAAAGATTCTCTTCCTTAAGCTTTGGCCCACTCCAATATCTCAATCAAAATGAACAGCTCTTACCTACTTTCTGTGCTAACAGACTTGCCAACATTTTATAGCATGAAAAAATGTCTCGTGGCATGAAATTTGGGCTATTGACAGAGTAAAGAAATCTAGAGGGTTTGGGGTAATGTTCAGTGTTTCACTTCACAGAGCCCTCGGGGTAATGTTCTCAGGAATCAATAATTTGGAGGCCAGCTAAATAGCCTTGTTCCTTCAAATAGGAACCTGGTTACTTTATCAAGAAAACAGATGTTTATTGCTTTCAGGCAGAAAATAATAAGTCAGGCAGGTTTACGAGCTCCCTTTCCATCTTGAAAGCATTTCTGTCAGCTTCTTCGTCCTCAGAGAAAATTGCCCAATCAAGCCCTGAAAGGTAGGTGATGAGTGGGCGTCACACTTGGCATCTCATTTCTTCTTCCTGGCCAGGGATAGAGTGATGCCATTGACCTCCCACTTCAGGAAAAACATTTTTGACAGTGAAGTTGTCTCAGGGCTTTTTCTTGGAGCAAAGAAACCAGGTAACCATATTCTAATGCAGAAAACCAAGGGAACCTGGCATGAGGCTCTCAGGACAGCTCTAATCATGGTTTAAAAATAACGATTCAATAGCTGGCATTTATTATAAGAGAGAAGAGTCATATGTCTTCCCTGAAAAGTAATTTGGAACAGGCTAGAGAAGTCTCCTAGAAAACTTGTTCATCATTTTTGATAATCTGAATGTTTTAGGATGATTTTGTACACGTTCAATTCATGAAAGAACCATGATGCTTATGAGAAATGGACAGAGTCTCTGAAAGTTCACATCCCAAGTTCAGAGAGCACTCAGTCAAGTTTTCCAAACACAGGGGCATTCCTCTGAAGCTCTAACTTTCAAGCATTTTAATAATGATTTTTAAAATATATAAGGTGACTACATGGGAAAGAGTGTGTTGTAAGGTTTTGCTCACCATTTGAGGTAGAGAACAGCCAGGACCAAAGAAGCCTGGAGAATCATTATTGACACTGGGGTACATATGTCAACAACAAATGGTATGAGAATCCAAGCATTGCTTGCAGATTGAATCAATGTGTGTTTTACAAACATGTAATAGCATTATTTATGTGGGTATACCACTGTGTAAGGTCTGTAAGAATCCTCCCAGCTGGTTTCAGAGTTGTCTCAGAGTCAACTATTAATAGTCAAATATGCCGTGTGGACCCACCAGCTCCACTTGGTCAGTAGAGTGAGGGCATTTACACTGTGTTCCCTGTATATGTTCTGTTTAATTCTCTATCGCTTCATATGGGTAAGCCATACCTTGCCCCAACATCGTTAACTCCTGAAGGCAGGGAAAGCATGAGATTTGGAACTAGGTCACCTGGGTTTATGTCCCAGTTCTCTGCTTAGTAGCGAGAAAGCAAAGAACCAGTCATTCAATATCTCTGAGTCTTATTTTTCTATTTGAAAAGTAAAAAAGTGATCAAAATAATACCGCCAATATAAGAAGAGTATAAAAATCCACTGTTCAAGGTGACTTGTAAATTAAATATACAAATATTAATTTCCCAAGTGACATGTAACTCTCTGTGGATCATAGTGTAGGTCAGTATTTTACACTTGCTCACCTGATTTTCTTGGTCTTTGCTGAACCATCTCGGTCATTTTATCTTAAGAAATTGGGTTAGCCAAGGGGGAAGAAGAAGGATATGAGAGAATTAGATTTGCATCTCTATAGCACAGACTTGATTGTGCTTCTGTTGCCTCTGCTTGTCTAAATATTTTACATTCATGAGATGGTTCTCCTTTTCATACTTTTTCCAAAAGAAACTCATAATTCATGAAGGTCATTGTTAATGTAATATCACCAGGTTGGGGCATCTGATATGCAGATTCATCCACAAGGTTCTATAGTACCACTAGCATTTCCTCCCCCTCACTCTCTCTAGCTATGTAAATTGATGCTATGCAGAACATGGACAATGGGCATTTCATCTGGTTATTTTTCCCTAGAGAAATACACTTCTATAGATGTTTAAATGAACTACAGAATATTTTCATGGGCTCAATATAATGAGCTTTAATTAAGTACACTTTTTTTTCTCTCTCCTAGTTCTCAATTCATGTTCTTACTGACCAAAACACTATTTGCCACCCACAGAAGTGATTGTATATGTAAGAGGGAGTTACAGACATTTGTGGAATGTTTGAAAAGGTGGATTTCAAGAAGTATAAACTCACTTTACCGGCAGGATAGTAACAAAACTATAGATGAAATGATGTTAAAAATAAAGAAATCAAATTTTGCCAGTGGAACAAAGTGATAAGTAAAATGCAAAACAAAAGGGAAATGACAGTGACCTGACTAAACTGTTGAAAGCCCATTCTTTACCTCGTTTATCTACTGTTACTGTTTGTATGTAATCACTCCTGTTTTAAGAAACATGGTCTGAGTTATTTAACTTAGCATAATACCCTCAAGAGCCATCCATGTTGTTACAAATGGAAATTTTTTTTTAATGGCTGAGTAGTATTCTATTTTATATATATATACACCTTCTTTTTTTTATTATCCTCACCCGAGGACATTTTTTCCATTTTTTGTTCAGTTAGAGTGAGAGGGAGAGAGAGGAAGAGAGAAAGAGAGAAACATTGATGTGAAAGGGACACATCAAGTGGCTGCCACCCACACGACCAACCAGGGCCGGGAACAAACTGCAACCGAGGTACGTGCCCTTAGCGGGAACCGAACCCGGGTCTCTCTGGACCACAGGCCGACGGTCTAACCGCTGAGCCAAACTGGCCAGGGCTATATACACCTTCTTAATCCATTCATCTGTCAATAGGCACTTAGGCTGTTTCCATACTTTGGCTATTGTAAATAATGCTTCAATGAACATCAGCATGCATATATCTTTCAAATTAGTGTTTTTCATATCCTTCGGATAAATTCAGAACAGGAATTGCTAGATCATATGATATTATGCTAAGAGAAATAAGATAAAAACCATATGACTTCAAACAACAACAAAAAAACAAACTCATAGATACAGAGAGCAGATTAGTGGTTACCAGAGAGAAAGGGTGGTGGTGGGAGGGCTAAGTGGGTGAAGGGTGTCAATTATACGGTGACTTTGGGTAATGAGCAAGCTATAACATATACAGATATGGAATTATTATGTTGTACCCCTGAAAATTATATAATGTTATTAATGAATGTTATCTCAGTTAAAAAATAAAAAAGAAAGAAAGAAAAATAAGAGAGGTCTGTAGGAAGGATTAATAAAGCAGCTTTATTTACTCTATTCTCCCACAATGGGTCTCTTTCAGTCCATGCATGCTTTTACAACTATCCTTCTCTTTCTCTTCTTTCTCTTTGTCCTGCCCAGCATGAGGAATATGTTAGAGAGAAAGTGGTACAGGATACAGACGGACAAACTTCAGATGAGGGGGCAGAGGGGAGGGAAGAGATAACCCACAGAACTTACATGCATGTATGCATAACCATGGACATAGACAACAATACTGGGGCCAGGGGAGAGGCAGGATCGAGAGGAGGGTGTCAATGGGGAAAAAAGGAGAAACACCTGTAACAAAAATAAATTAATAAAAAAATAAAACAAGAAAGTTGTATAGGGTACATTTTATTATAACCATGAATAATAGATATATCTTAAATTTTCTAATTTAAAAAAAATGATACTTTTAAGAAAAAATGACAATACTAATATTGATTAAAGAGAATACAGAAAACATAAATATTCTAATAAACATGACCAAAATGCAAAAAATCGTAAAGATATTCAAAACTACTACAGTACAAACTTACAGGTGAACTCTTTAAATCTTTCAAGGATAATTAAAATATATAGACTGTCTCAAAATATAGGGGAAAAATATATGTATGATGTCAAAGCTTGACCAAGTACCAAGCAAAACAGAACGTGAAACATACATGCAATTAATCAAAGCAAACAGCCATGTAGAATTTTCAAACATCTTTAAACTAATTTTTATACAGACACTATCCCAAGTTGTGAAACAGAAAAGGAACTTACATTTCTACATGTATTTTGTAAGTTTGACTTTGTAAAGTTCATCACGGAGTCATTTCTTTATGGACAGCAAGCTGCTTTGATGAGCAGACAATCTGAGGTGGAAGATTGGGGGGTGGTCATAACCGCAGTCATGAAGCCAAGAATTGAACACACCATGGTTCAACAGGAAAACCAGTTGCAAGTGGATCAGAGTTTAACCTATTTTGCCTTATAATTCTCAAATTAAACGAATCCAGAAGTCTACAAAAGGAAATGTAGCTACATTTTATCTCAGTCCTGAATAAGACTTACTGATCAAAATTTTCTAGCACAACAATTGTTCAATTTGGAAAGCCTGTGCCTTAATTTCAGCAATTAGAGGGCTTTGTGTCCACTCTGTAGTGACCATCAGACATTTCGAGAAGGATTTTCTTCACGCTGCTGCTCAGAGAATGAATAATGACATATCTGCCTATTTGCTTAAGGATGAGATTAAAACCTGATAAAATTACAACTTTTTCTTTATTGTAATATCAAGGTTATGTTGGCTTTATAAGATGTTAGAAATCCTTCTCTCTTTTTTTAATCTCTGGAAGACTATTTATCCCAGGATTGTATAAAAACTAAGCCACAGAAGATTAAACTATAGAGCCGCTCAGCATAGTTGATAAGTAGGTAAGCAGACTCTGACTCTAAGTTGGGAACAGAGCATGGCAGATTTCTCTAAGCTTAATTTATCATAAAATTCCTTCTTCAAGGAGGGCAACCATTCCATCAAATACACTTTGAGAAACACTCGAAAGATTCCGGTTAAATTTAAGAACAATAGAAGCCTGTCAGGTGCTCTACTTTTAACATTACTACTGAAGTGCTGATATCATACAAAAAATAATAATGAGTTTAAAGGTTCAGACTTCCGGTCAAGATGGCGCGCAGGTAAACGGTCTCGCCTCCTCCCACAACCACATCAAAGTTACAACCGAACTATGGAACCATCATTCAGAACCGCCTGAAATCAGCTGAATGAAGTCCTACAACTACGGAATTAAAGCAGCAGCCGCACCGAGACTGGTAGGAGGGCGGAGGGGACGGGCTGGTCCCACACCCACGTGTGGCGGATAAAAATCAGGAGGACACCTCGGCTGGGAAGGTCCTCCGTGAGGACTGAGGGGTCCCCGTCCCACACCAGGTGCCCCACTCAGGGTTCCAGTGCCAGGAAGAGAATCCCCATCACTTCTGGCTGGAAAAACCAGCGGGAACTGAGGCTCAGGGAAGCTGAGGCTGCTGGAGCCCCAGGAGCTCCTCTTAAAGGGCCCGCGCACGGACTTACTCGGACTTGCTCCCTCTGAGCTCGGAGGGGAGGCAGCTTAAAAGGCGCCAGAGACATACAGGGAAGAACTGAGCTGTTGGCCTTGGGATGAGGGCTGGAGAGGCGGCTTTCTCCTGGATAGACGTGCTGGCAGAGGCTGATGTTCCTTTGGTGAGCCCTTCCCTGGGGCGGCAGATGGTTGCCATATCTGGGACTCCAGCAACCTGGCTCACACTGGTAGCCCCGCCTTGGTGACTCCCTGAGGCCCCGCCCTGCCCCACCCAACTTTCAGGCCCACCAAAGCTGTTTCCAAATGCTTTACTATAGGATTGGCCTGTCTTGGATCCTGCTGACACACTCAATGAGAGGACTCAGTGGGTACCAAAGCCCTGATGAAGTAAGTCTTGCTCTGTGTCATGGGCCCTACACAGCTGATTCTTCAAGGGAGTCAGAGGCCAGTGGCCAGTCCTTGCAGCCTAAGTAAATCCCTCCCATTGACATGCCAACAGCAATCAAGACTCAATTACAACAGAAGGGTATACGGTCCACACTAGGGGTGCATCTCGAGGGCCCGGCTGGGTGACCAGGGAGGCTGTGCCTCTGCATCCTACAGGGCACATACAACAATAGGCCACCCTACGAAGATTAGGAGACATAGCAACTCTACCTAATACATAGAAACAATCACAGGGAAGCAGCCAAAATGAGGAGACAAAGAAACATGTCCCAAATGATAGAAAAGAACACAACTCCAGGAAAAAAAATTAAACAAAATTGAGATAAGCAATCATTCAGATGCAAAGTTCAAAACACTGGTTATAAGGTTGCTCAAGGAACTTGGTGTGACATTCAAGGAACTTAAGGAGACCTCCAAGGAACTTAGTGAGAACATCAATAACATAAAAAAGGACCAGTCAGAAATGAAGGATGCACTAACTGAAATAAAGAATAATTTACAGGGAATCAATAGTAGAGTAGGGAAAGCCAAGAAGCAAACCATCGATTTGGAATATAAGGAAGCAAAAATCACCCAATCAGAACAGCAAAAAGAAAAAAGAATCCAGAAAAATGAGGATAGTATAAGGAGCCTCTAGGACAACTTCAAACATGCCAACATTCACATCATAGGGGTGACAGAAAGAGAAGAGAGAGAACAAGAACCTATTTGAAAAAATAATGACAAAAACTTCCCTAACTTGGTGAAGGAAACAGACATACAAGTCCAGGAAGCACAGAGAGTCCCAAACAAGATGAATCCAAAGAGGTCCACACTAAGACACATTGTCATCAAAATGCCAAAGGTTAAAGACAAAGAGAGAATCTTAAAAGCAGCAAGAGAAAAGCAGTTTATAACCTACAAAGGAGCTTCTATAAGTCTGTCAGATGATTTCTCAAAAGAAACTCTGCAGACCAGAACGGAGTGGCAAGAGATATTCAAGGTTATGAAAAGCAAAGACCCACAACCAAGATTACTCTATCCTGCAAAGCTATCATTTAGAATCGATGGACATATGAAGAATTTCCGAGACAAGAAAAAGCTAAAGGAGTTTATCACCACCAAACCAGTATCATATGAAATGTTGATGGGTCTTGAAGGAGAAGAACAACAAAAATATGAACAATAAAATGGCAATTAATACATATCTATCAACAATTGAATCTACAATCAACATGAGCAAGCAGAACAAAAACAGACTCCTAGATACAGAGAACCTTTTGTTGCTTGCCAGATGGGTGGGGGCAGGGGGGAAGGATGAAAAAGATGAAGGAATTAAGAAGTGCAAATTGGTTGTTAGACTGATGAACCTCAAAGGGAAGGGGGGAGGAAGGGTGGGATGAGATAAACCCAAGGACTTCCATGCACATATGCACAACCGATGGACGCTGACAATAGTGTGGGGAAGGCAGGAGGGGAGCGGGATTGGGAAGGAGGGGGTCAATGGGGAAAAAATGGGGGGGGGACATCTGTAATATATTCAACAATAAAGATGAGTTTTAAAAAATAAAAATAAATAAGAGTGTAATGGTTCAAATGTCAAAAAGGAGGAGGTAACATTTTCATTCAGAGGTTATATGATTTCTTCCTACAGAATAGAGTTGACTATCAAAATCGATAAAAGGAACGTGAAAGGATGCTACTATAACACAACCTCGCTTACAAAATGCTACAAAGCAAAAGTGAACATTGAAAACTGCTTTTCTGACCCTTTTATATCAGTCATTTCTTAAAAAGAGTAAAAATGTAAAAATAAATGAATTAAATTTTGATTTGGTGAGGACTCTTGCTAAAATAATTTCATGAAGTGATTTTTCTGGTTTTCATATACCCATTTGGTGGATTCCATCATATTATAGATTTAAATCTTCCAAGTTCAACATCCTACTCTTATTTATTAAAAATCCATCCTTTTTTGGCTAAGAATAAGTACTTCTTAGACTTGTTCATTTTCATCACCTGCGCCAGCAATGGTTTATTTCTCCCAGAAGAGCCATTTTTCATGAATACACGAAGGTTTTATCACTCAAGAACAGCACTGCATCCGAGAGGAGACAGGGCTAAGGTGAGCCACACATGAGCAGCCAGCTGCTCCTCAGTGCTATTGTGACCAGCCCCCACATATCAGGCTCTTAGTGTATACAATTCAAATTCAGGCCAGCACAAAGCCGCAGATTACTCTGTGACATAAACCTCTGAAGATGCTCACAAAGAACACAAACTGTCATATGACATCCTTGAATACCCAGTGTCTGCTGAACTACAGTAAATACAGCAGTATGCATCACCCACCATCAGGTTTGGTTCATCATTTTTATAGGGCCCTAAAACATCTCACTCTGGGTCACCTAGATGAACGTACTTTAGTTAAAAATATCCCACAGTACATATCTGATTGCCACCTATTGAAAAGTGTGTGTAATATCTGAAATTTGTGAGAGACTGCATACTCTAATAATGTAAGATAAGTGCATTCAGCAATGAATAATGTATGGGCATCTTCAAAATAATATTGTGCGGCAGCTTATAGATCATCTAACATTAAATAATTCATCTGCTTAGTGCCCTTACATCATAAAGGTTGTGAGTCCCATTTAACACGCAAGGAAGCACAGACATTGAAAGGTTAACTGGCCTTTCCAGGGCCTCCTGGGAAATTGTTGGTAGACAGAAGATGAAGGATCAAAAGTCCTTAGCTTCGAGCCATTTTCCCTGATCCTGGAATTTTGTTTTTCTATGATTAGAACATTGTCTTATTTTAGCTGGTTGAATACTCTTGACCTACACTGAAATCTATTCATAAGCATTAGGATATAGCATAAGCAACATACAGACAGACATACACAAACCAAGAAGGTAGAAAAGCATTTAGGGCCAGTCTAAGTGACTTGAAATTATATGTGATTATTACACGTGGAAAGAGAATCCTCCTTAGCCTTACAAGTCTTAACTAAGACCCCAAATACTAAAGTTGATTCTCAAGCTTCAGTGTGTTTAAGGCCCATCTGCCCGGAGTTTTCACTGTTAACAGTTACACTAGGTCATCCTAACGCGATATTCCATAGGCCACATTTTAAGAGACACTGCAGCATAGCATAGTGCTGAAGTGTTCATGCTTTGGTTTCAGGTGGACCTGGGTTAAAAAGCTCATCTTATACTGGGTTCCCTGAGAAGCAGACCATGAACTGGATTTAAGTGCCAGTTTATGTGGAAGGCCATTCCAGAAGGAGGGGAATGAGGGCAACATAAGGTGTTAATAATCAGCCATGAGATCTCAGGCCCAAGCTCATCTTATACTGGGTTCCCTGAGAAGCAGACCATGAACTGGATTTGAGTGCCAGTTTATGTGGAAGGCCATTTCAGAAGGAGGGGAATGAGGGCAACATAAGGTGTTAATAATCAGCCATGAGATCTCAGGCCCATTGATGACCTCTTGATGACACCATGTCTCAAAGCTGCCCCACCCAAAAGCAAGAACATATGTATCTACTAATTCCTTTTTGTCATCTGTTGAAACTGCTCACAGAGCTTCTACCCCTGGTCCTGCCAGCCAGTCTTCTGCGGGCTCAGCAGTGCTGATGGCCAGAAATAGCTCTCAGGCAGTCGAAACTGCATGGCAGAACGACAGGAAATAACACCAGACAAGAATGTGGCAGGAAAAAAAAGACCTGAACTGACACAGGTGAAGGAAGTAGACATCTAAAACTTCAAAAATAAGAGTGAAGCGAAGTTTCAGAGAAAAAGCCGCAGGCATGAAACCATGCAATGCTTAAGTGGGAGAATTAATAGGTGTAAAATTATGAATGATTAAGGGTGACAATAAAAAGTTACTGAATGAAATAAAACTTACAAACCTAACTTTATGAGACCTGTAAGATTTTTTTAAGGTAAATATTGAACCAATCAATGTATCTCTCCCACATCAATGTTTCTTTCTCCTCCCTCCCTTCCTCTCTGTCTAGAAATTAATGGGAAAATGTCCTCAGGGGAGGATTAAAAATTAAAAAAAAAAAGGTAAATACTGACAATTTCTTTCAGTGCAAAACCCGGTATCACTATTCACCAGTTTTCCTGGATGACCGAGCCCTGCCTTAGAAACAGACGCAGCGAAAGCATCTGGCTCTCAAGCACCTTTCGCCTCATCTATACTTGTTATACTAACCTCAACAGACGAGGGGTAAAAAGAGGGCGAATGTGCTGCCAGTGGGACAGTTAACCAGAGCAGGACCGTGAGACTGATGAAGGACCCTGCTCTCTGCTTTGGAGCCAGCTGAACCAACCCAGGCCACAGAGCCCAGCAGCTCTTTGGGTGTCCACCGTCTCCGTTTAACTGGGTGTATACTATTCCCCCACTCTTTTTCCTCATCTGAGGAGACACTCAGCAATGGCATTACACTCTTAATCATTTTCTACTTTCTATTTCCTTTTCGCTGCCCATATCCCAACCAACTACATAGGTCATAGGGTCCTATACAAAATGAAAATGTGAATCTTCTTGCTCAAAAAGCAGGAAAATAAATTGCTGTTAAAGGCACTAATTTTGTATTCCTTTTTTCTGTTTGTTTGGTTTTTTTTTCTCTCTTGCTGTACCATGGAGTTTTTGATTTGCTTTTATTTTTTATTTTTATTTTTTCTTTATTGATTTTAGAGAGAGAAAGGGAGAAGGAGAGAGAGAGAGAAACATCGATGAGAGAGACCATCGATTAGCTGCCTCCTGCATGGCCCCCACTGGAAATTGGGCCCACTACCTGGGCATGTGCCCTGACAGGGAATCGAACTGGAGACCTCTTGGTGCATGGGTTGATGCTCAACCACTGAGTCACACTGGCTGGGCTGATTTGATTTTAACATTGTCCTAAGTGAAAAAAATTTTAAAATGTTTGAATTATTAACATGAATATTACCATTCATTTTTTTTTAATTTTTTATTTATTAATTTGTTTTTGTTACAGATGCTTCTCATTTTTCCCCCATTGACACCCTCTTCCCCTTCCCTCCCAGCCCCATCCCCAGCTTTGTTGTCTATGTTCATTGGTCATGCATATATGCATGTAAGTTCTGTGGTTTATCTCTTCCCCAACAACCCCCCCCCCCCCGCGAGGCTTGTCAGCCTGTACCCCACCGCCATATCTGAGTTAATTTTGTTCAGCAGTTTGTTTAGTTCATTATATTCCACAAATAAGTGAGATCATTTGATATTTGTCTTTCTCTGCTTGGCTTGTTTCACCTAGCATAATACTCTCCAGGTCCTTCCATGTCATCTCAAAGGATAAGAGATCTTTCTTTCTTACAGCTGCATAGTATTCCATTGTGTATATGTACCACAGCTTTTTAATCCACTCATCTACTGATGGACACTTGGGTTGTTTCCAGATCTTAGCTATTGTAAATAGTGCTGCTATTAACATAGGGGTACATATATTCTTTCTGATTGGTGTTTCAGGTTTCTTAGGTATATTCCTAGAAGTGGGATCACTGGGTCAAAAGGCAGTTCAATTTTTAACTTTTTGAGGTAACACCAAAAACTCAGACATCATACACAGCAGAATTTTCACTGATACAACACCTAAGGCAACAGAAACAAAGGAGATAATGAACACATGGGACTACATCAAACTCAAAAGCTTCTGCACAGCAAAAGGAACAACCATCATAACGGAAAGGGATCCCACTATATGGGAGACCCTAATTGCCAATGATGCATCAGATAAGGGGTTAATTTCCAAAATATATAGAGTGTTCATACAACTCAACAAAAGAAAGACAAAAAACCCAATTAAAAAATGGGCAGAGGACCTAAATAGATACCTCTCCAAAAAGGACATACAAATGGCCAAGAGACATATGAAGAAATGCTCGACATCACTAATCATCAGAGAGATGCAAATTAAAACAACTATGAGGTATCACCTCACACCTATCAGAATGGCCACCATCAATAAATCATCAAACAACAAGTGTTGGTGAGGGTGTGGAGAAAAGAGGACTCTAGTACACTGCTGGTGGGAATGCAGACTGGTGCAGCCACTGTGGAAAACACTGTGGTGTTACCATTCATTTTTACATTGCTCAATACAAATTTAAATTGAAAATATAAGAGCATTTTACTTGTATGAGGAACCAACAAATTAACACAATTTGTATTTTAAGATTTTCACACACACACATACTTTGTTCTTACCAGGACTATGAAAAATGCTGTACAAAATTAACTCAATTTTTCTATTTTACTTCTTAGTATACACAGTCTCTACATTTGGTTTACTGATCAGTAAGAAAAGACTAAAAGAAAAAGGGGCCTAGCTGGTGTGGCTCAGTGGTTGAGCGTTGATCCATGCACCAAGAGGTCACCAGTTTGATTCCTGGTCAGGGCACATGCCCAGGTTGTGGGCCATATCCTCAGTGTGGAGCATGAAGGAGGCAGTCAATCAATGTTCTCTCTCATCAATGTTTCTCTCTCTCTCTCCTTCTCCTTTCCTTTTTCTCTAAAGTCAATAAAGAAAAAACAGTTAAAAAATAAATAATTAAAATGGCCTTAAAAGAAAGAAAAGAAAAAAGAACTCTGGGCTGTCCTACTATTTCTTCTATGTTATCATTTTCCACATAGGTCATTGGCTGATACAGGGAAGTAATACAAATAATAATGAATATAATAGGGTTCCTTGGTTATTAGTGTTTCTTACATAGAATTGCCTTCTTTCTGAGCTCAAATCAAGTTTTAGTTCAAATGGAATGTGGTTCTTGGGGCTGTCATCACCTTGCTCATTCAGTCATGGACATAAGAAGCTTACCTTGAACTCACTTTTAGTGGTAGTGAATTCCCATGCATTGTGCCGGTGCCCCAGAATTGAGTGTTCATGGTGAACGCCATATACAAATAGGGAGTGTGTATCGCTTCTTCTCATGCCCATGCTTCATTGCCCATCAAACTTAAATTACAAGTTCAAATATAAAACTACTAAAATTTCAAGAAGACTATGACAGAACATTCAACCACGCACAGGGCCCTTCTTCAAATGTAACCAACCCTGTGAAACTGCAGAGGTTGAATTCCCATGATGTTGTGCCTGACCACAATATTACATAGTGTAGTTGTCAAGGGTGGTTATGGACCAAATGTAATGAGAGTTCACACAAAAGTTTCCATAAAATCTAACCCATCATGTTCCTAAAAATCATTATGTTGCTAAAGAACATCTTTTAGCAGATAGAAAAGTTTTTAGATACTTTTATGTGACTTTTTAAAAGTAATTGCTCTGATTTAAATTCAAATGACATGATAACATTGTATTAGTTAATTTTGTTTATAAATATTTTGTTGCTAGGAGTTTTACCAAACTTTTGGGCTGCAGCCAGACAAGAATTATACTTGGGCTAACTCCCAGTTCTGAAGATTGTAGACCCAAGTCCAAAGGTCAAAATCAAGGACTAGAGACTGGCTGCTTGGAGCTATCAGAGTTGAGAAAGTGGCCTCAGCACTACCGAAAGAAATCTTAAAGTTCATTGATTTGCAGCACCTCGGTTTCTACACTCTGAGCTCTCTCAAGGGAAATCCATTTGATCCATTCAGATACATAAAGGTCGATTGCATATTGAAGTTGATGTTTTTAAACTGTTGGTTACATTTGAAGAAGATAATGTTTGGGTAAAGGAAAGATTAAACAATTTAGGTCTGCTCAAGGAAATCTGGTCATGGAATCATGGATCCAGGTCGACTAGTAACTAACTAAGAATTTATGTGTTTTGCAAATGATCTTACATCTAATGCCATTTCCATAACTCTACACGAGCCATACCATCTTGTATTCCACCAGGGTTTGTCACAGCAGTAATATCTCTTGAGTTATTTAGCCCCCTTCTGTCATTTGGCCTAGGAATATTAGGAAAGTGACAATAATATTCCCAGTGTCTCTGGAAGACAAGAGAATGTATCACTCAATTATATGAAGGGTAAGAGTAAGATTCAGGTAATTAAGGATTACACGGAGGGCACGGATTTGGGTCATGACAAAGCCAAAAGTAAATCCTGAGTTTCCTGCCCTCCAAACCCATGCGCTTCATTCAAATACATTTTGGTCTGTATTTTAGGTGATTTTATCTGTGGTTTACATGGACTTTTACAAGGTCTGTGGAGTTTATACATGCTGTCACATATGTTTTAGTAATGCTGATGTTTAGTTTTGCATGTGTTTTATTTTATTCCCTTAGTAATCTTAAAAGTAGGACAAGAATTATTTAAAGGGGAAAAGAGATTATTATTTCAGTTTAAGAGTCCCAATAGAGTGGGGAAAACTTGGAAAGTGTAAAGAGGTCTATATTCCTATTAAGTGTGACTCAAAAGCCACCCTTGGTTTTACACTGTCTCTATCCATAATTTTACTTCTTCCAGCGTTTGCTTTTTTTTTTTTTTTCAGGCTTGTACAGCAGCTAATCCTCATAAAGAAAAAGCCACACATGAAATTTAAACTCCAACACTTTTGCTAAAATTCCTATAGGAAAACATCTTCCCCTCCCCATGACTATATTAAATTGACTACATGGAATAGAGTTAAACTTATCCCTTCAACATTGGATAGAATCCAGGCATAAACTAAGAAATGTATAGAAAATCAGGCATGATTAGACATAGATTATCAAGAATATACTTCTTTGGTTTCTGCACACAACACTTCATGGACGGAAACATATTATTACGGGGAAAACCCCCTAACAACACAAATATCTAATTTAGCTATCTAATTCTAGTAAATAGCAAGATACATACAATGTGTACATCTATACTTGTAAAGAATTTCAAAGAAACCCCATGGATAGAGCCCATTTTTCTGTCTTTTTTTAAATGCAAAAAAGGCTCAGATATTAGAAGGCTTCCCAAAATTTCCCCCAAGTAGAAATAAAAAGATCTTATTTAATTTTTTCCTCAAATAGAAATAAAATATAAGAATTTTATTTTCTAACCAAATAAGACATTAAGTAGAAATTTTCTTTCCAAGTTTGTTGTTTAATGAGAGCTCTGAACACACTTACCAGTGAAAAGTATTGGGAGGGGTGTGTGTGTGTCCATGTGAAAGAGACAGGGAGAGATCAAGAGAGCACAGTTTAATGTAGGACATGGAGAAAGACATCGGGAAAGCAAATTAGTACAAAAGATGTAAATTTTACCAATAATCTGCTTAACCTCACTGGAAATCAGAAAAGTTAGTATTTAAACCATAATGAGATACCATTAGATTGGCAACATTTGTTAAAGGTTGACAATAGCAGATGTTAGGGAGGATGTGAGACAATAGGAACTCTAATGCGTTATCCACCTGAGTATATATATTAGCATAACCACTTAAAGAACAATTTTACGATATGTGGTGAAGTTGAAAGTATACATTTTTTAACCAAAATAAAAACCACCCACATATCTGTTAATAGGAATATAAAAAAATAAATGAAATTCTAATCATAAATGAAAATAAATGGACTGGAGCTATATTTATTAATGTGGATGAATCTTCATAAATATTGTTGTGAAAAGAGCAAATTACAGTAAAAGACGTACAAACTGCACAGCCAGTGTGGCTCAGTGGATTGAGTGACATCCCATGGACTGAGAGGTCCTGGTTTGATTCTCAGTGAGGGCACATGCCCAAGCTTGGGGCTCCATCCCCAGTAGGGGGCATGCAGGAGGCAGCCAATGGATAAATCTTTCTCATATGGATGTTTCTATCTCTCTCTCCCTTCCTCTAAAAAAATCAATAAAAAAGTATTTTTAAAAAGATGTACAAATTATCTTTTATATAAAGTTTATAAGCATTCACTTATATGCACTAATTTTACAAATCAATGCTTGAGAATAAAAAGCAAGTGATTCAGGATAGAGATTACTCTCAGGGTCCTGGGGAGATGAGATTAGGGGTAGTATAGAGAAGCTTCCAATTGGTGTGCCATTTTTTATTTCTTATGTTGTATAATA
The DNA here is from genome assembly GCF_014108415.1 of Molossus molossus. Classification (NCBI taxonomy): domain Eukaryota; kingdom Metazoa; phylum Chordata; class Mammalia; order Chiroptera; family Molossidae; genus Molossus; species Molossus molossus. The sequence goes on from NW_023425403.1 coordinate 22,644,968, forward strand.
AATCATAAGTTTTCACTGTATTATTTGTATATCTTTCTGTGTATCTTCAATAATTTCTTATAAATATTAGAAGCCCTACTTATGACATGACAAGCACATCACAGACCTCCTGCAACAGCACAATAGTGAGGGATTGGCTGGTAACATACTGGTTTTCAGGATAATTCTCCCTGTACGATAAATCTGCCTATTCATCAAGAAAAATGGCTTTCTACTGGGCACTCTAACATTTCCAGGGAATTTCTAGAGCTATCAAATACTGCCACTCTGGAAGAGAATGATGCATTTTTCATGTGAGAATGTATCTGCAAAGTGTTTTAGAAATGGTCTACTTCTTGACTACATCCACAGATTCAGGTGTGCCTAAGAAAGACATTGACTTGGATGATGCAAGCTGATGTTCTGCCTATGACTAGCAAAGGCATTGCTAAACCCACTTAAGGACTTAACATAGGTCCAATTTTCTTATTTCCTGACAAAATAATGATGATGAGTGGGTCAGAGTCTTCCCAAGAGTGCTTTAGACTGTCCAGAGATGGGGCTTTTCATATCAAGGAATGCTCTTCCCTGTCCCACTGAGAGATCAATACAAAATCCAGCCTTGGATTTCACAGTAGGTGGCCCCTGGCTGCTTGTTTCAGGCTCCCAGGCTCCTTTTTATGTAAACATGGCCGTGTTGTCTTTTGGGTGGTGTCTCCCTCCAAGGACAGAGTCACATTTCTCATTAGTTTGCAAAATAGACTGATGCACTAGCTTTATTTTCAGCTGAAATTCCCAACACTGGGTGAGTCACACTGAAGATCCTGTTGAAGCCAGTCTGAGCTGCTTCCTCATGTTTACAGCCAAAGGAAAATCAAAACCGTAATACTTAGAGTCTGACCTGACTCTAGATATATCCACAGACCTATGGGTACTTGATAAGCTTGGGGTTCATTGGAGGGCTCTCTTCTTTTAATTATAAACTATTAAAATCCACCCAAGCATTATGACTCAAAATAAGAGCCTGAAGTTAAAATGAAATCAGAATTCCTTTGTTTTTCTGTGAGGGAGGCAAGGCAGGGACATTACAACCACTCAATAAGCACTAAATAAATCATGTTCCTTTGCTCTGGTGCAGAGGGACCCAGCACTTCCTCTGCTAGGCCCAGTTGATCGACCTCTATAAAAATCTCAGCAGGCACTTATGTCCCAGCAGGAGCTAGGCTGGGATGAAATCTTGGAGTGCCTGAGGACAGCGCCCCCTCTCCCCATTCCCATGACAACCGTCATTCTTACAGGAACAGAAGAGATGTCTTGGATTTGAGATTTCTCTTGGAATGCCCTCTGGGATGGAAATGCTTATTAAATTTCAAAGCTTCAAGTACTGAGACTCAAGAGAGTCTTCTATAGTACTGAGGTAGGGAAGTGAGCCATTTTGTCCTCATTGGGAAACAATTCTTGCCCAATTGGTGGAATTTATAGGTTGGCATATTTTGCTCAAAATAGTGCAGACTTCTTCATAGACCACCATGAAGTGGTCTAGCTCAGACATCCAAGCATTCTCTGACATTATAGTAAATGAAGCAGAGGACAGATATCTAATAATTAAAGATGATACAGAAAAAAACTTATTGAGTGAGGTTCCTGACAATACTGAGATTATATCTCAATTTCCCACAAAGCTTAAAATAACTATCAGGATTCATGACTTATAGTTGTGTCCATTCATGCAAACCAATCTCTAGAAAAAAATAAACTGAATATATGGAAAATGTAAAGAACTGAAAGACAAGCATAGGGTAGGTAGAAAATTAGGAGATCTGGGACTGGGATTGGATGGAATCTGGTTTTGTTTTGGTTACTAATTCCCCGAGGAATTTTGGACTGATTATTTGAACACTCAAGCCTAGGTTTCCTCGTGTTGTAAAAAATGAATAGACTGGACTAGATGTTTTCAAACACCCCTCACTCTTGAAATCTAGAACTCACATCCTTGACAAGATTAAAGGGATAGAGCTATGGGACCATATTATGAAGAAAAATTCAACATTATTAATTTCTAAAGATTAGCCTCAACTAAAGAAGGTTTCAGTGCCCTGGTCAATTTGGCTCGATGGTTAGAGCATCAGTCCACTGACCAAAGGGTCATGGGTTCAATTTCCGGTCAAGGGTACGTACCTAGGTTGTAGGTTCGATCTCTGCATGTGGGAGGCAAGCAATTGATGTCTCTCTCACATCAATGTTTCTCTTTCTCTCTCCCTCCCTTCACTCTCTCTAAAAATTGAAAAAAATATCCTTGATGAAGACTTAACAAAAATAAATAAAAGGTTTCAGGTAGAGATAAATAATAATCAAAATGACGAATTTCTCTTCATAAAAGGAGAAATATGTGACAAGTCCAAAACTTGGACATTTTTTTTATTTCAACTTTTTCAAATAGAAAGAAATGGTTAAGTGCCAGTCGGTTGTTTTTTTCTTGTATTCTCTCTTTCTTTGTATTCTTGATAGTAACTTAATATTTTCTGAAGAGGGATGAGATACAGATATATAACTGAACAACTGTCAGTTAGTGAAATTCTCTCCCATCTTTATTTTAAACCACACGACATATAACAGAACATGAGATCCTGAGAACAAATCACCCTGCTGTTGATTCTGATATTCTCTCCCCATGTCTCCACAGTTCATATAAGAACACAAAAGCAGAGAATTCTGATACCAGTTAAGAAGGGCCAGGATACCTGGTGTTGTACATAGTTGATCAAATTGTCCTTCAGGGGGGAGATAAAAGTATTTTTCATGCTTTTCTTCAAAGAGCAAGGGACTGTTTCTGAGTTCCTAGTTCTTAGTTCTAGCAGGGGCATGTTCATCAAGTTAAATAACCTCTCTACAAAGGGGCTATATTAAAAGAATAAAATGTTTCTGTTAACACTATGATTTCCAAAGTCCCAAAATCCCCAAAGTCCTCAAAGCTCACAAAGGGTCACATTGTGGTCACACAGCATAAATATGAAATTAACTTTATTTCACATCATAAAAACCTATGATAGGAAACTCAAAGATGGAAAGCATGAAACATATGTGACGAATGAAAAATTTTCCATTTTCAGTACCTTCAATACATTTTGTCTTTATTAAACTTAATACCATATGTGATATCTGGAATGGGAAATTGAGCCAATTCGGTACTGTCATTTGTATTTTATAATTAGGAATGATGTGTAATATATGGACATTTGTGCCTTTTTTTTTTTTTTTAAGAGCCTATAATTTTGAGCCAAATAAAATCCCTGACTAGTATAGATTTGACTTAACCCAGCAGCTTGTGAGTTAAGGAGGAAAAACTCAATGTCAAATGCCATTTCTTAATTTAACAAACATGAAATCTTTCTCCCCTGCAGTGGTGATCTCTGGGATTTCCTGGTACTTATAGTTCACCTCAAAGAATTCCCATACCTTGCACAAAAATCAGCATTACCCTTAATATTTCCAAAATTATAAGCCTGATCTCTGGCAAATCTAATAAGCTTTCGAAAACCAAATTTCTTCCAACATAAAAACCTTTGAAGTAATGGGGGAAGGCCTGTAAATCACTAAGCAACAAACGCATACTATTGCAGACTGCTATTTGCAATACGTTTATTAGATAAAATATGGTAGGAAAGCTCTTTAAAAATGCTTATCAACTCTTGAAAAAATAAGCTTGCTACCATATGTGTTTAAGCTTAGAAAAGACCATAAGTTCAAACTCTTTTTATTTTCCTTTATCTGGTTACATAGCTTCACTGTGTATATTATCTTTAAGACGCCCTCTGTTCTGTTTCCTCTCTTCCATTCCTAGCCTATTATTGTGGGTAGCAGTGAAGGTGTTTTTACTTGTAGCTTCTTTTCCTACTGAGTATTTCACTCTCTTTGTCATTAAAAAAAAATAGGAGAAACTTTATTCACTGAAGACCAATCTCCAGTAAGGAGGATACAAAGAGAATGTTCCTTGCACTCGGGAGATTAAGCAGTACATTATTCTTCAGTAATGGAAGGTTCCTTGTATAGGTGATCAGAAAACAAAACAAACAGGAAAATATTGCTGGGTGAACCAATATGAGTGCCACAAACTTAGAGAAGTGTTTTTAGTGGAGGGGTTGTTTTTGAAAACAAACTCTTCAATAAGCTCACTCCCCCTCCAAGTGTCCCTTCATTCTCTCAACTGCAAGCATCCAGTGCCCTATGCTTTCTCTGAAAACTCAATAAAAACCTCAAATTATAGTTTGGACTCCTCCGGGGGTGTAAATGGTAACAACACAATGCATTTACTATCAGTATTTAATGCGGAGAAAAAGCTTTGTGTTAAAGAAATGACTTTTTCTGAGAATATCTAGTACGGCCGTGGGCGGGGTGATTTGTCAGAGAATTGAGTTTTCTTATTGCTCTTTCTACCAAACATAAACACTCCCTATGCATGAAGCCAGCTTAGAGCTGGACTTCTTTTCATCACAGAGACAAGGTTCTAGGTCTGACCATTTATTTACTATATAATGCATTGATTTAATCAACGTTGGAGGGAGTGACAAGTTGAGACAGATAGAGACTTCAATCAGGCAGAAGTCCCCTTGGTATGGCAGGATTCAAAGACCGTTCCAGCCAGTACATTAAGATACCTAGTTTCAGTTGCAAACTACTATCCTATAGGGTGTGTCTGACTTTGTGTAGTGTGATCCTATCATGGTCTGTGCAAGTTACCCTGAAGTTAATTTTGGAAGAAAGAGGACAACCTCTCCATGATCTGCTACTCACAGTTCTGGTCCATGGAGAGCTGGAAGCCCCTGGCATGACCAGTCTGGAATGTGAAGACTCAAATAAAAATGTCACGGGGTTGGCCCCCATAACTCTCTGCCTCCTTTGCCTTAGCACTGCATTTACACTCTCATCATGTTTCTAGCAATCAAGGGATATAATACACATGGCCAACAGTGACAAAGGTGGGAAACTCGTGTTTTCTGAAAAGGTGAAGCAGGGAAATCCTTTGATTCTTTGGTGCTTTCTGAAGAAAATACTTTTCTGTACCTCAACCCACAGTCAAGTCCCAAGCAAATGGAAAGATCAGATACTTTAGCCTTGTCCTGCTCTTAGCAGATGTCATGTGCTCTGTGGCTGTTGATGTGAAACAGGTCTCTTCAGATCAGCTTGGAGGTAGAGCTGCCCATAAGTCCTGCTCTCAGAAGCAGATAACCGAGATGCTGCTCTCTGAGGCTTTGTGTCCAGAGGAGACCTGTGCGAAGAGGCCAGACCAGGGGTGGTTCATCGCGTGGAGGAAGAAGTGTCAAGAAGTATCATTTTATCTCTCACAGAGAAGAGACCAAGGACACATGCTTTCTGTACCTGAGAGATCCCAGCCTAGCAGAAGACTAGGTTTCTTTGGAGTGGCTGATCTCAGGGAGCAAGGGACTTTTCCAACAGTCCAAGGAAAGAACATGAAAGCAGCACCCTGGAGCGTCCTCACACGATGGAGGTTCCTGTCCATTTCAGCAGCATTCCTAGAATCATCCGGCACCACTACCTAATGTGACCTTTCATGATTTGAGGCCGTAAAGCCACAAAACCACTACTAAAATCCCTCTAATACTTTGGCACAAGAGGGGGGTGCTCAGGAGAATGTTTATACTTAAGTCTATAGTTTTCTGGCTTTTGCTAGCTTACCATTAGCCATAAAATATCTGGAACACATTTTCGATCATTCATAATTTAGTCTTAGGGTCTGGGGCTAAATCAACAAAAAGTGCTCTTTCAGGGATCATTTCATGTATTAGATAGAGTCTGGAAAATTAAGAATCTCTTTACATGGAAGTGAGTAAAACAAAGTGTCCAAAGGCAGCAGCTCTCGGGATCTTCTGAGATCTTATCATCGGTAGGCTGGAGCAAAAATCCAAATTATCATTACGTATACAAAGCGCAAGTATGACTATATATGTCAACCTTACCCAAACCCTTCAAAGTATTATCAGACGTCCACTTATTTTTTCTTCAAGGTATAAATTTGTCATCCAGTCCATAAAACACTACACGCTAATTCTTGTCCTCACTGTTGCTTCTCCTCTCTGACCTTCTGCAGCATCACCGGTCTACAAATATTGGTCAGCAAATATTTGCAGCTGGACACAGGAGTCAGCCCAGCTATTCTGAGTGGAAAGGGATTTGATCCAGAGAGCTTGGGGCTCACAGAATTGTTAGCAGAACTGGCTTTAGACTGAGCACATTGGAGTCCTCCAACAAGACCTCCTGAAGGGCCCATCAGAGGGAAAACACCTCTGCCATTTTCACAAGCCAGAGGAACTGCTGGGCTTGATACCTATTTGTGGAGCAAAACTTCGGATTTTTGGAAGGCACTGCTGCCACCTCTCAACTGCCTCTCCATACCCACAAAGTCAGTGACTCGGTGCTGCAACGGGGCTGCAGAAAAGCCCAACTCCACAACACGGCTTCCAGTGAAGCAGCAGTTGAAAGGCTCCTGCCCTGCTCTGCCTTCCAAGTCTCGCGTGATTGGAAGAATCTAACTGGCATCCAGAATTCTAGTTTTAAAAGAGTCTGGGAAATGTAGTTTTGAGCCTTCTACCCTCTGGAGCACAGAAAGCACGCTAGAAGCAATGAGCAATGAGCAGTGCAGGGTAGATGAGCGTCAATTCATCATAGCAACCATAAACATATATGTTGCTACTAATTACAGTTTTGTTTCCTACTCTCACATTTCCTTTAAAAATTTTTTTTGAAAATAAGATCGTATTTCAAACTTCTCCATGCCCTGTAGTACCTAGAAACATTCATGCTCAATAAATATTTATGGGTTGGTTGCTTCACCAAATAATCTTCATTTTTCTTGGAAATGTGCCTCTGACTGTGTTTTTTAAAATATTCAATGACTTTCCTCCCTTAATAGATAGGGTATTTTTAGCATAGTTAATTATTTAATTTTTGATGCCTGCAGATCTTGCAGTAACTTGAGGTGATCATTCTAAAGATTTGTGATCGTTGTGCAGAAAGAATGGAGGAGGACACTGTTGAAGGCAGATTACATCCCGTGTTATATACACTGACTCTGTGCCATGGCTATTTAAGGAAAAGTGCTTTGATCTAAATAGTCTCCATATTACCTCTTTCTACTAAAAGCTGAATGTAGAAAAAAATCTGGGTTTTATATATAAATGAATGTAATTCTAGGTAATCTAAACTTAACCATTAACAGCTAATACCAACATAATGTACATCCTAATACAAACACGTTAAACTTCCATTCCAGTATTGATTATCTGTATAGCAAAAAAAATTCCCAAAATCTTTTCCTGCAGAGGTAAGAAGGTTGCCTGTGGTGGCCATTGGAAGAAGCCCATGAATCAAAACGTCTGAGTGCTATAGACATAAATCCCATTTCAGTGTGATGTGCTTTGGGTCACGTATCTGGTAAGTAAAAAAACTAGGTCATAAACCTATGTCTTCTGATGAACTTAATGCTCTTTTCACTATACAAGGATTATGTGCCTGTTTGTTTGTTTTTAATAGAATTGAGTTTTCACTCCTGGAGAAAAAAAAAAAGAGAGAAAATGCTTAAAGTCTACATGCATATACTAACCTTTGGAGGATTCAAGAATTTCCAAATCTGCCCTGACCAGTTTGGCTCAGCAGTTAGAGCATCAGCATGTGAACTGAAGGGTCACAGGTTCGATTCTCAGTCAAGGGCACATACCTGGGTTGCAAATTTGATCCCCGGCCTCAGTCAGGGTTGTTCTGGAGGTAACCAATCGATGTATCTCTCTCATAAAAAAAAAAAAAAAAGAATTTCCAAATGCATTGTCATGCATATGAAGAGGTTAAACTTTTTTCTTAGGATATTCTGCAACACACACACACACACATTATCATATAGTTGAAGTAGTAGTTTCAGTAGAGACATTAACAAAAGAAAATTCAACCTACTTGAGCTGTGAAAGTCTATTGATTTCAGCCTATTCATGTAATGATTCACTCAACAAACTAGTACTCATACCCACATAATGGATTTCTAATATTTGCTTTGACTTTAAAAATTGAGATAGTTTTGATGAATTCACTTCGGTGTATGGTGATATCAGCCTTAAGAAAGGTTATCAGCTCTGTTCAATCTGATGAGAGAATTGGGAAAATGAGTGTCTTAAATATCATGCATTGGTAGTAAATGTTACGCTGGCACGATGAATCATTTCCAGGAATTGAAACATCATAACCTCAGTTCTTCTGGGAAGAAAGAACATAGAGTAGACTTAGAGAAGAGATGGATAAAAGAGGAGACAAGCCAGTTAATGGGAAACTTCCCAGGAGCAGCAAAATGAGATCTTCCATTATCATCTTTCTAGTTCTTGGTGAGGCTTTTAATCTTATTTTCATTGAATTTAGTAATTGTTCATATCTGCAAAGATAGAGTCCATAGTGATCAATGAAACACAGAACAATAATCAGATGACCCAATGACCTATAGAAAAGCAATTCCTCCAAATGCCACGTCTGCTCTCTCTCAGCATAATGTCTAAAATAATGAATGTTAGCAGCATAATAAGGTCCTTCCTACTCTATCAGGAGAAAATCTGATAGTAAATATATATTCCAAGGCACTGTGCTTACTAAGCAGTATAAGTAAAAGTCACTAACAAAATGTTAATGATTCTTTCTCTATCAATGTAAGCCAATTTCCAGGATCCAAAAGACTAGTTCATAATGAAAGAATACTAACAATCTCTTTGTAAAGAGCTTATTAAGTGCAAGGTCTCTACTGGTCAGTGTTAACATTTACAGTTGCACACAAACAACCTTTCATTAAAGAAACAAATGGTGGCTTATTAGGAGAAAACTGATATTCACGGGGTAAGTGGTCAGGGAGAGAAAAGAACTGTCCAACAACCATTAACCAGGAAGATTCCTGGGAAGAAGACCTTGGCTAAATCGATGGAGTAGAAGTGGAAAGTATTACAAATTTTCATAAAGGCTATTTTAAAAGCATGTTGTACACAAAGAGTGGAATGCTATTTTTCACAGCTTTCTGGGGAGGAAATATCAGTGTCCTAGAAATACGGGCACTAGATCATCAGCTAACATCAACTGAGTATTTACTATGTTAAGACATTTACACATTGTTTTATCCAGTCCTTGAACCAAATCTATGAGATAGGTACTACTACTAATAAAATGCACTATTTACTTAATATTTATAATCTGCTGGGTATTACTCTAATCACTTTATGTAAATTCACTCTTTGAAGCCTCATAATGGCCCCATAAAAAAAGTGGTCGTTCATCCCCCATTTTATAAAAGAGGAAATAAAACAGAGACGTTGAATAACTTGTCCAAGGAATCACACTACCAAGTAGAAGAGCCGTGATTTGAGCCCATACCTGTGGTGGGCTTTTCCCCCTTTTCAAAAACAATATTATCACATCTTCTAGCAGTCATTTGTTTAACTAATATTTGTTGAAGGACAGTCGGGCAAGCATCACTCTGTAAGCTGAGGAAACCTAAGTGGCCAAGACTGTTCTCTACACTTACGGCGTTTTCATTCTAGCTGGCTCTTATTAGGTCTCATTTGAGTGAAGACATGAATGCAATGGGGGAGTCCACTGTAGAAATTCAGGGAAAGAGTGTTCAGGTGAAGGAATAGTTTATTAAGGTCCTAAGGTTGAAAAGGAATAGCCCATTAAAGTTCTAAGGTAAAAGGATATGTTTCAGAAAGAAAATTTCAGGTGGGAGAGACACTTTGAGCAAAGGCTCTAAAGTAGGGTCATGTATGGCATGCTTGAGTTAAAACATGGAGGACAAAGAGCTGGAGCAGAGAAGTAGATGCTCAGGGTGCTCAGAGGGGGCTAGATCATAGGAGGCCTGAGAGACCAGAGCAAGCACGTTGGTTTTCACTGAGTAAGAGGGAAAGCCACTGCAAGGTTTTAAACTAAAAAAATGTTGTGATGTAACATTTCTTAGAAGGATCTGTCTGACTGCTGAGTTGAGAATAGGCTGTAGGGGGTCAAAGGTAGAAGCAGCAAGTCCTTAATAAGCTGTGATAGTAGAATCTGTGTTGGAGTAGGAATGAGGGAAGATCAGGAACTCAGGTTTGAATATACACTGAGTTTGAGATGCTTCTTGGACTTCTGAGTGAAATGTCCAGTAGACAGTTGGTAGGACTTTGGGAGAGAGATCTATGCTAAAGATAAAAAATGTGGAGCTCACAGTACATAGATGGAATTAAAAACCAACAGGCTGGATAAAATTAATAAGCAATTGGATATAGCTAGAGAGAAGGCCTATGGACTAGCTCTGGTCTCTCCAACATGAAGAAGAACCAGCAAAGGAAACTGAGGAGGAACAAAGAAATGAGACAAGAAAAATAAATGGGTGTCTGATGTTCTGCCAGGCCAAGTAAAGTACGTAGATCAAAGAGGATTTTTTAAAAAACTAACCCTTGATAAACAGGTCTTACTTTCAACATTCAATTGCTTTTCCTTTATATCTGATAGCTATTGCTACCATTGTATCTAAACTCACTAATGAACCTTCAGCTCAGCTGGGGGCTGACTGGTTAGAATTACCTAGGCTTGGCTGATTCAGCTCTGCTCCACGCGGTCTCTCATGATCCAGGGTGCAACCCAGGCTTGTTCCCACAGTAAAAGGCAGATGTCCAAGAGGGCATGAGAGTAACAGAGAGAGAGAGAGAGAAACATGCACAGCACAGGGGTCTTTAGGCCTAGGTTTGGAACTGGAACACTGTCACATTGCCAGTTTATATTGGCCAAAGCAAGTCACCACGCTAAGCTATATTCAAGCTGTAGAAATTAGAGTTGACCTCTTGATGAGAAGGCCACAAATCACATTGTAAAGGACATGGATTATAGAAAGGAGTAAAATTTGGGGATACTTTTGCTATCACCTTCTATACCGCTCCTTACCACTCAAAGCTCCAGGTTCTATCAGGAAGGTCCCATCAGAATTTCAGGAACTGTACCTACAGTTGTGAGGCTCTCGTCTTGCCCTTACTGATCTATCCCTGTCTCAGTGCCCACAGCCCTGGTAACTGGGACCACACTGAACTGCTTAAGTAGGGGGCTGACACATAACAAGCACTCAGTAAATGGTAGTGATCACCATTCTTCTTCTTTAGCAGAGTATAAGTCATCTGAAATGTTCTTTACTTATTTTTAGGCAGTCTCCCTAACTAGGCCATGATTCCCTTAATGAGAGGGAGATGTCATATATATCTTGCGTGTGACAGTGGCCAGCACAGTGGGAGGCACACGGTAAGTGCTCAGTAAAATCTGAAGTATTAAGGATTGACTGAAAGTCTAAGGAGAGTCTCCTAGTTTGGCAATTATCACATAGTTAAAGTGTCATCAAGCTCCATTAATTCTGGGAATGCTAAAACAGGCATGCATCTTGGAGAGATCTCTATTATTAGCAGGATTACTCTCTCTAAGGAAATTATCTAAATATTTTCTGACGTTTTCACATCAGTTTTATTGTTTAATTACTTGGAATTAAAGGTGTGAACTTTGAAGTTCTAGCAGACTGATAAAAGCAGGCATTCATCATTTTCAAGAATGTCTTATGTTGTCATCAACCATGCTGTCGCGTCCATTCCGTATGCTGTGTGGATCTTCAAAACAGATCCTGCCCTTGCTGGTGTAAAGCTTGAACGAGAGAAAAGAAAATGGAAGGCTGTATAAAAATTAAAGTGAGGGGCTGTGAAAGAAGAAAATATAAACATGCAACAGAAGGAAAGTTTTAGCCAATGTGTTGAAAATTACAATTACCTTAGTACTTAACTGACTTTTGTGCTCTCTGGCTGTGTTTGAACCATAGGCTATATTGTTTCAGTATCAGGTATCACAATTTCAGGGGGAAAATTAGTGGAGTTGTGTCTTGGGGGGGGGGGGTGGAAGGACATTAGAGGTTAAATGAAGTATTCACTGAACCATTTCCATAGACCCAGAATGTCTTGCTTCTTTAAGATATTAAATTATCCATAAATAACACGTCTGTCATGGATTTAAGCCCCCCACTTTTTTTTTTCAAAGAAATCAAATCAAATCGAAATCAGATTGTCTCAAGTGAATAAAGTCACAGTGAAATAGCTGATGTTTAACCATTCATTAATTCCTCCAAGTTTCACATTAAGCTCAGTCTCACAATTGCAGATATATGGGTTATTAACTTTGTTCTTTGTGCAACATAGTCTGGAATAAAATTAGAATTCAAACTATAGAAATAGGAACATTGGATGTGTCAAAGCATTTTTCATTTTTAAATATTCTACAGGTTTTGATTTTCCATTACATTATGAAGGTGTAAATTTCTGGTCACTCTGTAGACACAGAATTGTGTTACTATTGCTGAACATGAGAGCTTTTTTGTTGAGATTTTAGATGTGTTTTAATTGTACAGTAGTACATCTGGAGATATAGATTCTATAATAAAAAGAATAAATTATAGTGGCTTAAATTGGAGTATGAATTTTGTGTCCAGGTGATCAGTCCTCCCTGCCCCTGTCCACCTTACTTATTTTCACTGATGCAATTTGGATTCAGGAATTATATCCTGATGCCAAAACAGCTTATACTTCAACATTCAGAGCTGTTCTCCCCTCCCCATCTCTACTTTCTTCCTTTTCCAATTCATTCTGCCTACTGACAAATTAATCTCCCTCAAGTAACAGACTCGTCATATTAGTTCCTTGCTTAAAAGACTTCAATAGTTCAATTAGGCTTTGAGAATAAAATCCAAGAACTTTATCTTGGTAATATAAGGCCTCTCGGTGAGTAACTTCAACCCACGTGTCCTAGGATCCCTTTGCTTTTTTACAAGACACTTCCATTCAGATAGTTGGTTAGTCATTCTCTTCTCGACGTATATTGTATTTCTCATTTAATACAAAGTGAGACGTTCCATCCCTGGACTTGCGCACACTTTAAATTCCTGCCTTCTGTCTGTATGTCTAACTCCAGTGTTATCTTCAAAGCTCAACTCAAATCCTCATAAATAAAACTTTCTCTGACCAATGGGACAGAAACTGGAAGGAACTGACCCAATATCCTTTTTCTTCTTTCTTTCTTTTAATAGAAACCTAATTTTTCATAGTGGCACAACATCCAGCATAAAAAATATTAAAACTGACCTTTCCAGCCCTTTGTGATTTAGTTCAGGCCTATGAAATATAACTAGTTCATTGAGTAAAAACACTTAAAAGGAGACAAACTCAGACATGTTTGCCTTTCCCCTATGTTCTATTATAAACAACATTGTGCCAAGTCTCTTTGTAGCTGAATGTTTATAAACGTTATTAATTACTTTCTTAAGATATAGCCATAAAGTCCCGACTGGTGTTGCTCAGTTAGTTGGAGCATCATCCTGAACATCAAAAGGTGGTAGGTTCAATTCCCAGTTAGGACACGTACCCACGTTGTGGGTTTGATTCCTGGTCAGGTACATGTGAGAGGCAACCCATCATCAATGTTTCTCTCTCTCTCACATACTCTCTCTCCAAAAAAAAGATCTACTATGGAAGGGAAATGCACACTGTAAAACTTTTTAAATCATATTGCAGTTCAAGTTAAATACCTTTCAAAAGGTTGTACTAAGTTACACCTTCTCTTACAGTATATGAAAGTGTTGATTCCACATAATTTTTCACATATTAGCTAATTATTATTTTTTCTGTCTTTTCCAATTGTACACTTTTAAAGGTACTGACTCTAATGAAATTTGTAACTGTGAGAGAATCCTCAAACTTCAAAAAAAGGAATAAATATTTTGCAACAAAATAGTTTCAATCCTCAATCACAAAGTATATCCCAAATACCTAATTTGTGTTCACAAACAAACCATAAGAATTAATTCCCAGAGACTGAAAATGGCAGCAGAATGAATGGAAGCTACACAGACCACCTCCCAGGATCAAACTGGAATTACAACGAAAATAAAGACAAATCGTGAGGAAAAGGCAACCGAAAAGCAGCTTGGAGGACATCACCAGGGACACTGACTCAATCCTGGTAGGCTTGCTAAGACGTGAGAGGGGGCCAGGAGCCCACAGTCCGCAGGCCTACGCTGGGACCTGCGCCCTTGGCTGGGACCTGCAGCCTCGGCTGGGAGCTGCTGCAGCCTCGGCCAAGAGTGAAGGCCTTAGCTGGGAGCAGCGCAGTTAGCTGGGAGTGGCGCCCTCGGGTTAAAGTCCTAAGTGGCTCCACAGTGCAGAGCCCGGACAGAGGCTAACTTAGCAGCAGCCACTCACCTTGGGCTCCAGCAGAGGGAGGGCAGACTGGACTGGAACTCTGTGGGGACACTCGAGATTTGGAGGGGGCTCAGAGCTTGTGCTGAGTTGCAGCCACGCAGGACTGTGGTTGTCTTACTCCTTCCCAGGGCCCTGGGGAGAGGCGCCTGTCCCTCCCTCAGAGATTCAACCCCACCTGGTGGCCATTGAAATGCTAATTGAGGCCCATTAACAACCAGCATCTGCCCCACAGTCGGGAAATCCGCTTACACTGAGCACCTAAGGGAATTTTTAATTCAACTCAGAAACGAAGGTTCTTCAGGTGACCACTACTAATAGCCTCCAGGCAAAAAAACTGGAGGATAACTACCATTCCCTGGGCTAGCAACTCTAACCAGGAAAGTAAGACTTGCCAGTGGTGTTTAAAGTGGGTCCTCCCTGCCTCATCCAAACCCAGGAGAAAGAGCCACAAACAGCAGAACACCAACACCCACAGGGAAAATTTGGCAGGCTCCAAAGCCCACTGTGGTAGCCAAAATGGTGAGACACAGAAACAAAAGCCAAATGAAAGAACAAGAGACCTCTACCGAAGATGAGATAAATGAGGTGCAGTCAAGCAAGCTAACAGAACTAGAATTCAGAGCCATGATGTTGAGGAAGCTCAACAGCATGTGTAAGGACATGAGCACCATGAGAAAAGACATAGAAATGTTGAAAATCAACCAGTTGGAAATTAAAAACTACCAAGAAGAAATGAAGAATGACATATCAGAAATAAAAAACACATTGGAAAGTCTAAATAGCAGAGTAGAGGAAGCTGAGGACCAGATCAGTGAATTAGAAGATAGGGTAGAAAAAATCAACCAATCAGAAAACCAAAAGGAAAAAATAATTAAAAAACAGGAAATCAGCTTAAGAGAACTATGGGACAACTGGAAACGTAATAACATTCGCATCATAGGAGTCCCTGAAGAAGAAGAAAATGAGCAAGGGTTAGAGAATATATTTGAAGAAATAGTGACAGAAAACTTTCCTAATTTGGTGAAGGAAGAAGGCATTCAAGTTCAAGAAGCACACAGAGCCCCAAGTAAGAAGAACCCAAACAGGCCCACACCAAGACACATAGTAATCAAAGTGCCAAAAATTCAAGACAAAGAGAGAATCCTAAAAGCAGCAAGAGAGAAGCAACAGGTTACCTACAAAGGAAACCCCATAAGGCTCACAGCTGACTTTTCAACAGAAACACTACAGGCCGGAAGGGAATGGCATGAGGTAATCAAGGTCATGAAAAACAAGGATCTGAATCCGAGACTACTCTACCCAGCAAGGCTATCATTCCAAATAGAAGGTCAAATAAAGAGCTTCCCAGTCAAAAAAAGGCTAAGGGAATACATTAGCACCAAACCAGCACTGCAAGAAATGTTAAAAGGACTGCTGTAATTAGCAGGACAAATAGGAAGAAAAATATAACCACACTAAACAAAAATGACAATGAATAAGTACATATCAATAATCACCTTAAATGTAAATGGTTGAATGCTCCAATAAAAAGACACAGAGTAGCTGATTGGATAAGAAAGCATGACTCATCTATATGTTGTTTATAAGAGACCCACCTCACAACAAAAGACTCACATAGGTTGAAAGTGAAGGGATGGAAAAAAATCTTCCAAGCAAATGGAAAGGGAAAAAAAGCAGGGGTAGCAATACTCATATCTAATAATATAGATTTCAAAATAAAGGCCATGACTAGAAACAAAGAAGGTCACTACATAGTATGGAAAGGATCTATCCAACAGGAAGATATAATCTTGATAAACATATATGTACCCAATATAGGAGCACCAAAATATATTAAAAATCTTCTGGAGGACTTCAGAGGAGAAATCGATAGCAATACAATCATAGCAGGGGACTTCACCCTGCTGACATCACTGGATAGATCCTCTAGACAAAAAATTAGCAAGGAAACAAAGACTCTAAATAAAGCACTACATCAAATGGATTTAATAGGTATCTACAGAGAATTACACCCCAAAACTACAGAATTCACATTCTTCTCAAGTGCACATGGGACATTCTCAAAGGTAGACCACATGTTAGGACACAAACTAAGTCTCTACAAGTTCAAGAAGACTGAAATCATATCTAGCATCTTCTCAGATCACAATGGCATGAAACTAGAAATCAATTGCAACAAGAACATACAAAGACATTTGAACACATGGAAGCTAAATAGCATCTTATTAAACAATGAATGGGTTACCGAGGACATCAAGGAAGGAATTAAAAACTTCCTGGAAACCAATGAAAATGAAGACACAACAACACAAAATCTATGGGACGCAGTGAAAGCAGTTCTGAGAGGAAAGTTCATAGCACTACAGGCCTACCTCAGAAAAAACAAGAAAAATCTCTAATAGGCTATCTAACCTCACAACTTAAAGAACGAGAGAGCAAATAAAAAGAAAACCCCAGAGCAAGTAGAAGAAAGGAAACAGTAAACATCAGAGCAGAAATAAATGACATAGAGTCAAAAAAACAATTCAAAGGATCAATGAAACAAAGAGCTGGTTTTTCGAAAAGATAAACAAGATTGATGGACCCTTAGCTAGACTCACCAACAAACAAAAAGAGAGAACCCAAATACACAAAATCAGAAATGAAAGAGGAGAAGTAACAACTGACACCACAGAAATACAAAAGATCCTTAACAACTACTATGAACAATTATATGGCAACAAATTCGACAATCTAAGTGAAATGGATTTCTAGAAACACATAGTCTCCCAAAACTGGACCAGGAAGAGATAGAAAACTTGAACAGACGAATAACAACAGAAGAAATTGAAGATGTAATCAAGACTCTCCCAGCAAACAAAAGCCCAGGCCCGGATGGCTTCACGGGGGAGTTTTCCCAGCAAACAAAAGCCCAGGCCCGGATGGCTTCACGGGGGAGTTTTACTGAACATTCAAAAAAACAAAACAAAACAAAAAACTAACACCCATTCTCCTCAAACTATTTCAAAAAATTCAAGAAGAAGGAAGACTTTCAAACTCATTTTATGAAACCAGCATAATTCTAATTTCAAAACCAGACAAAGATATTTACAAAGAAAAACACTACAGGCCATATTCTTGATGAACATAGATGCCAAAATCTTGAACAAAATACTAGCAAATGGGATCAGCAATACATCAAAAAAAACTATTCAACATGACCAAGTGGGATTCATCCCGGGGTTGCAAGGCTGGTACAATATTCGCAAATCAATAAATGCAATACACCATATAAATAAAATGAAGAATAAAAACCACATGATCATATCAATAGATGCCAAAAAAGGCTTTGACAAAATCCAGCATCCATTTGTGTTAAAAAACGCTCAGCAATGTGGGAATGGAGGGATCATATCTCGACATAATTAAGGTCATATATGAAAGACCTACAGCCAACATCATACTCAATAGGCAAAAGCTAAAAGCATTTCTCTTAAGAACAGGAACAAGGCAAGGATGCCCACTTTCGCCATTCTTATTTAACATAGTACTGGAAGTCTTAGCCACGGCAATCAGACAGGAAGAAAAAATAAAAGGGATTCAAATTGGAAAGGGGGAAGTGAAACTGTCATTATTTGCAGATGACATGATACTATATGTAGAAAACCCCACAGACTCCATCAAAAATCTACAAGATTTAATAAATGAATTTGGCAAAAGTAGCAGGATACAAAATTAACATCAAGAAATTGACAGCATTCTTTTTTTTTTTTTTTATCCTCACCCGAGGACATTTTCGATATTTTGTTCAGATAGAGTGAGAGGGAGAGAGAGAGAGAAACATCGACGTGAGAGCGACACATCGAGTGGTTGCCACCCACACGACCCAACCAGGGCTGGGGACAAACTGCAACCAAGGTATGTGCCCTTAGCGGGACCGAACCCGGGTCTCTCCGGACCACAGGACAATGCTCTAACCGCTGAGCCAAACCAGCCAGGGCGACAGCATTCTTATATACCAATGATGAACTCACAGAAAGAGAAACTAAGAAAACAATCCCATTTACCACTGTGGCAAAAAAAAAATTAAGATACCTAGGAATAAACTTAACCAAAGTAGTAAAGAACTTATTCGCAGAAAACTACAGGTCATTGAAAAAGAAATAGAGGAAGATATTAAAAAGTGGAAGCCATACCTTGTTCATGGATTGGAAAAATTAACATCATTAAAATGTCCATACTACCCAAAGCAATCTATAGATTCAATGCATTCCCCATCAAAATACCAATGACATACTTCATAGAACTAGAACAAATACTTCATATGGAACCAAAAAAAACCTTGAATAGCCACAGCAATCTTGAAAAAGAAGAAAAAAGTAGGAGGGATCACATTACCAGATTTCAGGTTATACTACAAAGTTGCTGTAATCAAAACAGCCTGGTACTGGCACAAGAACAGGAATATAGACTAGTGGAACAGAACAGAGAACCCAGAAATGGACCCAAGGCGATATGCTCAATTAATATTTGACAAAAGTGCCAAGAGCATACAGTGGAGTAAGGACAGCCTTCTTAATAAATGGTGTTGGGAAAATTGGACAGCTACATGCAAAAAAAAAAAAAAAAAAATGAAACTAGACCATCAACTTACACCCTACACAAGAATAAATTCAAAATGGATAAAAGACTTAAATGTGACTCATGAATCCATAAAAATCCTAGAAGAAAATGTAGGCAACAAAATTTCAGACATCATATGCAGCAGAATTTTCACTGATACATCACCTAAGGCAATAGAAACAAAGGAGAAAATGAACACATGGGACTACATCAAACTCAAAAGCTTCTGCACAGTGAAAGATACAATCATCAAAACGGAAAGGCTACCCACTATTTGGGAGAGCATAATTGCCAATGATATATCAGATAAGGGGTTAATTTCCAATATATAGAGAGTGCTCATACAACTTAACAAAAGGAAGACAAAGAACCTAATTAAAAAATGGGCAGAGGAACTAAATAGACACCTCTTCAAACAAGACATACAAGTGGCTAAGAGACATATGAAGAAATGCTCAACATCACTAATCATCAGAGAGATGCAAATTAAAACCACAACGAGGTATCACCTCACACCTGTCAGAATGGCCGCCATCAACAAATCATCAAACAACAAGTGTTGGTGAGGGTGTGGAGAAAAGGGGACTCTAGTACACTGCTGGTGGGAATGCAGACTGGTGCAGCCACTATGGAAAACACTATGGTGTTACCTGAGAAAATTAAAAATTGAACTTCCATTTGACCCACTGATTCCACTTCTAGGAATATACCCTAAGAAGCCTGAAACACCCATCAGAAAGAATATATACACCCCCATGTTTGTAGCAGCACTCTTTACAATAGCTAAGATCTGGAAACAGCCCAAGTGTCCATCAGTAGACAAATGGATAAAAAAGCAGTGGTACACATACACAATGGAGTACTATGCAGCTGTGAGAAAGAAAGATCTCTTATTCTTTGAGACTACATGGAGGGACCTGGAAAGTGTTATCCTAAGCAAAACAAGCCAAACAGAGTAAGACAAGTATCATATGATCTCACTTATTTGTGGAATATAATGAACATAACAGTCTGAGGAATGGGGTAGTCCCAGAGACGTGGAAGTGGGGTATAGACTGACAATCCCTAGAAGAGGGGGTTGTGGGGGAGAGATAAACCACAGAACTTATATGCATGTATGCATGAACAATGGACATGGACAACAAAGCTGAGGACAGGGCAGGGATGGAGGGGGAGGATGAATCAGTGGTGGTGGGGGGGAGAAACATCTGTAACAAAAATTAATTAGTTAAAAATAAAAAATAAATAAAAGAATTAATTCCCACATTTACCAAATAATATTAACTACTATACTCTGTTTGCATCTGTTGTTGTGAAAATATCTGTATTTTGCCTTCACTTAGGAAAGATATTTTGGTTGGGTATAGACTTATTCCATTTCATTGTGGTCCCATTGTCTCCTGGCTTTTATAGTTTCTGTTGAGAATTCAGTGGACAATCTTATAGCTTTTTCTCAAAAGATAGTGTACCTTTATTTTCTGATTGCTTTTATGTTTTTCTTTTTATATTTGGTTCTCAATTGTTTGACTATAATATGTGGTTTTTTTTACATGCATTCAATTTGAGACTCAATGAACTTCATAAATCTGTGATTAATGTTTTCCATCAGTTTGAGGGAAGTCTCATCCATCATCTCTTCAAATATTGCTTCTGTACTACTTTCTCCTCCTCTTCTAGAATTCGTACTGTGATAGCATCCTATATATATATCTTATGCTTTGTTCTGCTGTTATTGTTATTAAATTCTGTTTTTCACTCTGTACTTTGATTTGCATTATTTCTATAGTCCTATCTTCTTGTTTACTGATCCTTGCTTACACCGGGTATTGTTATACCCATCCAATACATTCTTAATTTGGATATCATGTTCTAAATTCTACAGTGTATATTTTGTTCTTTTTTTAAAGGCTGAATTTATCTGTTGAAATTCTTCATCTGCTTTTTTGTCTTTTGTCCACTCTTCTTCTGTTTACTTTGACATATTTATAATAGTACTTCAAGGACTTGGTTTACCAATTCATCTATGGGTCTTTATTCTATTGGTAAATTATTCTTTTGAACATGTATCATATTTTCTTGCTTCAACATATTTTATTGTATGCCAAATAATATATATAATAAAACTCTAGGTCCTGAAGATGATGTTATTTTTTCATCCAAATAGTACGTGTTCTTTCCTTTGAAGATTTGATTACTTTGTGCCAATAAGAACTGGATTGCAGTTTTCATGAATTCTAGTTTACTTTTTATTCAATGACACCTGTCTTGAAATCACTGCATGCCCTTCTCTCCAGCAGGACTTTGACTTCTAAGTACTGTGTGATTGCAGGAGAGTTCTTTCAATCTTTCTAGCTCAGCTCCAGCCTTCTCTGATTCCCAGTATTCAACCAAATTTCTATAGGGGAAAATCAGCATGTGGTGGAAATGCACTGTGTGGTGGAGGCATCTCCTGATTCCGATCTGGCACTGCCATTCTGCACAGCTGTTAAAAGCTGTGATGGTTTCTCTTTCCCCTCACAGAATCCATCAGCTATGGGAGGCTTGATTTTCTGATCATACACAGATATGGAAACTTTAATTCCCACTGGGAGAGACAGGACAGTGGGGAATGGCTGCTAATCTGCTCACCTAAGGAGGGCTTTTCCTCCTCTGAAATTTAGTTCTTTTGACTTGTTTGCATCCACAACCTTCCAAAAAATCTATGTTTTTCTAATTGTTTTTATGGGAGTCATGTTTTGTCAGAAACTTCTATATCCTAACTGAAATAAAACCCATTTTTCCTACATTTTGGTAGCTTTCAGAAAGTATATTGACAAAGTAATGCCAAATTTTTCTAGCGTAGATATTAAGCTTTGAGCATGTTCTTGTCTACTAACATTAGAAGAAATACATTCAAGACTGATAAACATGGTTGTGCTATCTGCTAATGTGCCCTTACACCTTGTGACATTTAACTACAGTGGTAGAAAAAAAAAATAGCCTAGTTAATAGCTTCTAACAGTGGTTAGATTTTGTTATAACTGAAAAGTAGGTGCGACACAGGTATATGTTCTCATTTACGTCTTCATGAACTTGGCTGGAGCAAGTCTTAAGATATTAGCAATATTAAAACTACAATGAAGTATCACCTCACACCTGCAAGAATCAACAAACAAGTGCTGGAGAGGATGTGGGGAAAGGGACCCATAGTGCCCTGATGGTGGGAATGCAAACTGGTGCAGCCACTGTTGAAAAGAGTCTGGAGTTTCTTCAAAAAATTAAAAATGGAACTGCTGTTTGACCAAGCAATTCCACTTCTGGGTAAATATCCTAAGAATCCTGAAACATCAGTCAGAAAGAATATATGCATCTCTATCTTCATAGCAGTGTTATTTACAATAGCTAAGATCTGGAAACAGCCCAAGTG